>NC_064283.1:63037679-63060327 GCF_019186545.1 Solanum stenotomum
TTCAGAGGGTTGTTTTTTCTCCCATTTTAAGTTGCTTTTTGAAGTACAAATAAAGTAATATACTTTGGTCATAGCTAGTGGCAATTTTACTTTGTATGCATCTTATAGCATGAAATAAAGAAGTTGATAACAAATGAACATCTTTTATGTATGTAATGCATTTTAATCTGAAGTATCAATAATATTTTTTTTCTACTAATTACTTTTGTGGCTATATGCTTTATGTTTTTATCATTTAATATATTTTGAGATTGAGCAAAGTCCATCACATGAAATAAACAACATCAGCTCTGAATAATAATCTCTTTCATCTTTAATTTACTAGAAATATCGATTCTATTTGAGCTCAAATTTTATGGGTTCATTCGTAATGTCCTAGTAAATAATACCCATAATTTCCCAGTGAAAGACATCACTTTTGTTGGAATATCTTGATTCTAGCTCATTAGCTGGAACATCAACTTTGAAACATCATACATAATATAATAATATAACTAATGAATATGCTAGCAAAGGACTCTACTCGAAATACAATTTTAAGGTTTTTTTTACGTGGAATCACTCCTCGAAAGATTCTTCATTTGAATTAAATTCTTTTACTCCTTCACCTTTAACTATATCCCTGAAAATGTTATTTTCATCCACTAAACATGTTCATTCTGAAAATTAAAAAGATTTAATTTTCACCTCTAATTTGCGGAGGTTAGATTTTATGTTCCCCTCTTACAAAGTAAGGGTCCATTCCTAACATCCCACCACCCCAAGGCGGCTTCATTACAAAAAAAAAAAATGTTGGTATATTTTATTTAATGATCAAAATATATTTGTTCTGAATTATCTTGAAACTTTTAATGACCCATTCGAATGTCTTTCTTTTCTCTAAACAATTCAACAACTTGTTCTAACAGGAAATCATATTGCAAATATTCTTATGTAGATACATATTAAAAGTTTTGATTTATGAAGTGACATATGAATGAAATCTTCTAGCCATCAATAAGAAGATTCGTCATTTATCCAAAAAAAATTTCAATGGCAGTGGAATGTGTTCCAATTTGCTCTAGGCATATAATATATAGTACATGAGAATGTATGGTACGCTAGAAATCGACATTGTTAAACCAATAATAATAATAATAATAGTAATAATAATAATAATAATAATAATAATAATAATAATAATAATAATAATAATAATAATGCAATAAATAATCGTCTGTAATGACCCAAAAGGTCATTTTTGGAAATTTTCATAAAATGACCGTTTTACCCCTCCCAATAGTTGCCCCGAGTCCTAATTATTGTATTTTCGAAGTTGGTTTGAAGGAAAATTGATGAAAAGTTGAGTTTTTGGAAAGTTAGTTTTTGGAAAGTTGAGTTTTTAAGAGTTAAAGTTTGGTTAAAAGTGCTATTTNGATAATATTGTTAAGCCTGTTCAGAAGGCTAGTTCTGATTTAGATATAACTGAATCTGAAATGAATTTTCCAAATGGAATAACAGGTTGATTTTGTTTTCTTATGACTGACAAAAAAATTGATTTTAGTCCGGGATCTCCGGCAAGAGCTCGTATCGCTAAGGATTTTCAGCGAAAGAAATGGAAACTTTTTAGAAAATGGTTTTTTAAAAACTTTAATAAATTAGAACAGCATGAGTTTCAAGAGGAATTTTATAAAGATCTTATAGATTCTAAAATAAGCCGTTTAATCCCTTTTGTTCCTTGGTTTATGTGTAAGCATGTTCATAATTATATTTCTATGCTTGAAAGAGACTTTACTCTAAGTAATGGAGAAATAACAAGATCTGTATTTCCTCCGCAACAGTCTTTTCAAATTAATAAAAATGATAAAATTGTTAATTTTAATGCCTTTTCTAAATTATTAGAAAATGATACTGCTTTAGTGACTACTCAACATGTTAATGCTATTATAAAGCAGAATAATTATGCAAATATTTATATGAGTATTCTTGGGGATCATATAATGTCGTTACATGAGAAAGTTGATAGACTTCTTACTCTATTGCCTAATAAGATAAAAGGTAAAGAGAAAGTTACTCATAGTAGCTTACAACCTCCTCCTGATATAGAGGATTTTAAAATCAAGGATTATTCAGACCTTGAAAATTTTTTAGAAAAGAAATTCAAAGGTGGCGGGGTACAACCTATAAATGCTGACAATTTTATAGAAGGAGAATCTAGCAATAAGAAAGAATTCTATGATAGTCTTAATAAGATATCAGAGAAATATGCTAGAAAACCATTCCAAAGGATGTTTTACTATCCTAGGCCTACTCCTCAAGATGTTCTACTCGAAGAACACGAACATATTATAACTAATAGTTATAATGGAAAAGAAATCTATGAATGGAACATAGATGGTTATACTGATAGACAGATTTTTACAACTGTCCATAGAATGTTGATGTACAGTACTATCTGTAAGACCAACAAAAATAGTGACAAGACTATTGCTGATATGATAACAGCTGGTTTTACGGGCCAATTAAAGGGTTGGTGGGATAATTATCTCAACCAAGCTCAAAGAGATACAGTTCTCATGGCAGTAAAACAAGAAGGAGAACAAGTTGTTCAGAATGCAGTTTATACACTGGTTCTTAATATCATTGAACATTTCTCAGGCAGATGGTCAGATAATAGTGAGACCATAAGAACCTTACTCCAAAATCTGAGGTGTAAGACTCTTACGTCCTTCAGATATTATAAAGATGTTTTTCTATGCAGAGTCATGGAGTTACCAGAGTGTAATAGCACTCATTGGAAATCCAAATTTATAGATGATTTACCAACTTTGTTTGCAGAAAGAGTTAGAAGATCTCTGAGAGGAGATGACCATAGTATTAATTATGATAATTATACTTATGGCAAATTAATAAGTGCCTGCGTACAGGAAGGGTTGGCATTATGTAATGAGATTAAGCTAAATCAACAGATTAAGCGACATCGCTTAAGTGAAAGGAAACAGTTAGGAGAATTCTGCGAACAATTCGCATTTGATATTCCTAAACAGAAGTCAAAAGACATGGAACCTTCTTCACATAAAAAGAAGAAATCTTCTAGAAAGGATTATGAAGAATGGAAGAAGAAGAAGATAGAAAAAAAGCATAGGAGGGCAGAAGAAGGTAGAGGAGATTCCTCTAAAAGGAAAAAGAAGTATCGAAATTTTAATAAATCCGATACTTGCCACAAATGTGGAAGATATGGCCATTATGCCAAAGACTGCAGAGTTAAGGAAAAAATTAAGAGCCTTGACATAGAAGATAATATAAAGGATTCTCTTTATAAGATCATGCTTAATTCTGACTCCGAATCAGGATCAGAATACAGCAGCAGAAATGATTCTTCGACAAGTGAGGATCTTAAAGCCCTTCAGCAGGAGGATTATTTAACCTCTGACAATGAATGTTCTCCATGCCAACAAGGGATGGCATGTGAAAGAGAAGATGAAGACGATCTTTATAAGATCTATGAACAATTTAAAGAAATGAGTCTTAATGTCATTGATAATGACAAAGTTATTGAATTACTACAAAATATAAAAGACCCTGAAATTAGAGCCCAGATCATCGATAAGATCAGTGACTCTAAAGAAAAAGATTTTACTATTCAAAAGGATGATACTCCTAAAGAAATTCCAACCAAAGAAGGTTCATATACTATGGCAGAGGTAAAAAATCTCTTATCAGAAAGGAGAAAAATGATAAGTTCTCCTACTACTATTAGTGACTTGAAAAAAGAGATTGATAATCTCAAAGAAGATATTACTCTTCTTAAAGAAAAGAATGTTGTTATAGAAGTCAGACTTGATGCTATTCAGACACTTAGAAATCTGGATAATGCCTCTGAATCATCTTCCTCTATGGAAGGTGAAAATCATAGTCTTGATTTTATAAAGAATCTTTCTTTAAAAAATAATAAAACTGATTTTCTTTATAGTCTTAAAGCTTTTACTTCCCAAAAGTTTTATACTAAAATTACTCTTCTTATTGATTACAATTATAAAAAAGAATTCATAGCTCTTATTGATAGTGCTGCTGATTTAAATTGTATCCAAGAAGGACTTATACCTTCAAGATATTTTCATAAAACTACTCATAGCCTTAGATCAGCAAATGGTAGTAAAATGAATATTGAATTTAAACTTCCAAAAGCTTTTATTTGTAAAGGGAAAAGTTGTGTTCCCCAAAGTTTTGTTTTAGTTAAAAACATCACGAACCAAATAATTTTGGGTGTTCCTTTTATAAATGATATTTTCCCTCTTACTCATTGGGATAATAATAAAATTATTGGGACTTGGAATGACAAACCTTTTATACTAGAATTTGTCACTAAACCTTTCACTAGA
Organism: Solanum stenotomum; assembly: GCF_019186545.1. Classification (NCBI taxonomy): domain Eukaryota; kingdom Viridiplantae; phylum Streptophyta; class Magnoliopsida; order Solanales; family Solanaceae; genus Solanum; species Solanum stenotomum. Next base: position 63,042,041 of record NC_064283.1, read on the forward strand.
ATGATTAATGATTTAACTGCAAAACTTCTGGTTTCAAAAAACAACCAAGTTGATTTTATAAAACAAGAAATAAACAGTATTGAAGTTGATCATATTTTACAAAATCCTAAATTAAAGGAAAAGATTGCTATTTTGAAAAATCAGTTCTCTATTGATATTTGCGGAGATCATCCTAATGCTTTCTGGAACAGGAAAAAGCATGTTGTAAGCCTTCCTTATGAAGAAAGCTTTGTTGAGGATAATATTCCTACTAAAGCAAGGCCTTGTCAAATGAATGCTGACTACTTGGAGTTATGCAAAAAGGAAATTGATTCATTACTTCAGAAAGGCCTTATAAGGCATTCTAAGTCTCCTTGGTCTTGTACAGCTTTCTATGTTAATAAACACGCGGAACAAGAAAGAGGAGCACCTAGATTAGTTATCAACTACAAGCCGCTTAATAAAGCCCTTAAATGGATCAGGTATCCTATTCCTAATAAAAAGGATTTGCTTGATAGAGTTTATGATGCTATCATATTTTCTAAATTTGATTTAAAATCAGGATATTGGCAGATTCAAATAGCAGAATCTGATAGATTCAAAACAGCTTTCAATGTCCCTATGGGTCAATACGAATGGAATGTGATGCCATTTGGTTTGAAAAATGCTCCTTCTGAATTTCAGAAAATTATGAATGATATATTCTTACCTTATACTAATTTTATAATTGTCTATATAGATGATATCCTAATATTTTCCAAAAATATAGAAACCCATTTTAAACATTTAGAATTATTTAAAAAAAATTATTATGCAAAATGGTTTGGTTATTTCTCAACCAAAGATGGCTCTGTTCCAGACTAACGTGAGATTTTTAGGACATAATATTGAAAGAGGGAGTATCAGCCCCATTAATAGGAGTATAGAATTTGCTTCTAAATTTCCTGATATTATTACTGATAAAACTCAGTTGCAGAGATTTCTTGGAAGTCTTAACTATGTAGCCCATTTCATAAAGGATTTGGCTAAAGATACAGCTATTATATATGACCGACTAAAAAAGAATCCTAAAGCATGGTCTGATGACCATACTAAAGCTATTAAGAGGATTAAAGAGAAGGTTAAAAATCTTCCCTGTCTCACTTTAGCTAATCCAAACTGGGAAAAATCTGTTGAGACTGATGCTTCAGATATTGGCTATGGTGGCGTCCTTACCCAATATTGCCCAGATACTAAAAGACATTATATAGTTCAGTTTTACTCTGGTAAATGGAATACAGCCCAGAAGAACTATGCGACTATAGCCAAAGAAATCTTAGCTATTGTAAAATGTGTCCTCAAATTTCAAGGCGATCTTTATAATCAAAAGTTTTTAATAAAAACTGATTGTCAAGCTGCAAAATTCATGTTTAATAAAGATTGTAAACATGATGTTTCTAAGCAAATGTTTGCCAGATGGCAAGCTCTTTTAGCACCTTTTGATTTTGAGATACATTACAAGAAAGGAGAAGATAATAGTCTGCCTGATTTTCTTACTAGAGAATACTTAAATTAAAATATTGTTATTTTTTCAGGATGAGACCAGAATGGCCCTCTCCGTCTAGGAGAGGAAGAGGAGGAAGGAGCAATCCAGGAAGAGGAGGTCATATCCTTGCTCAACATGGAAATAAGACACTAACATCATATGCTAGTCAGGCAACGGCTTCATCAAGTAGTGCCACCAGTGGAGGAGTTAATATCAACCATCCAATGTATAAAGAATTCATGGATTTCATTAAATCCAAGGAAGAAACTAGTGCATCAACGACATACTCCTCGGTGTTAATAGATGATGAAAATATAGAGGTGTTTGATATAAACAACAAAAGAGAAGTTATACTTCTGCTGGAAGAAAGTGATCTCCGATGGAGAAATGAACCATGGCAAATAATGACCAGGTATCTGGATACAGTAGCTTATACTGCTACATCATATAAGTACAGGATGCACTATGAGATCATACTCTCATCTACAGGATGTGAATTCCAACATTTTTATCCGGCTAACACCAAGAAAGTTTATAATTTTTCAAAATTGGTCATTAAAAAGATTATATCACCAGAAGAGTGGGGAATGAGCACCTTAAAGGAATTGGATTATATCCATCCGGAACAAAAAGTCCCAGTAAAATATAACTATTGGGATTATATTGACGGATTTAATAGAGTCCTTCTTTATGAAAATGCTAATAGGAAGCACTCATGGTTTATAAAATTATGTTCAAATATTTTTGATAGGAATATTCCTAATTGGTTTTGCAAATGGTGGACCTTATATGGACCAACTATAAAAATATTGCCAGAATCCTATAAAAAATTATATTTAGAATGGATAGATGTTTCCCCAAAATTAACAAGGTTACAAGAAGATAATATTTTCTTTGAAGGAATATCAGTGATGTATTTTTCATTGAATTTTCTATTCCATGGATTATGAAATGGTCGATTGAAGTTAATAATACTTCAGAGGGATTCCCTTGCTTACAAAGAGTGTTCTACACTAAGTTCTGGAGTAAATTACTTCAGAAGAACCAGGAAGGGCAATTACATGGACAAGAAATCCTGGATTTAATAAATGTGACAGTCAGCAGGTATTATGAGACAAATACCATAGCAGAAATCAAAGGGTCTAATGATCATGATCCATTCAAGAAAATTGCCAGACAACTTCAAATGAAGAAAGGAATTATTTCCAAATCAGAGGCAATAGCTCTGTATATGGAGGAAGTAAAGAAAGATTTAATAAAAAATCTTGATTTTGATATAAAAGATGACACTTCAATGGCATCAGCCAGTCATACAGATGATACATGTCTGGCAGGAGAAGCACAAGACATTGATGATGAAGAAGAAGACCTTGAGACTATTCTCAAGCGTTACCAACAGCAGATGGAAGAATCTTCCATTTACACAACGGACAAAGGAAAAGACAAAGTCTAGTGGAGACAAGGTCTAGTGGAAGTCCTTTTCACTTTTACTTTACTTTATATCTTTTATAAAGATAAGATGGATGGCCTTAGCCATGTGAAGGCCATTAGTATTTGTCGGATTTATCGTTTGTTTATTGGCCATTATAAAGTTGTGGGCCATCTCTATTATTGTGGTTATAGTTTGTAACCTCTATATAAGAGGAAGTGTGTATTAGTTCTAGGGGCAGGTTCAGAACCCCCTCTCTCTCTCTCTTAAAACTCTCTCTTCAACTCTTGTAATATTTCGGTTTTGAATAAAAGTTTGCAATTTGGCTTGAAGTTTACAATATAAGGTACATTTCTTATTTTATTGATTTACTCTTTATGTTCATAAGCCCCATGATGGGCTAAGCTGTTTGTGTTGAGCTATCACATACTAAGTTACTAAAAGAAATGGCGTTGTGTCTATTATGATAACAGATTAATCAGTAAGACTAGGTCTAATATAACTTAACCAGGCAAGTTTATGAAAAGCTGCTGAAAAAATCCGTTGGATTACCCGTTGGAGTACCCATGTGGAGGGCGGACCCGGGCGGACCCGGATAGTAAGAGCTCTCATATACTTTGCCAGGCTAAAGTTATGTAATTAAAGGTTCCTATTTGTCTTACTGTGCGATCCGGTTTGAAAATGGTATCTAATAATAATAATAATAATAATAATAATAATAATGCAATAAATAATCGTCCTTGCCAAGGATGCATGTATCATAAAATCATAATCGTCCTAAATTAAATTTAAGTTCAACAAATGTAATTATCATTACCATTAATGGGTTGGGTCGAATTGGATATGACCTTGACCGACCGACCTAGTTGATAGGTTTAGTTATAACGATAATTTTAATATTAACATGGCATAATACATANTATTTTTATTCGAATTCTGTATTTAGAGGTTTGTACATGTGACAACCAAATTCTGGGTAGTGTTGAGTCTTAATTAAAGTCTTCCGCTTATTTATTATCTTTTATTCTAGTATTTCTACTTCTCTATCGTTATGGTTGGGTTAGGCTGACGTGTCCGGTGGGAAATGGACACGTTCCATCACATCCGGATTTGGGGTGTGACATCGTCCTTGCCAAGCATGCATGTATCATAAAATCATAATCCTCCTAAATTAAATTTAAGTTCAACTTATGTAATTATCATTACCATTAATGGGTTGGGTGGAATTGGATATGACCTTTACCGACCGACCTAGTTGATAGGTTTAGTTATAACGATAATTTTAATATTAACATGGCATAATTCATAAATAACATTTTTTTCTAAAAAATAATAATTTATCACCATATGGTGGTAAGACCTTTGTATATATTGATGAATAAAATTACAAAGCTAAGGGGAGCTTAAGCTCGACCCAATGTTTCACATCGCAGCCAAAAGCTGCTTCACAAAAACTAAGATTCTGGCAAAAATTATACAAGTTTTGCACAAATTTACAAGTCCAACGCGATAGAAAAATATTAGCTATAACATCTCAACTGAATCAGTTTTATACAAATATTTTTTTTTCCTCTGCTTATGCCTTAGGGACTCATTTGTATGAGATCAAGTTGGTAAGATCCGATGGCTATCGATGGTAGGTGAGCATGTGCAAAAATAACCAACTCCTCATTTGTAATACTCCATTTTGCCAAGACATCTGCAACTTCATTGACTTCCCTGTAACAATGTCGATGTTAGGGTTTTGCCCTGATTTTCTTACCATAATTTAAGATTTATTTTTCTTTAAAGAAAAGACAAAACATTACCATAAATGTTTTTATCTTTCTTGAAAGGAAAATATAATATTATTTTATATTTGGATTATTCTCTCCTTTTAGGACTCTTTTTCTAGTAAGAAAAGATTTTAGGACTCTATATATATAGGTTTGTTTCTTCTAACACAAAAACAATAGCATCCACAATGTAGTCGTTTAAGAGTCTTGTTTATGGGGAGATTTATTCTCTCTAAAGTTTCAATGTTTTTCTTTATATTAGTTTTGATATAATAATATTTTGATTTTTAGTATAAGTTTTTGCTATCTGATTTATCAACCATATGATTTGCAAATTGTAAGCTTCCGCATGACGCTCAATCAACCTTCATAACCCAACAGTCGAACCTCGCAAGTAATAGTATTTGAAATATTTTGAATACGAGTAATGATATTCTTCATTTGCCAAGGGATATTGTAATTACCTTTGGTCATCTCAAAAAATATCTTTGAATCACATTCCAAGATTACATTGTAATACTTTATGACCTTTAATTTGGTTTTATCTGATATATATGCCCTCCAATTTTGGATGCACAAGTAGGTATTTTAACTTGTATAGAATTGAACATGAAGACACACACGTCCTACATGGCAATTCACGTTCTATGCAACATCTTATGTGGCGTCTTACGTGTACCATGCCACATAGGACGCGTGTGTCGACTTGTTCAACTTTATACAAGTTTAAATGTCTACGTGTACACTCCTGATAGATGCTAGATAATGCCAAATTAAATGGCATATTTATGTATTATGATTTATGCCTATATTAATCGACTAATCGTTACATTTCGATACCTTTACCTGGGAAAAATAGAGTACTATGATAATATGTGGCCTTTCGAAATTGTAAGGGATCAAGCATTTTTCTGGATCAGTACTAATTGTACTACATTCCCTTCCTTGATATATCTACTTTATACCAAAGGGAAATTTAATCAAAATTTGTCTATGGTACTGGTACAGATCGTATAATTAATGTGGACTTGATTTCAACAACACGTCTATATGAGGATATATAATCTTAAAAGATTTCATTTTTTTCTCAAATTAAAACTAATATTCTATTGAAAAAGATTACACCAGCTGGACATATAGATTTATTTTTCCTTTAGCAGAATACTACATTGTTTTCAACAATTTACAAAATATATACATTTTGTTGGATCATTTTGTTCTTATACTTAACTTAAATGCAACATTTACAATTATTGAAGTAGCTTAGTTGGTTAATTATCTAAACTTTCACTTTATTGGTGAACGTTTGATTTCCCACTTTGTAATACTCTTCCCCAACATCAACTTTGAAACGTCATACATAATATAATAATAATAATAATAATAATAATAATAATAATAATAATAATATAAAGAATGAATATGCTAGCAAAGGACTCTACTCGAATTAAATTTTTTAAGGTTTTTTTACATGGAGTCACTCCTCAAAAGATTCTTCATTTGAGTTAAATTCTTTTACTCCTTCACCTTTAACTATATTCCTGAAAATGTCATTTCCATCCGCTAATTATGTTCTTTCTGAAAATTGAAAAGATTTGATTTTCACCTATATTTTGCGGAGGTTAGATTTTATGTTCCCCTCTTACAAAGTAACCTAACCTCCCACCACCCCAAGGCGGCTTCATTACAAACAAAAAAAATGTTGGTAGATTTTATTTAAGGATCAAAATATATTTGTTCTAAGTTGTCTAGAAACTTTTAATGACCCATTCGAATGTCTTTCTTTTATCTAAACAATTCAACAACTTGTTCTAACAGGAAGTCATATTGAAAATATTCTTATTTAGATACATATTATAAGTTTTGATTTTTGAGGTGACATATGAATGAAATCTTCTAGCCATCAATAAGAAGATTTGTCATTTATCCATTTTTTTTCAATGCAGGGGAATGTGTTCCAATTTGCTCTAGGCATATAATATATAGTACATGAGAATGTGTGGTACGCTAGAAATAGACATTATTATTATTAATAATAATAATAATGCAATAAATAGTCGTCCTTGTCAAGCATGCATGTATCATAAAATCATAATCGTCCGTACTTAAATTTAAGTTCAACTTATGTCATTATCATTACTGGATTGGGTCGAATAGGATATGACCTTGACCGACCGACCTAATTGACAGGTTTAGTTATAACGATGATTTTAATATTTAACATGGCATATTACATAAATATGATTTTTTTCTAAAAAAATAATAATTTATCACCATATGGTGGTAAGACCTCTATATATATTGATGAATAAAATTACAAAGCTAGGGGAGCTTAAGCTCGACCCAATGTTCCACATCGCAGCCAAAAGCTGCTTCACAAAAACTAAGATTCTGGCAAAAATTATACAAGTTTTGCACAAATTTACAAGTCCAACGCGATAGAAAAATATTAGCTATAACATCTCAACTGAATCAGTTTTATACAAATATTTTTTTTTCCTCTGCTTATGCCTTAGGGACTCATTTGTATGAGATCAAGTTGGTAAGATCCGATGGCTATCGATGGTAGGTGAGCATGTGCAAAAATAACCAACTCCTCATTTGTAATACTCCATTTTGCCAAGAGATTTGCAACTTCATTGACTTCCTGTAACAATGTCGAACCTCGCAAGTAATAGTATTTGAAATATTTTGAATACGAGTAATGATATTCTTCATTTGCCAAGGGATATTGTAATTACCTTTGGTCATCTCAAAAAATATCTTTGAATCACATTCCAAGATTACATTGTAATACTCCATAAACATGACCTTTAATTTGATTTTATCTGACATATATGCCCTCCAATTTTGGATGCACAAGTAGGCATTTTAACTTGTATAGAATTGAACAAGTAGACACACACGTCCTACGTGGCAATTCACGTTCTATGCAACATCTTATGTGGCGTCTTACGTGTACCATGCCACATAGGACGCGTGTGTCGACTTGTTCAATTTTATACAAGTTTAAGTGTCTACTTATTCACACCCAATAAATGTTAGATGATGCCAAATTAAACGAAATATTTATGTATTATACCTATATTAATCGACTAATCATTACATTTCGATACCTTTACCTGGGAAAAATAGAGTACTATGATAATTTGTGGCCTTTCGAAATTGTAAGGGATCAAGCATTTTTCTGGATCAGTACTAATTGTACTACATTCCCTTTCTTGATATATCTACTTTATACCAAAGGGAATTTTAATCAAAATTTGCCTATGGTACAGATCGTATAATTAGTGTGGACTTTATTTCAACAACACGTCTATATGAGGATATATATTCTTAAAAGATTTCATTTTTTTTTTCTCAAATTAAAAGTAATATTCTATTGAAAAAGATTACACCAGCTGGACATATAGATTTATTTTTCCTTTAGCAGAATACTACATTGTTTTCAACAATTTACAAAATATATACATTTTGTTCTTATAGGAACTTAACTTATATTAAATGCAATATTTATAATTATTGAAGTAGCTCAGTTGGTTAATTATCTAAACTTTCACTTTCTTGGTGAAGGTTTGATTTCTCACTTTGTAATACTCTTCCTCTACACCGAATTTTTGTTTTTAAACAAAAAAGATTAAAAAATGAGAAAGAAAAAAACAATAAATCTAGTGACAATCCAAAGGGAACAGTGTTATGGGAATATTTTAAAGGTGATGATTATATTCTATTCATTTTTCATGCATGCCCTTTATCATACAAGTGATCAAGAACAAATGAACAGTCTAGATATATCCATCAACTTGTTATTCTTCTACCAATTTTCAATTTTTTTTTCTCTTTTAGAAAACATAATATCTCTATATATAGCTTCATGGAAGGTCCAATTTTCTCAACAACAAATCAAACCTCAAATTCATTTCAAAAATTCTTGTAGCCTTAAGCTTCACAGTTTCTTTCCTCTTCACTAAAAGCTATATACATACCTTGGCATTTGGCCAAACTATACTCATTAATTCTTGAAGTTATTTAAACATGGATATGGTGATGAAGTTGGGAACATCAAGCTCGGTGGTGATTTTCACCAAGAGTAGTTGTTGCATTTCTCACAGCATTGAAACACTAATCCGTAGTTTTGGAGCAAACCCTATAATTTACGAGCTCGATACACATCCAAATGGGAAGCAAATGGAGAAGGCATTGATGGAACTAGGGTGTCATCCAAGTGTGCCAGCAATATTTATAGGGAAAGAGTTAGTTGGTGGTGCTAATGAGATAATGAGCCTTAATGTGAGGGGAAAGCTTAAACAATTGCTCATTAGGGCTAATGCCATTTGGGTATAGGGAATTAATTAATTAATAATGACTAGCTATGTATATAGCAATTAGTCTAATAATTAGAGTTTTGATAATAAATTTACCACCTTATTATAGAGAGTCATTCTGTTTTCTCTTACATTTTGCTTCTTGATGTATAAATAAAATTTATTTACTTAGGTCATGTATAGTCTTTTCTTTTGGCAATCTAGTGGGAATTTTGCTTTATTCACACATGAAATCAATAACAATGAGCTTCTTTACGTATTGAATTTTGATCTAAAGTAGTAACAATTATATCTTATAGCTATAGTACTACTCTGTGTGGCTACATGTTCTATCATTTTAACATTTGTGTGTGGATACATGCCATACCTTAAGTTGTTTCACTACTTGTTATTTATATATTTCGAAATTTAGCAAGGTCCATCAATTTTTACTAATGAAATTAATAATATCAAAATATGTGGGGAGATTGATATTTACATCTTAAAATTAAAGAGCGCTTTCCAAATTAATTTGATTTTGAGATTTTAACCTTTAAGAGTACTAAATTTGTCATTCATCTAAATGTGTATGTAAACTAAATTTCATAGTGTTAAGAGCTAATTACATTATTTTTCTACTCGTTTCCAAATTATAAAAATTCCTTAAGATTTATGGATTTCGGATACATCAATGGACTTCCGGATACATCATCGAACTTCCGAATACATTAGAAGACATCCAGATCCATAGGTGAGGGATGTATAAGAGAGGGGATAGGACATCAAAATACATCACTGGACTTCTGGATACATCAACAGACATCCAAATACATATGTGAGGGAAGTATCCGAGGGGTTAAGGATGTATCAGCAAGAGAAGAGTGATGTATCTGAGAGGGGATTTTTGAAAAAAAATTAGATGGTAGAGAATTTTAGACATTATGGTAAAACAAGATGTGTATTTAGGTAATTTTCCAAAAAAAATTTTAGCCCACTCTGAACCGGTCTACAAGCTCAATCTTTCCTTGGCCCATTTATTTAAGGGAAATTTTTTAAAATGTCAATATTTTAGCATTTAATAGGATCCCTTATCAATATTTATTAAAAGTCTCAATATTTTAGTTTGTTATATATCTTATTTATGTATTTCTTAATTTGAAAGAATACAATTATTTAATAACATAAGGGAGAAAATCAAGGGAGAGAATATTTCAAAAAAAGGTAAATATCACTTAATTTTCTCATCAGTTACATTTTTTAAAGAAAACTCAAACATGTATCTTTTTCACAATGTATTTTTATTTTATTTTTTCCAGAATTTTGTAACATTTTTAAATCGTATTCATTCCAATATGTATATTATTTGTATTCATTATAGTTTTCATGTTGTATTTTGTATAATGAAACTTGTATTTTTTTTATTAGCTTGTACTCATTCCAATAGTTATGCCAAATTAATCTATAGTTATTTGAGAAACGTATTTGTATTCATGTATTTTTTTCTTCAAAAATTTGTAACCTTTTTTAAGTCGTATTCATTCCAATATGTATTTTATTTGTGTTTGTATTCATTCTAGTTTTTATGTAGTATTTTGTATAATATATAAAATACAAAAAAAGTATGATGAATAAGTGAGAATGAAATATAAAACTGAAAAGGAATAAGTGAATATTTGTTGCAATCATTCTTAAATAAAATACATAACTAGTTGACATATCTTTAGAATGAATACAAATTAGGAACAATACCAGATTCATAAACTATGCAACATGATTTTTGAATGAATACAAATATTAATAGCATACATACGGTTTTGAATACAAAATTGAGAAAGGATACAAAATTCTAAAAAAAATTATCAAAACAAACCAATAGGAAGTTGTGCTTCCTATAAATAAAAAACATATCTAGTTGATATACCTTTGGGATGAATTCAAATCAGAAACAAATACAAGATTCATATATATGCAACATGAGATTTTGAATGAATACAAATATTAATAGCATACATACAGATTTGAATTTTAATTGAGAAAGGATACAAAATTCTAAAAAAAAATTATAAATACAAAACAAACTAATAGAAAATTGTTCTTCCTTAACTTGGTCTTCAACAAGTTTTTCGAAATCTTCAACACTCAATTTTGAAAATCAAAAGATACTTGGTGACAATGTATTTACCTTTATCAGTGGGTGAAAAATATTTTGAAGGAATTGTGAGATTTCTTAAACAAATTGGAGGAAAGTAGAAGAGGTGATTAGAACAATGGTGAAAAACTCAAGAGAGAGACAAGAAAAGGAGAGAACAATGGTGAAAAACTCAAGAGAGAGAAAGGAAAAAATTGGGGTAAAAACCTAGAAAGAGGGGAAAGTGGGTAATGAGAGTTTTTTCTTCTTCTTTTTCACGTATAAGGAGTAAAATTAGTTAAATGTGGAGCCTGATTTGAGAAATAAAAGGAAAGAAAATCAATTATATTATGATACATTTTATTTGCTAAAATATTGACATATTGACATTTTCAATAATTATTTTAAAGTGTAGATGTTTTTAATAATTATGTTAGGGAGTTTGACTAGTTTACTAATTTTCCCTTTATTTAACCGTGTTGGGTTGGCCTGTAATGGGTTGGGTTGAATTGGATATGATCTAGACCGACCAAGTTAAACTTTTTTGGTCCACATTTCATTTTCTCAAAAGTTAATTTGATTAATCTTCAGAGCTAAATTATATTATGTTAATTTAACGATTAAAAAAAATTAAAATTCAGATATTTAAAAACTACACAAAAAAGTACCATAAGTTGTAATTTTTCCCATATTAATATATATGGTGAAAATAAACATCTTAAAATAATGGTCAAAGTTCAAATAATTTGAATTGTGAGACGCAAAAAATGACACATATTTTGAGACGGAGTTAGTAATGATAGCCTTGGTGGAATAGGGGTAATTCCGGCAAAAATGGAATAGGAGGAGTGATAAGAGAGAAATACGGAAATTGGATTGTGGAATTTAGTGATGGAATCAGGATTTTCAATCGTTCAAAATATGAAGAAATAAAAACACGAACTAATCGAAGTAAATTCAACAACTATTACATATATGTGGAAATTAGTGTTAGTTGTATTAGCTGTGTAAATTGTACCTTGAGCAATAGTTAGTAAAGCTTGTATTGTGATTAGTTGCATAGTTAGTTAGACTAATTGTTAGGTTGTTAGTCGGTTATGATAATTAATAATTCAGTTAGCTTTAGTCACTTGTATAAATAGTAGATCAGATATGAATACAAGTAAGGCAGTTCATTTTACATTTTTTCCAGATCTTGTTTTCTCTTTCTCTCTGCATCTTCAATGTAACAGTAGCCATAAGAGCTAGGTTAATCCTTTCAACATGGTATCAGAGCAGGTTCCATTGAAGCCTAGCTATTCCATTTTGTTTCTTATCATCGAAGGCATTTATACAAGAAGAAATCTGGAAAATTAGCTGCAGATTGGAGAATATGAATTTGGGTGAAATTGCGTCCAGGTTCATCATCATATTCAATTCAATTGTTGCATTGTTACAAGGAGCTTGAGTAATGGAAACCGGAGGAGATCCACTTGCATCAGGTCCTTCCACTCCGCTGCAATCAAATTTGACACAGATTGGATTCACAGATATTCATCCCAGGAATTCTCTGTATCTTCTCCTTCAGACACTCCAGGTAGCATTCTGATTTCACAACAGTTAACTGGCATAGAAAACTATACAGGTTGGAGTCATTCTATGAGAGTAGCATTGTTAGCTAAGAATAAAATAGCCTTTGTTGATGGAACTTGTCAAAGAGAGCAGTATAAGGGAGATTTAGAGCATGAATGGGAAAGGTGTAATGTTTTTGTTTTGTCATGGATTACCAATTCTGTTTCGAAGGAATTGGCAAATGGCCTTATGTTTTCATCTAATGCTCACAATGTTTGGATGGATCTAAAGAAAAGATTTGATAAAAGGAATCTCACTAGAATTTAAATTCCATTGCCTGCTAGCTTGTTTTAAGCCATACAGGGACTTGAGTAGTCTGCACACCTTATGCTCCCCTTGGCTACCAAGACCTGATGGCAAAGTCATATAAACTTCCTCCATAAGATCACCCTGAAGAAAAGCATTGTAGACATCCATCTGAAACAAAGGCCAGTAAGATTAAGCAGCAATAGAAACAACAATCCTAACAGTCACCATTTTGACCACGGGAGAAAATGTGTCATGATAATCAAGACCCTCTTGTTGTGTGAAACCCTTGGCAACCAATCTAGCTTTTTACCTCTCAATGGACCCATCAGCCTTATACTTCACCTTGTAAACCCACTTACAACCAATAGGAGTTTTGCCAACAGGAAGGTCCACAACCTCTCAGGTATGATTGGCAGTAAGGGCATCAATCTCCTGATTCATAACATAGATCCAGTTTGTGTCCTGAGCAGCTTGGACATAGGAGGATGGTTCAGATATAGAAGAAGAAAAAGCAGTGAGATAGGCTTGTAGGAAGGAGACACATGAGAGTAGGAAAGACAATTAGATATAGGATGTGTGGATGTGGACTTGGTGATGTAATCTGTATGCCAAAGAGGTGGCCTAGTAGCTCTAGAAGATCTCCTTGGTGGTAGTGGATCATGAGGAGGTACTTCTAGAGTTATAAAAGGAAAAGGAAGAGCAGATGGAGAAAGAGATGGAGAAGAGGTGTTGGTCATGATAGGATAAGGAGCAACATCTAAGGGGTGAGGAAATGCAGAGGAAGGAGGAAAAATGAGAGATGGGGTGATGGATTCAGGGATTAGAAAAGTAGATTTAGGGTGCTTGAAAGGGAAAATGAGTTCTCTAAAAGAGACATCTCTACTAACAAAAAAAGTGTCTGAAGAGATGTTGTAAAGTTTATAACCTTTTTGTGTATCGGAATAGCCCATAAAGACTGAAGGTATGGCTTTGGAAGAGAACTTGTCAGTAAAAACTGGTTTAGTGGCATAGCACAGACAACCAAACACCTTAATATGATCCACTTTAGGAGGATGACCATAGAATATTTCATAAGGTGATTTGTGAGAGAGAATACTGGATGGCAACCTGTTAATGAGGAATGTTGCAGTAAGAACACACTCACCCCAAAATTTTAAGGGTGCATGGGCTTGAAACCTAAGTGCTCTAGCCATTTCAAGTAGGTGTCTGTGTTTTCGTTCAACAACACCATTTTGTTGAGGTGTGTGGACACAAGAACTTTGATGTATGATACCAAGAGATCTAAAAAGAGAGTTATATTGAGCATTAAAAAATTCCAGACTATTATCAGATCTAATCTTTTTAACAGTAGCTGAAAATTGAGTTTTAATGAGATTAAGAAAGGAATTAATGTGCACTATAACATCAGTTTTCAATCTCAACAAGTAAATCCAGGTTATTCTGGAATGATCATCTACAATTGTAAGAAAATATTTGTAACCATTGTAAGTACATTGCTTATATGGACCACAAACATCCATATGAAGAAGTTCAAAAGGAAATACAGACTTTATAGTACTATTAGGAAATGAAAATCGAGTTTGCCTAGCAAGTGGACAAACAAGACATGAGTTGGAGTCTTTATGCTGAAAAGAAGAGTTGATGGAATGAATCTTCTGTAGAACAGCAGTAGGTGCATGTCCAAGTCTGAGATGCCAAAGTGAAGGATCAGCTGGAGTTAAGATGAACAAGATAAGGAATGAACTAGTTTAGTGGGTGAAGATGACTTCTTAGTAATTGGAAGTAGGTATAAACCTTCTTTCTCTTTACCAATCCCCATCACCTCTCCAGTGTAGAGGTCCTGAAAGAGGCAAAAAGAAGGATAAAAAGATACACAACAGTGAAGTTCTTTGGTGAGTTTAGAAATTGATAGAAGATTATATTTAAAATGAGGAACTAGAAGTACATTGTGTAGTACATAATTGTTAAATAGTGAAACAGAACCAATATGTGTAACTTCAGTGGTTTGTCCATTTGGAAGAAAAACTTGATTGGAGTGTGAAGGTGCAGGTGAGGATTGTAACAAGGATTCCATACTATAAATCATATGATTGGTAGCCCCAGTGTCAATTACCCAAGAAGGTTTGGTTAATCCTGCAGAAAAACACCTAGAGTTAAAGCAAGTAGTAGAGTTGGGAGGTATACCTGCCATGTTGGCCGTTGTATTCTCCTGTGGGGTTGTGTCATTATCCAATATCTTCATGATGTGCTTGTATTGGTCAGGAGTGAAGGATGGTACAACCATTGATGCAGAGGAGCAATTTCCAGTTTCCAAATCCTCTACCTGTCTACTGATCTGACCTTGATGTCTGTTACCTCCAACTTCAAAACCATCTGTGTAATGAGCATTGTGTGCCTGGTTTCTCTTGTTTCCACCATATCTCTGTGGTCTATCACCTCCAAACCTTTGTCGTTCATCCCCAAATTGTGGGGTCTTTTCAGTTTTGTCTATATTCTTCTTACCATACTTGTGATCAGATGGGTACCTTATGAGCTTACAACAGTACTTTGTTGTGTGATTTCTCATATGGCAGTGTTCACAATACAAATCATTTGGTTTTTTGAATTTGTTATGGTACATAGATGACAAAGCAGTTGGATCATTCATATCTAATTGTTGAAGTGGTGAAACTAAAGCTGAAATCATATGCGACTGGACTCTTTGACTTTCATCTTGCATGATCATGTTGTAAGCTTGATTTAGATTAGGACTTGGAACTGTCATTAAAATGTGACTTCTAGACTGAGCAAATGTTTCATTTAGTCCCATCAGAAACTGTATGAGTTTTTGTTTCTCCATGTGATCTGCATATTCCCTGTACTTATCACATGCACAAGATGGGAGAGGGACTAGAGAAATGTGTTCATCCCAAAGGTTCCTAAGCTTAGAATAATATTCAGAAACACTAAGAGTGTCTTGGCTCATAATGCATATTTCTCTATGTAACTGGTAAATTCTAGTGAGATTCCTTTTATCAAATATTTCCTTTAGATCCATCCAAACATTGTGAGCATTAAATGAAAACATAAGGCCATTTGCCAATTCCTTCGAAACAGAATTGGTAATCCATGACAAAACAATGGAATTTATATGACTTTGCCACCAGGTCTTGGTAGCCAGGGGGAGCATAAGGTGTGCAGACTACTCAAGTCCCTATATGGCTTAAAACAAGCTAGCAGACAATGGAATTTAAAGCTCACAACAGCTCTTATTTGGTCTGGTTTCACACAGAGTAAACTGGATTATTCTTTGTTTACCAAAAGGAACCAAGAAGGAATTGTTATAATACTTGTATATGTTGATGACTTGTTGATCACTGGTAATGACAAAGGACTTATTCAGGAGGTCAAGAAAATCTTAAATCACAATTTCAAAATGAAGGACTTAGGAAAACTAAGGTATTTTCTTGGGATAGAATTTGCAAGGTCTGCCAAAGGGATCCTAATGAATCAAAGGAGATATGCATTGGAGTTAATATCAAAATGTGGTTTAGGGGGAGGAAAGCCTACCACAACACCATTGGAACAAAATCAAAAACTGACCAGCCTAGAATATGACAAAGTATTTGAACCTCCAAGTGATGATGCAGAACTAGAAGATAGAAGAGTGTATCAAAGACTCATAGGGAGGCTGTTATATTTAGCAATGACTAGACCAGATATATCTTATGCAGTACAACACCTAAGCCAATTCATGCATGCACCAAAAAAGTCACACTATGAAGCAGCCTTACATATAATCAGGTATATCAAGCAATAACCTGCACTTGGTCTCCTAATGAGCAGCAGAAATTCAGGGAAGGTCACTGCATATTGTGATGCAGATTGGGCATCTTGCTTATTATCCAAGAAGTCAGTCATAGGTTTTGGAATAAAGTATGGAGATTCCCTGATCTCTTGGAAGTCAAAGAAGCAACACACAGTATCAAGAAGCTCAGCAGAAGCAGAGTATATGAGCATGGCTACCACAGTGGCAGAATTAGTGTGGTTGCAGGGTTTGTTCAAAGAATTGGGTGCCAAAGTGGACTTACCAATGGAGTTGCACTGTGACAACAAGGCAGCCTTACAGATAGCATCAAATCCCATGTATCATAAGAGAACAAAGCATATAGAGATTGATTGTCACTTTATTAAAGAAAGGTTGCAAGAAGGACTAGTTACAACATCATATATTGCTAGTAGAGATCAACTGGCAGACATATTCACAAAGGCATTAGGGAAGCAACTGCATACAGAAATGTTATTCAAGTTGGGATTGTTGGATATTTTTCACCACCCAACTTGAGGGGGAGTGTGGAAATTAGTGTTAGTTGTATTAGCTGTGTGAATTGTACTTTGAGCAATAGTTAGTAAAGCTTGTATTGTGATTAGTTGCATAGTTAGTTAGACTAATTGTTAGGTTGTTAGTCGGTTATGATAATTAATAATTCAGTTAGCTTTAGTCACTTGTATAAATAGTAGATCAGATATGAATACAAGTAAGGTAGTTCATTTTACATTTTTCCCAGATCTTCTTTTCTCTTTCTCTCTGCATCTTCAATGTAACAGTAGCCATTAGAGCTAGGTTAATCATTTCAACAATATACATACAAAAAAATTAACCATATATAAATAATATAATTTTCTACTAAAATAGGTTCGAATGAACCTCTTAATATAACCCCAAGTTAGCTCCGCCCCTGAATTAGGTAACATTTTTAAAGCAACAATTATTATATCAGAACTATATGGGCTGCAAAGAGGATTAAGGATTGCACTCGCAAATAATCAAACATTCCTTGAAATTAATATAGATCGCAAAAAAATCATTTACTATATAGGTAAAGACCATCCAACTTATTCTAATTATTAATATTTTGTCTTATTGTAGGGACCTACACCTCTAATTGGGTAACCCAGGGTATAAACGAAAATCAAGTGGCAAATATCTTGACTAAGAAGAAGTTTAGGTTGACAAACGCCAACTCTTTTATGTTTTGGACATTTTCTTCATTGGTTGTATTCGATAAAAGAAGCAAATAAAGTAAAAACCCTTTTTGTTAGCTTAAAAGGCCATCTACTACTATTGAATTATGTAATGACTACTAAGTAAGACCCCCTCCCCAAGCATTACTATCAGGAGCAACGCTCTGCCACTTACCTATGTTGATGAATATTAAGTTATAATACTCTATATATCTTGTTTACCTAAAAAAACTCTCAATTGTCAGTCACGTTTCGAATTGTTAATTCCTTAACCAGAGAAAAT
>NC_064283.1:63060427-63074777 GCF_019186545.1 Solanum stenotomum
AAAGTCTATTTTTTCATTAGTTCATTCTAATATTTGGGGTCCTAGTAGAGTCAATTCCACCTTAGGATTTCGTTATTTTGTTAGTTTCATTGATGATTATTCAAGATGTACTTGGGTTTTCTTAATGAAAGATCGTTCTGAGTTATTTTCTATATTCAAAAGTTTCTTTGTTGAAATACAAAATCAATTTGGTGTTTCTATTCGTACTTTTCGTAGTGATAATGCCTTAGAATACTTATCCTCCCAAGTTTAGGAGTTGATGACTCACCAAGGCATTATTCACCAGACTACTTGTTCATACACCCCTCAACAGAACGGTGTAGCAAAAAAAAAAAAAATAGGCATCTTATTGAGACTGCTCGTACCCTTCTCCTTGAATCCCATGTTCCGCTGCATTTTTGGGGAGATGCAGTTCTTACGTCTTGTTATTTAATAAATAGAATGCCCTCATCTTCTATTCAGAATCAGGTTCCACATTCCATATTGTTTCCTGAGTCACATCTCTGTCCTATCCCCCCTCGTGTCTTTGGGAGCACATGCTTTGTTCATAACTTAGCCCCAGGGAAAGATAAATTAGCCCCTCGTGCCCTCAAATGTGTCTTTCTTAGTTACTCTCGAGTTAAAAAAGGGTATCGTTGTTATTCACATGATCTTCATCGTTACCTTATGTCCGCTGATGTTACATTCTTTGAGTCTCAGCCTTACTATATGTCTTCTGATCATCCTGATGTATCTATGGTCTTACCCATACCTCAGGTTTTACCTGTACCAACTTTTGAGGAATCTACGGTTACTTCTACATCTCCAGTTGTAGTGCCACCACTCCTACCTTATCATCGCCGTCCGCATCCAGCGCTAGTCCCAAATGATTCATGTCATGCGCCAGACCCTGCACGTATTGCGGACTTGCCTCCTGCTAGCCAATCGCTTGCACTTCAAAAAGGTATACGATCCACTCGAAATACTAACCCTCATTATACCTTCTTGAGTTATCATCGTCTATCATCACCCCATTATGCCTTTGTATCGTCTTTGTCCTCTATTTCCATTCCTAAAACTACAGGTGCAACACTTTCTCATTCTGGATAGAGGCAAGCTATGGTTAATGAGATGTCTACTTTGCATAAGAGTGGTACTTGGGAGCTTGTCTCTCTTCCTGCAGGTAAATCTACTGTTGGTTGTTGTTGGGTTTATGCAGTCAAATTTGGTTCAGACGGTCAGGTTGATCGGCTTAAGGCCCGCCTTGTTGCCAAAGGGTATACTCAGATATTTGGGCTAGATTATAGTGACACTTTCTCCCCTGTGGCTAAAATAGCATATGTCCGTCTTTTTCTATCTATGGCTGTCGTTCGTCATTGGCCTTTTCATCAGTTAGACATTAAGAATGCTTTTTTGCATGGTGATTTTGTGGAGGAAGGCTATATGGAGCAACCACCTGGTTGCTCAGGGGGAGTCTAGTAGCCTTGTATGTCGATTGCATAGGTCACTCTATGGTCTGAAGCAGTTTCCTAGAGCTTGGTTTGGGAAGTTCAGCACAGTTATTCAACAATTTGGCATGACTAGTAGTGGAGCTGATCACTCTGTGTTTTATCGGCATTCTGCACCAAATCGGTGTATCTATTTGGTTGTGTACGGTGATGATTTGTTATCACTAGTAATGATCAAGATGGTATCGCCAAATTGAAGCAGCATCTCTTTGAGCACTTCCAGACTAAAGACCTTGGTAGATTCAAGTATTTTCTAGGTATTAAGGTTGCTTAGTCTAGATCAGGTATTGTTATTTCTCAACGCAAGTATGCCTTAAACATTCCTGAGGAGACGGGAATGATGGGATGTAGACCTATTGACACTCTTATGGATCCGAATGTTAAACTCCTTCCAGGACAGGGGGAGCCACTTAGTAATCCTGAAAGGTGTAGACAACTTGTTGGAAAATCGAATTATCTCACAGTAACTAGACCTGACATCTCTTTTCCTGTGAGTGTTGTAAGTCAGTTTATGACTTCCCCTTGTAATAGTCATTGGGAAGCAGTTGTTCGTATCCTGCGATATATAAAGTCAGCTCCTGGTAAAGGACTACTCTATGAGAATCAAGGCCATGAGCATATCACTGGATATACAAACGCTGATTGGGCAGGATCACCCTCTGATAGATGTTCGACATCCGGATATTGTGTTTTAGTAGGAAGTAATTTGGTGTCATGGAAGAGTAACAAACAAAGTGTGGTTGCTCGATCTAATGCAGAATCAGAATATCGAGCAATGGCGGCAGTAACTTGTGAGCTAGTTTGGATCAAACAGTTGCTGGGAGAACTAAAATTTGGCGAAATTGATTAGATGGAACTTGTGTGTGACAATCAAGCAACTCTTCATATCGCATCAAATCTAGTGTTTAATGAAAGGACTAAGCACATTGAGATTGACTGTCACTTTGTCAGAGAAAAGATACTATCAGGAGATATTGTTACGAAATTTGTGAAGTCAAATGATTAGCTTGCAGATATCTTCACCAAGTCCCTCACAAGTCCTCTTATTAATTACATCTGTAACAAGCTAGGTACATATGATTTGTATGCACCAGCTTGAGGGGGAGTGTTAGAATAGAAATATGTATATATATTCCTACTTAGAATAGGAAGAAGAATAGGAATAGGAATCCTAGTTAGAAGAGGATTTCAATGTATTGTCTATAAATAGGGTCTCAATGTAACAATTTAGATACACAATTCAATAATATTTCTCCCATATTTTTCTCACAGTACTAAAGTTGACTTCTCTAACTTCACTGTTTCCAAGAAGAACTCTAGTCCGAGTCTTATTTTGTTCTCTGAAGTTCGGAATAAACTTTGAGCCATCCTAAACATTTCATGCACTTATTCTTGGAGAAACCAAAACTTTGAAACAATTGCAATTTTCTCAAAAATGTCTAATGGGTCATACTACCTAGAGTATAAAGGACATTTAGAAACATTCTGAATTAGTCGGAAACCGAATATCCAGAAGTTTAGTAACATGCTTTTTAAGCTCAGATTCAGGCACAACTAGAAGACGAAGTTGATTCTTCAAAAGTAACGGTAGTCGAGACCCAACAACTCCAATGCCCTCTAGATATGAAATATTAAGAATCAGAACAAGTGAGGTGATCTCCGAATAACCNAAAGCCAAAGCACAATGGGAGAAAGTGGATGCCCAATTATGTAGTCTCCTTTGGTGCTCTATTGGTTCTAAGTTGATGCCCTTGTTTCGCCCATTCCAGACATGTTATTTAGTTTGGGAAAAGGCACGTGCTTTATACACTAATGACATATCTCGATTCTATGATGTGATATCTTGGATGACCAACTTAAAGAAACAAGAAACCGATATGTCTACTTACTTGGGACAAGTACAGGCAGTCATGGAGGAATTTGAAACGTTGATGCCTATCACTACAAATGTGGAAAAGCAACAAGAGCAAAGGCAGACATTATTTCTAGTTCTTACACTTGCTGGACTTCCTAATGACCATAACTCTGTGCGTGATCAGATTCTAGCCAGTCCTATAGTTCCCTCAATTGATGAGTTATTCTCTCGTTTGCTTCGTCTTGCTGCACCTCCCAGTCACAAAGAAGTTTCATCACCCATTGTTGACTCCTCTATTCTCGCATCTCAAACCACAGAAAAGCGTACATACCAGTCTATGGAGAATCGGCGAGGGGGAGGGCGTTTTGGGAAACCTCGATCCAAGTGTAGTCATTGTCATAAACCTGGACACACTCGTGATATATGTTATATTTTACATGGTCCACCACCCAGTTATGATCCTATTGTTCTTAAGGAATATAATGAGTTCCTTCGAAATCGCAAGTAAACAGATATCTCCACCAGTAGGATATGGTGCTCAACCTAATCAACCATTCAATAATGCTCATATTGCTTAGACAGAATATGATGAGTTCCTTCGGTATCGTGCAAATAAACAAACATCTCCACAAGTAGTTTCGGTTGCACAACCTGATGTTTCTGTTGCGGGTAATTCTTTTGCTTGTGTCACAGTCTAGTACTCTTAGATCATGGGTCATGGATCAGGGGCTTCTGATCATATCTCTGGTAATAAATCACTTTGTCTGATATTGCTTATTCACAATCTCTTCCTGCTATTATTTTAGCCAATGGGATCCAAACAAAACCAAAAGGGGTTGGAAAAGCCAAACCCCTATCTTTTGTCACCCTAGACTCTAGACTTTGTTCTTTATGTCTCTGGTTCTCCTTTTAATCTAGCATCTGTTAGTCGTTTGACGAAGGCTCTACATTGTAGCATAACTTTTTTTGATGACTTTTTTCTCATGCAGGACCGTAGTACGGGACAGCCGATTGGAACAGGACATGAATCACAAGGCCTTTACTACCTTGCCTCTTCAAATTCCTTGAAGCATGCTCCGTTACAAATTCCCCAGATCTAATTCACAAACATTTGGGATATTTGAGTCTATCCAAACTGCAAAAGATGGTGCCTAATTTGTCTAGTTTATCCAAATTAGATTGTGAGTCGTGTCAACTTGGGAAACACGCTCGTGCTACATTTTCACGTAGTACTGAGTTCACAGTCTATTTTTTCATTAGTTCATTCTAATATTTGGGGTCTTAGTAGAGTCAATTCCACCTTAGGATTTCGTTATTTTGTTAGTTTCATTGATGATTATTCAAGATGTACTTGGGTTTTCTTAATGAAAGATTGTTCTGAGTTATTTTCTATATTCAAAAGTTTCTTTGTTGAAATACAAAATCACTTTGGTGTTTCTATTCGTACTTTTCGTAGTGATAATGCCTTAGAATACTTATCCTCCCAATTTTAGGAGTTTATGACTCACCAAGGCATTATTCACCAGACTACTTGTCCATACACCCCTCAACAGAACGATGTAGCAGAAAGAAAAAAATAGGCATCTTATTGAGACTGCTCGTACCCTTCTTTTTGAATCCCATGTTCCGCTGCATTTTTGGGGAGATGCAGTTCTTACGTCTTGTTATTTAATAAATAGAATGCCCTCATCTTCTATTCAGAATCAGGTTCCACATTCCATATTGTTTCCTGAGTCACATCTCTGTCCTATCCCCCTCGTGTCTTTGGGAGCACATGCTTTGTTCATAACGTAGCCCCAGGGAAAGATAAATTAGCCCCTCGTGCCCTCAAATGTGTCTTTCTTGGTTACTCTCGAGTTTAAAAAAGGTATCGTTGTTATTCACATGATCTTCATCGTTACCTTATGTCCGCTGATGTTACATTATTTGAGTCTCAGCCTTACTATATGTCTTCTGATCATCCTGATGTATCTATGGTCTTACCCATACCTCAGGTTTTACCTGTACCAACATTTGAGGAATCTACGGTTACTTCTACATCTCCAGTTGTAGTGCCACCACTCCTAACTTATCATCGGCGTCCGCATCCAGCGCTAGTCCCAAATGATTCATGTCATGCGCCAGACCCTGCTCGTACTGCGGACTTGCCTCCTGCTAGCCAATCGCTTGCACTTCAAAAAAGTATACGATCCACTCGAAATACTAACCCTCATTATACCTTCTTGAGTTATCATCATCTATCATCACCCCATTATGCCTTTGTATCGTCTTTGTCCTCTATTTCCATTCCTAAGACTACAGGTGCAACACTTTCTCATTCTGGATAGAGGCAGGCTATGGTTAATGAGATGTCTGCTTTGCATAAGAGTGGTACTTGGGAGCTTATCTCTCTTCCTGCAGGTAAATCTACTGTTGGTTGTTGTTGGGTTTATGCAGTCAAATTTGGTTCAGACGGTCAGGTTGATCGGCTTAAGGCCCGCCTTGTTGCCAAAGGGTATACTCAGATATTTGGGCTAGATTATAGTGACACTTTCTCCCCTGTGGCTAAAATAGCATATGTCCGTCTTTTTCTATCTATGGCTGTCGATCGTCATTGGCCTCTTCATCAGTTAGACATTAAGAATGCTTTGTTGCATGGTGATTTTGAGGAGGAAGGCTATATGGAGCAACCACCTGGTTTTGTTGCTCAGGGGGAGTCTAGTAGCCTTGTATGTCGATTGCATAGGTCACTTTATGGTCTGAAGCAGTCTCCTAGAGCTTGGTTTGGGAAGTTCAGCACAGTTATTCAACAATTTAGCATGACTCGTAGTGGAGCTGATCACTCTGTGTTTTATCGGCATTCTGCACCAAATCAGTGTATCTATTTGGTTGTGTACGTTGATGATATTGTTATCACTGGTAATGATCAAGATGGTATCGCCAAATTGAAGCAGCATCTCTTTAAGCACTTCCAGACTAAAGACCTTGGCAGATTCAAGTATTTTCTAGGTATTGAGGTTGCTTAGTCTAGATCAGGTATTGTTATTTCTCAACGCAAGTATGCCTTAGACATTCCTGAGTAGACGGGAATGATGGGATGTAGACCTATTGACACTCCTATGGATCCGAATGTTAAACTCCTTCCAGGACAGGGGGAGCCACTTAGTAATCCTGAAAGGTGTAGGCAACTCGTTGGAAAATTGAATTATCTCACAATAACTAGACCTGACATCTCTTTTCCTGTGAGTGTTGTAAGTCAGTTTATGACTTCCCCTTGTAATAGTCATTGGGAAGCAGTTGTTCGTATCCTGCGATATATAAAGTCAGCTCCTGGTAAAGGACTACTTTATGAGGATCAAGGCCATGAGCATATCACTGGATATACAAATGTTGATTGGGCAGGATCACCCTCTGATAGATGTTCGACATCCGGATATTGTGTTTTAGTAGGAAGTAATTTGGTGTCATGGAAGAGTAAGAAACAAAGTGTGGTTGCTCGATCTAATGCAGAATCAGAATATCGAGCAATGGAGGCAGTAACTTGTGAGCTAGTTTGGATCAAACAGTTGCTGGGAGAACTAAAATTTGGCGAAATTGATTAGATGGAGCTTGTGTGTGACAATCAAGCAATTCTTCATATCGCATCAAATCTAGTGTTTCATGAAAGGACTAAGCACATTGAGATTGGCTGTCACTTTGTCAGAGAAAAGATACTATCAGGAGATATTGTTACGAAATTTGTGAAGTCAAATGATCAGCTTGCAGATATCTTCACCAAGTCCCTCACAAGTCCTCTTATTAATTACATCTGTAACAAGCTAGGTACATATGATTTGTATGCACCAGCTTGAGGGGGAGTGTTAGAATAGAAATATGTATATATATTCCTACTTAGAATAGGAAGAAGAATAGGAATAGGAATCCTAGTTAGAAGAGGATTTCAATGTATTGTCTATAAATAGGGTCTCAATGTAACAATTTAGATACACAATTCAATAATATTTCTCCCATATTTTTCTCACAGTACTAAAGTTGACTTCTCTAACTTCACTGTTTCCAAGAAGAACTCTAGTCCGAGTCTTATTTTGTTCTCTGAAGTTCGGAATAAACTTTGAGCCATCCTAAACATTTCATGCACTTATTCTTGGAGAAACCAAAACTTTGAAACAATTGCAATTTTCTCAAAAATGTCTAATGGGTCATACTACCTAGAGTATAAAGGACATTTAGAAACATTCTGAATTAGTCGGAAACCGAATATCCAGAAGTTTAGTAACATGCTTTTTAAGCTCAGATTCAGGCACAACTAGAAGACGAAGTTGATTCTTCAAAAGTAACGGTAGTCGAGACCCAACAACTTCAATGCCCTCTAGATATGAAATATTAAGAATCAGAACAAGTGAGGTGATCTCCGAATAACCTAATCAGACCTATGCAGAACCCGAAACAAATCACCATTTTCAGTACAATTTACAAGGACTTTGTTGAGAATTTCGATGGAAGGCTTCATAGCTTTCTCCAGACTACGCATTAACAAGTTTAAATGAGAGGAAATAAGCTTACACAGATCAGAACCAGTGATACCCAATTCTTCAAATAGATGAATCTTTGGCTTGATTGTCTTTGCGACATTGGCAATGAGGATTTATGGGATAAAAAGAACAGTGGATTGGATTTGTACATCTGTGAATCCAATGGACTTGAAGAAATGGACTGCTAAATCAGGTTTTTCAACACTTATAACCGAGTGAAGACAATTGGATACTGCCAGGGCTTTAGATATTGGAAAGCCCAATGTGTTTATTAGGTAGTTAAAGAGAACATGATTTTCTTTGTTTCCATTTTGAGCAGAGTTTCTGGTCACAGCCTTATATAGAGATGAAAAAGAGAAGCTAAAAGAAGAAAAAGGACAAGCAGGTAGGAAATGAAGATAATGTAAGTAGATAAACAACGGGACCGCAGTTGGATGACAAACATGAGTCCTACTGAATCAGTTCACAGACAACAGCCAGAAAGATATAAAGAGATAGAAGAGGATATGAGTTATAAACAAGTTAAGAGAAGAACTTTGAACAATGCTATGTCAAAGTCAAACAAAGGTGGAGGTGAACACAAGAAGCTACACGTGCTTTTTTCCAACTTCACTTCCCTGGAAAAGAAAAGGAAAATGAATATTAAGCCCTCAATTCATTTACGAAGAGAGCTTTTGTTTGTTTGTTTACTTCGTTATGTGAAGTCAACCTGTTTCTACAAGTGTAAATGTTTGTGACATACAAATTTGACAGTATAAAAACAGTAGGGAAAACCTATCTGTTAATTAACTCAAATAAGCATTGCGCCATTATAGTTCTAAAGTAATACAAAAAGTTAGTCCTTCCATCCTAATTTATTTCAGACTCTTTTCAATCTCAAACATCCCAAAATGTTGAACATCATCTCATTTTATATATAACTTTCATCTTACAGGAATTCAAATTCCTTAAACTACTCAAATTTTGGATTTGACGTGATGCTTTCTCTAGTAAACTAACTCTTTAACCATAACTTTAATATCTTTTTCCATCAGAATTTTATATGGCAGAGGAAGTATTATTAATACAAAAAGATAATTATTGCAGCCCCGTGTACTAACTTCAAACTCAAGTGTCCGTATGGATAAAATTGACAACAAATGAATGAAATTTTAACCACCTCTACTTTTTTTTTAAAAAGCCGACAAACTCACAAGCAATCGTAAATATTTAGCCTAATAATAAATACACTCAAACTTTACAGTGCACATCTAGACACCTCAACTTACTCTCAATTGACAACTAAACACTCCATCCTTACTATCTCATGGACACTCAACACTGACATGGCACATAAGTTTTGGAGGTGTCAAGATGATCATTTTGTAAGTTGGAGAGTTCGACTTACAAAGTGAAGACGAGTTGAGGTGTCTAGATGTGCATTCTCAAAGTTGGAGTCCTTAGTTGCCAGCTTTATGCCAAGTTTGAGTATTTGTCTATCTATTATGCCTAAAAATTTCATCTTTGACACATTGATATCTTTTTCCTTATTCCACTAAAATTTTACAGGAACTTCACAATAATCAAGGGCATATCAATAAAATCACACAATTTACGAGCTAATATCACTATAAAACACAAATGAGAATGAAAAATAAACCATAAAGCTAAAGAAAAACTCAAAGAAGCATACAATGCAATTGAAGGGGGTTTAGGGTTTTTGTCTCTAAATACAGAGGATATGAATTACAGAGAAGAAAGCGAAAGAGAGGATGACGGACTTACAACTCGAGTTGGCCGGAGATGATATCGCCGAGTAGTTGGCCGGAGATATAAATCGCCGAGGAGTTCGCCGGAGAAATATATGAACTGAGAGTTAGCAAATGAAATGGCCCATTGTTCTTATCAAACCCGATAGATAAAGTTTGGGCTTATAAGTTCGAAATCTATTGGGCCAAATATATTTTCTTCTGGCCCAAATGTTTCTTTATATTCAAAATCATACTCCGTTCGTATAGTCTTATATCGTTAGAAATAATTTGGAAAATACATAATTAATGTTGAGGATAGAACATATAAAAAATAATTATTTTTTCTCGATATGTTGAAAGTGAAAATTTATTTTTAAAAGTGGACGGTGANATCTCACTCACCACTCTCCCAGATCTCACTCGCCACTCTCCCAGATCTCGCTCGCACACTCGTCTCTCTCACTTTATACAATTGATCTTTTTGTATATGTATACCAAAGCAGATTATACAACTGCTTTCTTTTGTATATATATAGCGAAATATACATATTTATGTTTGTTATGGAGCGCAATTATGCAAAGTTTGCTATAGCATACAAATATGAATTTTGTGTTTGCTATATGTGAAAGTTGCTCTATTTTCTTCTGGCCCAAATGTTTCTTTTTATTCAAAATCATACTCCCTTCGTATAGTCTTAGATCGTTAGAAATAATTTGGAAAATACATAATTAATGTTGAGGATAGAACATATAAAAAATAATTATTTTTTCTGGATTTGTTGAAAGTGAAAATTTATTTTTAAAATTGGACGGTGAAATATTTGTTACTTGTTCAAAAGAAGAAAGAGCGGATATAAATTGAAAAAAGTATTCTTGTATACACATTTTCCGTTTGTTTGTCTTTTTTAAAATACAAACTTTTCTTTTAATATTTAATGATTGTTTAACTTTAAGTTTTTCCATTTCATACTTTGAAATCTTTTTAATTAAGCATCTTATCACGCGAGTACATTTTAAGAATATTTTCACAAATTAGTCTAAAATTCTTTAAATTAAAAATTATTGTAAAATTTGTTCAATTATTATATCATGTTTGATCAAATTTTAAGAAGGCCAAAAGCGCCCATTTTAAAGTGTTTTATTTTTTTCGAACCTCTTAGGAAATTCCTAGTGGCTACCCTTTGGATGCCCAAGCTTACGGAAGAAAATGGTGCTTTTGTGGAGTAGCGACAGTTATTTTTGGAAAGCACTTTGTGAAAAATAAACTTAGAAGTACTTTTAAGAAGTTTAGTCACATGGTTTTTCATAAAGTATTAAGTACAAGAGTCTCTTCATGCTTTTAATACACTAGTTTTTATGCATATGTTTTACACCAATATCTCACGTCGATTATTATAAAATATACATTAAAGTTTCCAAGTTGGGTGTTGGTTAGCAGAATCTTTGGTTAATTATCAAATTTCTGTACATTGTAGTGTGGTCCAACAATTTTTTCTGCATGAATCAAAAAGCAAATAGCCTATAATAATTTGTTAAAATTATTATATGAAATAATATAGAAGTTAATCGTCATAGCCTAAGCACATAATACGTATTGTTCTCTTCGGCCAAATAAACCTCATTTTTGCTCCTAGGCTTACATCATCTTGAATCTAAAAATTAGCATATATACCGTGTGAACTTATGTCATATAAATTCTTCATTTATTACTCCATTTCGATATGAAATTTGCATATTGTCATGTGCATTTCTTTTTCAGAAGTTTGTAGCAGCCAAAAAAATATAATAGTCCTGCATAATATATATGGACAAAAAACTTAAGTATACAAATTAAGTACCTTAATTACTACTATATAGCAATTATTATTATTTTCTCCTATATAACAATAGTTGTTTTTTTTTTTCAAAAATAGGATTTTATATTAAAATTTAAAAAAAAGGTAGCGTTGAAATAGTCAGCCACAATTTTCTCATATTCTCCAATTCTTTTACCTTCCACAATTTACTCAAATTGGTTATATATTCTCTTCCATTAAAAAAAGGGGTTTTTAACAAAAATAAAATTATCTTCCTACTGATTCTGAACGACTGTTCGATCATGGATACCAGTGGCGGATCTAGGATTTAGAGTCCGTGGGTGCCAAATAGACTTGTCGATTAACAATTATAAAAAAATAATAATAATGTGCCAGCTGTTTTTCCTTAAAAAAGTGTTCTTGGAGCCTCTTTTTTCTTAAAAAAAAAAAGGGCAGCAAATTTCTCAAAAAAATAGGTACAAATGGGATTCGAACCCGCAACATCAGACTTCTAAAGTTGCCCTCCTACCGTGGCACCACAAGCCAGCTTTGTTCTCTGGGTGGCACGCTTTATATTTATACAATATTATATATATATATACCTATGTATATATAGAGTTTCCGTCGAAGTTCGGGGGTGGCGTGGCACCCCCACACCCCTACGTAGGTCCGCCACTGATGGATACCAACAATTTTTCAATTCTAATTCAACACAACGGACGACGGGACGCATCAAGTATTTGTGATAAAAAAAAATTTTTACCCTCCCTAGGAGCTCCCACCTCTTTTGCTCCCTTGGTGACTCGAACTCGCAACCTTCAGGCTGGAAGTGAGGGGTGCTTACCATCCGAGCAAATCCCTCTCGTCGTATTTGTGATAAATCACAATTGAATTGGTGTTTTTTTGCGTGATTATTTTATTTGATATATTTGAGTTTTTTTTTCATGATCGTTATATTGTAATCTATTATGTTGGATATATTTTTTTGTGTTACAATATGAATTAAGGTCGTTTAAAATTTACTTTATAGATTGAATTTAGATATATTGAGTGCGCTTGAATATCTTTATATAATTGATTAGTGCACTTGAATATCTTTTCGGCCATATATCTAAACACCAACTTTCATGCTAATATTTGGTACATGTATTGTGTAGGTAATATTCTGAATTTGGTTGTTTATAGATAACAAAGTTGGTTCTTATTGATTTGTGATGGTAGATTTCATAAAAAAAAAAAACACAATTAGAAAACTAATTTAGGTTGTCAACCATCATTTGGTTTAATTTGTAGGGTTTTCTTGATTAGTATAAAATCATATTTCGTGTAATACTGGTTTGGTAAATGAGTTGGTAAAAATGATGGGTTTTTTAAATAGTAAATTTCATTAATTTTTTTGGTAGATTAATGTGTGTATTTGATAGTATACGTGGTGTAGATTGTCTATTTTATTTTGTTTATTAAACACCATAATTCGAGCTTCTTGGTATAATATTAGGTTTAATTGATTAGTGCACTTGAATATCTTTTCAGTCGTATATAAGCATCATAATTCGAGATTTTCTTTTGATGTGTAATTGGTAATCTAAACACCAACTTTCATGCTAATATTTGGGTACATGTATTGTTGTAGGTAATAGATTGAATTTGGTTGTTTATAACAAAATAGCTTCTATTGATTTGTGATGATATATTTCATACCAAAAAAAACCACAAATAGAAACTGATTTAGGTTGTCAACCATTTTGTATACCAATATGATTATCATTTTATATATATAACGACATTCTATATATCAATCTGTGTAATTTAATTATAGTGGAAACACACTTCTGTTTATCTATGTTTTGCTTGATTTGTTATCTATTTTAATTTGTATTATGTTAAATATCTAGTACTTATTTAATATTTTGAAAATTGATTAATAATTTGTAATCTAACACAGGTAAGTATGTGGATTACATTATTGGAGGGGTGATGTATGATGCAAACATCAAATACAAAGGCTTAATTACTACTATATCTTCCCAATTGGGTGTGGACACGACTTCATTTAGAACTCAAATATGTCGTGAGTGGTCCATCTCCGCCAATGAAGATTCATAATAATATGGGTGTCCGAGTTTATTTAGATCTAAAAAAATGCAATTCTGATTTCTTTTCGAAGTATCCCTTATGTGTAACATGTGTGAATAGAGCTATGGAAGTCATTGAGTATCAGAATGATGTCCAATCAACAAGGCAAGAAGTTTTGAGATCTAACACACTATGTTTGACTGATATGGATCCTATTTTTGATGATTTTATTAACAATATATCCTAGTTTTTAAATTACAAAAATAACAAAATAATTAATTTTTGAAGTATACGGAATTGAGTGGATATATTGTTAATAAAATCATCCAAAATAGGATCCATACCAGTCAAACATAGTGTGTTGGATCTCAAAACTTCTTGCCTTGTTGATTGGACACCATTCTGGTACTCAATGGCTTCCTTAGCTCTATCCCCACATGTTATACATAAGAGATACTTCGAAAAGAAATCAAAATTGCATTTTTTAGATCTAACTAAACTTGGACACCCATATCGTTATGAATCTTCATTGGTGGAGATGGACCACTCACGACATATTTGAGTTCTAAATGAAGTCGTGTCCACACCCAATTGGAAAGATATATAGTAGTAATTAAGCCTTCGAATTTGGTGTTTGCATCATACATCACCCCTTCAATATTGTAATCCACATACTTATATGTGTTAGATTACAACTTATTAATCAATTTTCAAAATATTCAATAAGTAATAGCTAGATAACATAAGACAAATTAAAATATATGACAAATTAAGCAAAACATAGATAAACAAAAATGTGTTTCCACTATATTTAAATTACACAAATTGATATGTACAATGTCGTTATATATATATATATAAATCAGTTTCTAGTTGTGTTTTTTTTTTTTTTTTT
>NC_064283.1:63074955-63088213 GCF_019186545.1 Solanum stenotomum
GTTTTTTTTTTTTTTTTGAAATATATATCATCACAAATCAATAAGAACCAATTTTGTTATCTATAAACAACCAAATTCAAGCTATTACCTATAACAATACATGTACCCTAATATAAGCATGAAAGTTGGTGTTTAGATACGGCATAAAATATACCAATTACACATCAGCAGAAAATCTCGAATTATGATGTTTATACACGGCCGAAAAGATATTCGAGTGCACTAATCAATTACACCTAATATTATATCAAAAATCTCAAATTATGGTGTTTAATAAACGAAATAAAGTAGACAATCTACATCATGTATGCTATCAATTACACACATTAATCTACCAAAAAAATTTAATGAAACTTATTGTTTAAAAAAATCATCATTTTCACCAACTCAGTTATCAAACCAAAATTACACGGAATATGGTTTCTATACTAATCCAGAAAACCCTACAAATTAAACCAAATGATGGTTGACGACCTAAATTAGTTTTTTTTTTTTATTTTTTTTTTATATATATGAAACATACAATCACAAATCAGAACCAATTTTGTTATCTATAAACAACCAAATTCAGAATATTACCTATTAGCATGATAGTTGGTGTTTAGATATACGACCGAAAAGATAGTGCACTAATCAATTATATAAAGATATCAATTGCACTCAATATATTCAAATTCAATATAAAAAGTGATTTTTAAACGACCTTAATTCATACGGTAACGCAAAAACATATACCCAACATAATAGATTACAATATAACGATCTATAATTAAAATAAGAACGCAAAAAACATCAATTCAATTGTGATTTATCACAATTACCTGATGCGTCCTATCGTTCGTTGTGTTGAATTAGAATTGAAAAAATGTTGGTATCAATGATCGAACAGTCAATCAGAATCAGTAAAAAGATAGTTTTATTTTTGTTAAAAAACCTTTTTTGATGTGAGAGAATATATAACCAATTTGAGTAAATCGTGGAAGGTAAAAGAATTGGAGAAAATCAGGAAATATGAGAAAATCGTGGCCAACTATTTCTACACTACTTTTTTTAAAAAATAATTTAATATGAAATCCTATTTTTGAAAAAAAAAAACTATTTTTTGTATAGGCAAAAAAATAATAATTACTACATAGTAGTAATTAAGGTACTTAATTTGTATACTTAAGTTTTTTGCCCATTCTCAATAGATCCAATATTTTTTCTAGGTTGGAGACTAAGATGATACTTGTCAACATATATAAGTACTTGAAAAAGAGTTTCTCTATTAATTTTCTCAAGATTTTTAAGGAATTAGATAGAGGTATTTGTATAAAATAATAGAATACATTTTTAAAGATTGAGATAGAAAAATAAAAAATCGACATATTTAATAGTGAAATAATCACGGTGTAAACAACTAATTGCTCTACCATTTTTTGCTTCTAGCTACATTACCTTCACAAGATCTGCCTTCCAAAATTATGTGGCAAACATAAACAACCCCTTTTGCATATCTAGGTGTTATACATAGGCAATTTTAGGTTGTCATCCACATTTTGCTATTAAGAAGAACCTAAATATGCTTAAATATTAACACTAATTTATGTTATCCACATGATTTTGGGAGGCAAAATAAACAAAGGTGATGTAGCTATATAGGAGCAAGAAAATGGCAGAGTAATTATTTGCTCGTATTGCGATCGAATCGCTATTGCGTACGTTGATTCCCATGTCTAACCCCTTAAAAATCTTGAAAAAAATAATCAAAAAACTATTTTATCAAATTCTTATATCAAAAAAACATATCGAAATATTAAATTAGAATATACCTTGTTCCAATAATAATTGTTCAAGTGTCGTTGAGATCAATCACTTTATTTGATCTAGCACCAACTTGTAACTCTGGATAAAAAAAGAACTCTATTGTTTTCTAACAAAAAGGTAGGCAAGGGATTCTTATAAGTTTTTTTAACCCTAGGGATATTTCCATAAAATATGAATACCCTAAGGACTCCTAATAAAATATTTTCTTGTATCACAAAAACTTCAAGATAGGTAAAATATTATCTGATTTTTTACTTAATTAATTGGAAAATAAGGTACTTTAATAATTATCCAATATGTAGGTCACAGTTGAAAGTCTTATAAAGAGACTAAAATTCTAACAGTATATTAAAAATGAAATTCTTTAGCGAAATATCATTCACTTTTTTACCATTTTAAAATAGATTTCAGAGACAATCTAAATTTAATTATTTTCCTAATATATAAAAATGTAATATCAATTTTTTTCCCTAATATATAGGATTTGAAGTCAATTAGAAGTTTAGAACTTTTCTTATTCATGTTTTTTCTTCTTTAAACTACTATATATGTAGCAAATACTAATATTTAAGGCATTAAAATTTATCTTATATAAATTGAGCAATTCATTTATAATATTTCTTTTTCTTGAATGTAAACAATCAAATTATGAGAATTTCAAATCTCCTAATAATTAAATATGTAAATTATTATATTTATGTTAAGTTATATAATTTTTTTTCTAAAAATAATATAATTTTGTTATACTGTGTAGTTCATTTTTTGACTATCTATAAATTTTAGAATAATTCAATCTTTCAGAAAATTATGAGAAATAACAAAAAAATTCACATTTGAACATATTAGTTTCTTTTCTTTTCTTTTTAAAAAAAGGAGAATTTCCAAAAAAATATATGGTTTATCTATTTTAGCTTAATTTAAATTCTAAATATAGTGTTTAAATAAATAAATATCTTAATACTGCTATTTTTACTTTGTAGGAATAATATTTTTATATTTTCTTTCCACCTCACTAAAAAATATTTCACCATGTCATTGTTCTTATATATCCTCACATTCCACCTTCTAGAACTTTCCTTTTCACTACATGGTAAAAGTGTAGTCAACTTTCAACTTTCCTTTTCACAACATGATAAAAGTGTAGTCAACTTTCCTTTTCACTACACTTTTACCACACATTATAAATAGAAAAAGACCTACAGACCTTAAGTAATTTGTAAAGACTAGAGGCACCAAAAGAAACACATATACTAGTATAAATGAATATTATTTCCAAATGCATGAAGAATTGAAGGAAATGATCACTGAATTCAAGTATGTATTGATGTCTTATCTCACTTCTGGGGGCGAATAGTACTGGATGACATGGTTACCTAGCTAAAGTACTTTCCTCCTATTGAATTGGTTCGATATTAATTCCAATTTAATACGGGAAAAGTATAGTGACAAGGTAACCATATTGATATCCGATCCACGCTAGGTCATTCCAGAAGTGATATAAGACACCAATATACATATTTGTACCCCTTTTTCTTCCTCCAAGCTTAGGGAAGTTAAAAGCTTTATTTGAGGTCCAAATTATTTCTCCATGCTACTTAATTTCTGGTTTATAACTCATCCAAATTTTGTTTGGATTGTGTTTGCATCAGATGATAATTCTTGTTTCTCTTGACTAACATTAATCGTTATGAATGTATGAAGCTTTTTATCTTTTGTTATTTTCAGATCAAGTATAAAGAGTAATTTTCTTTTGATTAGAGAATTAAAAAAAGATTATTTGAAATATCATAATTCAATACATAGCAGCGATCATACTATCATTTTCAATTGAAAAAACCTTTATAATAAAATTTCATCAATCGTATCATCGAGAGGAAGACCATTGATTGGAGAATATAGCTGAAAATCTAGACAAACTCAAACATTGAACCCAACTTAGAAACCCTGTTTAACCTCGCTAAGTTTATTTTTGAGATAAAACTAATAATCCGTGTAGTTGAACGTAACATACACAACTTATTACATACATTTCTTTTCTTGGTAAAAAATTAAACTTCCGTTGATATATATACTTGTCACCAACTTTGAATTTGTTGAAACACTTTTTCTTCAATTTTCACTTATTAAAGTATTTTCTCTCTAACATTTCAATTAATGTTAATACACTTTCTCATTAACCTTCAATCCCCCCATCATTCTAGGTTATCATAAGGTGAAATGTTTTATTGAAATTAGAACATTTGTCTCAATTAGTTCATTCCTTCACTTTTGTGATCTTGGTATTTAAGTTAAATTTTTTTTCATAGTTTCTTTCAAATCTAACCGATAGAAATTGTTACGATATTTGTTTTTTTTTTTAACAAAAAACAAAAAACGTTCTTTTCTGACAAATTTAAAGAATCAAAACTCAGCAGAAACATATTTTTTTAAAAACAAAAAAACTAATTCGAATCGATACCCTTTTTTTTCTCTAGAATGTTCCACATGATACCACTAAAGTCAAATTTTTAATGATATCATAGCATTACCAGCCACTTGATCTTGGAATGACAATATCTCAATAGGAAACACACATTTTTCTACAGAAGGATTTATTGTTGTAATTTTACCTAAACCATTAAAATTACAATATTCTTCACTTTGCTTATTCTTTTGGAAGTATGCATTAAAAGCATAAGAAATTTTAGATTCATCACTTAGTTCACCACATGAAGCTCCTTGTTCCAATTTTGTACAATCTGCTTCTTCACATGCAATGTTGTAATTCTTCTTCGCCAAATCCATGTTACTTTTGTCCCCATCGAACATGCACCATCGATTTGGCATTGTCACAATGCCCTTAGCTTGAGTGGGATATTCGTCTCGGTCCTATAATTAGAGGTGACAAAATTAGTTCATAAGAATATGAGTTTGCTCAATTCGTGTTTAGGCAGGTAAATCATCAGTTCATTTATTAACTCAGCTTGTCCTTAACATGTTCAAAATTCAACTCACCTAAAAATT
This sequence comes from Solanum stenotomum, assembly GCF_019186545.1. NCBI lineage: Eukaryota > Viridiplantae > Streptophyta > Magnoliopsida > Solanales > Solanaceae > Solanum > Solanum stenotomum. Next base: position 63,079,765 of record NC_064283.1, read on the forward strand.
GAGATGATGTAGGGCAAGTATGTAGCCCAAACAAATCCATGAGAAACTTTGTCAAAATTGTTTTTTTTGTTATGAAGGAAACAAAAATTAAAATTTGACCTGAGTTGGGGCTGGTTAAGTTATGAGTCATGTTTAGTCTATTTGACCTAGTTCATCGTAGCTCAACTAACTTTATGTTGGTAGATATATATATAAAATACCCATCAACCACTTTTCAATGTTGTAATTAGAAAAGTAGCCATTGTCGTATTGAATTTTCAAATTTCACTGGTGAAACTCTGCAACAACCACTACAAGAAAAGTGTGAATTACATGGGGATTAGTATGAAAATTTGCAGGAAAATTATCCTCAGAAAAATCTCCATATAATTCACACTTTTCTTGTAGTTAACATCCTAGAGTGATGTCAAATACGTGAAATTTGAAACTTTTTCAATTAAGAGGATGAAAAGTGTGTGTTTGTGAATTTAGTTAAACTCTTTTGGCTAGAGGTGAGCAATGACTCGTTTATTAATTCAAATTAAATCTAAATCACTCATTTGACATGTGTTTTGTTAATTCAAATTAAATCTAAATCGCTCATTTGACATGTGTACCTGTAATGAGAAATCAATCTTGTACTTTGGATTTCCATCTGCCTCATAAATGCCCCAATGTCTTTGAAATGCACCAAATTTTGTAGGAAACTCAGTCTCATCTGACAAGCTATGAAGATATGTGTCTATTGGCCCTGGCCTAAGTGGTGTCCCTTTATTTGATGCTATAAATTTCAATAACCCCTTATGAAATCTCTCTGCATTTTTAAGATTTGCATATGGATATCCATCGGTAGGCCATCCAATTTGACCAATCATAATTTTCATATCAGGATATCCCGCTTTCTTTATTGCCCACACAATGGAATCTATCATTAACTCCACTGCATTTGTGTACGTGACATTACCATCTTGAATCTTGAAATTGCTCATGTTATCGAAAAATGTGAATTCTATGGGGTAATTAAGTACATCCCTAACCATTTGGATAGGGAACATGTTCAATAGAAAAGGTGTGCCTGTTCGGTTGAAGAACTTTAGTGATTCGAGCATCAATCCTTTTATGTCATCGCGAAAGTCTGATTTTGATGGGACTTTCGCGATAGTTATGACATCCATGCCATGAGCGGTCGTTGTTGAGACATACCCTAAGTTCATCTCGTCTAGAGCTTCTCGTACGATTGATATCACATTCACCACTTGATAGTTCGTTGCATCTTTCAAGAATGTATTTGAAAATGGCTCAGCTCCAATACATAGTTCCCTAAAGAAATTAATCAGAGAAAATTAAATAATAAAATCAACACAAAGTTTTATAGATTAACATCACCCAGCTATTTGGTCAGGCTTTCAAAATCTGCTTCTTAATTACCCGTTTGCTAGCATATTTAGCCAAAGTTACCAAAAAGTATTTTTGGAGGGTATATAGTTGTTTGTACATAACTAATAAAATTCAAAAGCATTTTTACCAATGTTAGTGCAATAATTTGGGCCTGGTTAAGGTTTCAAAAGTTCTCATTAGGAAAAACTACAGTTTCTACCTATTTTTTTGGAAATTAGCTTTCTAAAACAAGCACTTTTAAAGAAAAATAAATACTTTTGATTTATAAAAATTAAACTTGACCAAACAGACTAGTACGTTTGACTCATCAATTTGAAAAAGTACCTTACTTGTCAACATGAGAACAACAAGTTATGTTTGGTCGTTGTTCCAAAAATGCTTTTTGGGAAAAACTATTTTTTTCAACTTCTACGACTATATTCAACGTTGTGCTTCCCTTAAAAACTTGAACAAACAGGCAATAAAATAAAATTAATGTAAAAAAAAAATAGAAAGAAAAGGAATGCATTACATACACTATGTTGACACCTTTGTTGATAGGTAGCTTGACTTTATCATTTATCCATGCATAGGCAAGATCTTTCCTATTTATAAGATTTACATTTCTATTTGTAAGAGTAATAACAATGCTAATGTTAGTGGCAGAAAAAATTTGAACAATATCAGAGGCTGAAGTCATTAATCTCAATGCTGGAATCTTGTTTTGTAAAAGCAAATCAACAACCATTGATGGAACTAATTGTTGTGATTGTTGTCTGCCCCATGTGATGCCCACAAAGCTATTTACACTTCTTGTCATGAATAAAACCATGATCATTATGCCCATGGTAATTAGCCTCATCTTGCGTGATGTCAGAAATTTTAATAAGAAGATTCGGGGAAAAAAATTGTTACAAGTAGGGTTCACCTTTTTACCAAGAAGAATCGGAAAAAAAAAATCCACAAGGAATATTGAGACCTGTGACACAAAGCAATTCTTGAATCACCTTGGTTATCACGCTAAAGTTTTTTTGTTTTTGGTTTTTAAATAAGATTCAATCTTATATTTACCTTATTTGTGCAACATGATTTTCTGATAGAAGATTCAATTGGATGCCTTTGGATCATCATATAACTCTGCCATTGATAGTACACAAAATGATATTCAATTCTATGGTCTCTCCAAATTATATTTGAAAATCCCAAAAGAAGGTTACTTACTTCTACATGGATAAAAGAGGTTAAGTATGGGGGGATTAAAAGGTAGATATTATAAAGTTTTTCTCTTTTTAAGGATGAGTTTTTCATAGAAAAAGTAAGAAAAAAAAACAAATAACGTTTATGATTGGCTACTTATGTCCGTTTATTATGGGCTTGCATCTAAGGTTATAAGTTGATGGAGCTAACATCAATACAATTAATCTTAAATAAATATAATATGTTGGTGTATATGCATTTTATTAAAAAAATAAAATATGAAGTGCATATGATAGTGAGTACAAATTATGGTAAAAGATGACTATTAGTTCTTGTAACTTATATGATCATTAGTTCTTCTAACTCCAATGGTCATTAGTTTCTTGTAACTCATATGACAATTATTTTATTATAACTTATAATATAACATCTATCACATTTATCTACCCACATTATTACGTACCCTTCATTCTACCCGTTGATTACATGGAAGTGCGCTTTTTCACCTATACATATCGGTGTTTCTTCCTTTGTGAAGGAATGAAAGAAAGATAAGAAGTGTGAAATAATATATTGTAGTATGTAATACTGAAAGAGAGAGTTGAGACAGAGTTGAGACAGAGAAAAATTTTCAAGTCTTCAATTGTATTCACTAAATAAAAGAGAATATTTATATGTTGAAGGAAGATGTTTGTTCGTATGTGGAGCTTTGGACTCTTCAACTAAATCCAAAGTTGCTTGAGTTGTACGACATTGTTGAGTTGTACGACGTTGTTGAGTTGTTGTATACCGACGGGGACAAGTCAAGAGTATCATTGTTGCAAATTGAATCGGTGTAGATTATGCCATAGGGGAGTTGAATCTCCTTAAAGAGAGCGAGATATCCGCGCCTCATCCTAAATGATCTATTTATTCATTTTTTATTATTTTATTTTTCAGTTGTAATTTATTATATTTGTGATAAATTACACCAACATAATCTTGCATAAAATATAATTATATATTGCTTACCATAATTAAGTAATAAAGAGTATATATAAAAGATATATCTTATATTTATAAGGTACCCAAAACTTTCTTTTGGGGTGTATAGAGCCTAGAATAGAAGCTCCTCTTAAATATTTATTCAGTTTTATTTTATTTGGCTTCTATATTAAAAATAGATGTTTTAAATTAATTTTTCGTTCATTTTTACTTTTCCGCTATATTATAAAAAAGATGACCATTTTAGAAAATTAAGTGATAGTTTATTATTTTTAATTTTATCTATTTTATCCTTATATTGTATACTCTTCATTTTTCAATATTTAGATGACTTAGAATAAATGGAGGTGATATGATAAAATTATCATTTTATTTGATGCTTCTTAAAGGTGTGAAACATAGCCATAAACTCTGTTCATGTGCCCAACTCTTTTACTTTTTGTTTTACTCGGATGTATTGATTTTACTAAATTAATCTTATTAATGAAAATAAAGTAATCATTATTTGAATATTGATCGTTATTCATTTTGTTGAAAGATGGGAAAAATATTTATCAATGTGTCATGTCATCTATGTTCACGTTGCACTTGATAAAAATTAATGTGTCGTGTGACATTTTCTAAATTTTCTAAAGGACTCCTGCACAACATTTATCAGTCATATTTTTTTTTTGACTATTCCATTCATATTCTATTTAATACTCTTTTTATTTTCACCGCGATGTTTAAGCATTTAGTGATAATTTTCATCTGTCTTATTCTCTCTGTTCAATAATAATTGTCTATTATTGACTTGACACATACCTTAAAAACAATAAATAATTGGGTAAGATTACTATATTACCCTTTGAATATATTAAATTTAAAGCTTAGATATTGAATAGTATTTAATTGTAAGGGTAAAATAGACAAAAGGGGTAAATTATCTCTTGATTTTTCAAACTGAACAAATATAATATTGTTATTCACCCATTTTTAGTATAGTAGGCAAGTAAAGATGAACATATGGATTATATGACTTTTTTTGGGGATATTGTTGTCCAATTCAGCCTTTTAAATGACATATGGAGTTTAACTTTTGTACGGTACATAATTTCTACATCATCAGATCACCCAAATGATATATGTAAACTTCTTTAAATTTATGTGAGATTTGAAATTTTAAAAATAAGATTCGTTACATGTCATAATAGAAAAAAAATGATATGATCTGGCATACATTGACAATGTATATTACTTAAAACTCACAATGAAATACAACTTCATTTCCATTTTTTGTTCTTCAAATTCTTAAAATCATACCATTTTGAACCCTTTGATCTTGGAATGACAATATCTCAATGGGAAACTCACAATTTGTCGCAGAGGGATTTGTTGCTACAACTTGGCCTAAACCATCAAAATCACAAGCTTTTACTTCTTGTTTGTTCTTTTGAAAAAATGCATTCATAGCATATGAAACTTTGGAAGCAAAACTTAGTCCATCACATGAAGCTCCTTTTTCCAATTGTGAACAATCTGAATCTTGGCATGCTAAATCATAATTCTTATTCACCAACTCCACGTTTGATGTGTCCCCATTGAACTTGCACCATCGATTTGGCATTTTCACAATGCCCTTAGCTTGTGTAGGTAACTCGTTGCGACCCTGTAATTAGAGATGATAAAATCAACTCATGAAAATATAACTTGACTCGTCTAAGTGTAGTCTATCAAAAAGTTGGACTAATTTAGGCTAAATATGTGACCCAATTGACTAATGAAACCTTGCTAAAATCTTCTAATAAAAATAGTTTTTGTTCAATATTTTATACATAGCTATAACAAAAAAGAATTTTCTATTATTAGTTTATTAAAAAAAACAAAAACAAAAGTTTTGGTAAGGGTTTGGGAATGGATTATGACTCATTGTCTAACCTATCTCAACCAAGTAACATTTGGGTAGGATTGAACAATAATTCATTTATTGTACAATTCATTTTGACCATTGATTTACTAAACTGACACTTTTGATCCCGCTTACCTCATGGAAAAAACTTCAAGCAGGATTTTTTTTTTCACTCTTGACCTTGAAGATTTATCCACATGTCAAGTCGGGATCAAAAGTTTAAGATCAGTCATCTTTAAATGTTATTGAGTGTAATTTCCTGCATTTTGACTAACTCAAATTTGGGTAACATTCACTAAGTCAACTTTTCACTTGTATAATTGAAGTCATGGCGTTTAACTTGTGATATTTGAAATTTTGTCACAATGACCATTTTTCATATACACTATTATTGTTATTGTAATTCAGTTCAAATCGATCATTTGACACTCTTACCTGTAATGAGAAATCAATCTTGTACTTTGGATTGCCATCTGCCTCGTAAATACCCCAATGTCTTTGAAATGTACCAAATACCTTGTGAAATTGATTCTCATCACACAAGCTGTGAAGATATATGTCAAGTGGCCCTGGCTTCATTGGTGTCCCTTTTTTTGATGTTATAAATTTCAATAACCCCTTGTGAAATCTCTCTGCATTTTTAATATTTGCATGTGGATATCCATCCGTAGGCCATCCAATTTGAGCAATCATAATTTTCATATTGCCATATCCTGCTTTTTTTATAGCCCACGCAACGGAATCGATCATTAACTCCACAGCGTTTGTGTACGTAATGTTACCATCTTCAATTTTGAACCCGCTATTATTATCAAAGAACGCAAACTCGATGGTGTAATTCATTACGTCTTTAACGAAATGGATTGGGAACAAGATAAGAAGAAAGGGAGCTCCGGTTCGATTGAACTCCGCTAGTGATTCGATCATTTGTACTTTTATGTCATCGCGAAAGTCTGCCTCCGATGGAAATTTTGTATGATTCAATACATCCATGCCATGTGCGGTCGTTGTTCTAACGTACCCTAAACCCATCTCATCGAGACTTTCTCGCATGAGTTTTAACACGGACACCACATTGTAGTTCGTCGCTTTTTTCAAGAATGTATTAGAAAATGGTTCAGACCCAACCGTTAGTTCCCTGAAGAAATAAAAAGGACACATATGTCAAAAACATTTTCGACAAGTCAATTTCAGATAGTAGAATTATATAATTCAAATAATAATAATGATAAATTACTTACACTATATTTGCACCTTTGTTGATTGGATCCTTGATTCTATCATTTACCCAATTATATGCAAGGTCTTTCCTATTTGCTTGATACATAAATGAATTTCCCATAGTAACACTAACACTAATATTAGTGGCTGAAAATATTTCAATAATATCATATCCTGAAGTCATTAATCTCAATTGTGAAATTTTATTTTGTAAAAGCAAATCAACAACCATAGATGGAACCAATTGTTGTGTTTGTTGCCTTCCCCATGTGATGCCCACAAAACTATTCACTTGTGTTGCCATGACCAAAACCATGAAACATATGCCTATGTTAATTATTAGCCTCATCAGGGGCGATGTCAGGAATTTTAACAAGGAGATTTTGATAGAAAAACCTAAAATGTTACGATTGGGATTTGGACCTGCAATATGAAATAATTCTTGAGTCACATATACCAACTCGTTAAAAGTTGTCTTTTTTCAAGAATCAATAATTTGTATATATAAAAAAACAAAAAAGAAACTTGTGTTTACCTTATTTTTGGAATACAATATGATTTTCTGACAAAAGATTTAAGTTGAATTAGTCCCCTTAGGATGATGTAACTCTGCCATTGATGATACCAAAATTTTTTTGCTAAAAATGTTTGTTTTTCAAAGAAGTTTAACAATTTATTTATATTATTTTTACCTTAATCCTGCGGCATAATTTACCGCAGAAATTCAATTGAATCCTTTCGGATCATGCAACTAGAATGAATTTCTATGGGTTCTCCTGATCATATTTGAAGATCCCACTAAAGGAGGTTGCTTTTACATGGATAAAAGAGGTTAAATATGAGTTACCAAATTTGAAGATAGAAAAATGTGAAGTCTTTTTTTTTAAGGGGATCAGTTTTGTCATAGAAAAAGGAAGGGAAAAAAATAACGTAATATATGGGGTAACCCGCTTATTATGGGCATGCATCTAAATATATGTATAAAAAAATATCACAAAAATATCTATATTAATTTGATGTAAATATCTTGTACAAATAATATTTACCAATTAGCATCACTCATTTGTTTCAGTTTAGTTTAGAGCCAGAATCATTATTCAACTTCAATAATTGTTTTATATCATGAGTGGTCATGATATAAATTAAAACATATTGGTAGTTAGCCACATTATAAAAATAAAACAAGAATTCAAACAAATTGGTTGAGGTTTATCACTTCTAGATCCACTATCAGTCGTCGTAGTTCATATTAATGAAAAAAATGAAAAGGGAAATTGAAATTTGAATATTCATCGTTATAAAAATATCCACATATACTTTATATACTATAACCTACGAGTGGGTAAACCAATTCGTAACCCAGAACAGAAAGTAATGAGTGTAAAGGTAGAAACAAAGCGGAAGCGACAATTAAATAACAAAGATAGACGAACAAGCGGAAGCAAACCAATATATATATAATAAAAGATCCCTTACAGACAGTGGCGGAGCCAGGAATTTCACGAAGAGTGTCCAGAAATTGCACAACAAAAGGTATTTTTAAAAAGGGAAAAAATTGTTGCTAGTGAACAAAAGGTCTTTTTAAAAAAAAATGTTGCTAGTGAACAAAATGTCTTTTTAAAAAGAGGTCATTTTAAAAAGGGGAAAAATTGTTGCTAGTGAGCGAAAGGTCTTTTTAAAAAGATTGTTGCTACTTGCTAGTGAGATTCGAATGCGCAATCACTAACTCAATTGAATGATCCGAAAGGGTGTCCAAAATATGTTATTTAATCACTTCGTATATATATATATATATATATATAT
>NC_064283.1:63088358-63121168 GCF_019186545.1 Solanum stenotomum
AATTCACAAGTACAAAGTTTCTAAAATAAAAGAGTATGTTCCAAAAGTGAACCCAAAATACAAGACTTGTCTCAAAATGCAAAATACAGATAAAGACAGGTAAGTGCAGGATGCCATGTGTTCACCCTCGCCTCCAAGCTGAAGCTGCATCAGGCTCGAATCTCAGCATCGGTAACTGGTGCTTGGACATACATCACGAGACATATGCAGAGTGTAGCGCGCATGAGTACCAAAGCAACAGGTACTCAGTAGTGTTATACCCCGGAAACTAGTAAGTTAGACTAGAGAATTCTAGAGCATTTTCTAAGGGTTTTAGAGTTTGATGTGAGGGATAGGATTGTAAAATGACTTCCAAAACTTAGAATGAAGGTTTTAGAGTTTGAACGTCAAGGCATGACTCCCCAAGGACCAATCAAAGGGGTCCTTGAGGAGGACCCAAAAACAGTCCCAAAATCTGCATTTTTTAGTGAGCTACGGATGGAACCTACGGGGCGTAGGTCTACCCACGCTCCGTAGCTCTTACTCGTGGGTCAAGGCCTGAGTTGGGCTACAACTTCTAGCCACAGTCCAGCACCTACGAGTGTGCAGCACGATCCGTGAACCCACCCACGGTTCGTGGGTGGGGGTTTCGTAAGTGAGGGCAAATTTTTAAGTTTTAGTTTTTAAGTTAGGGAATTAGGGATTAATTAGTAATTAGTTAGGGGTTAAGGGAGGTCAGTTAATTAGTTATTAAACCACCTATATAAGCCTAATAGACCCCTAAACTAAGTCAATTAGTTCATTCTTCCAAGACCCCAAATTCTCTCTAAATAATTCTCTCTCTAGAAGTGAATAAGAAGAAGATAATGAAGAGGGGAAGATTTTCCTCCATTGTTTCAAGCTTGGTTAGGGCTTTGAATTTAGGTATGTTAGCCTAATCATCTATGGGTTCTTCCACCCATAGAGCCCCTTAGGGTTTCCCCGAATTGTGAAGTCAAAACCCCACTCTAGCTAAGGTTTCTTCCTACATTGTGGGTAGTGTTTAGGTATGATTCCAATCTAGTGGATAGTACGTAATTATGAATGAATTAACATTGAATTATGATGAATTTATGTGATTTCTATGTTAAACCCTAGTCTAATTGATGAATTTGATATTGTGTGGGTTTATGCCATGAAAGGTGAAATTGAAGAATTAGAATTGGTCATCTAAAATCAATGTCATGTGTAGTAGTTGTTCAAGGTTAGGAACATATAGACATAAATTGAACTAGATTTTATTGAATATGAAGGATCATAACTAGTAAAGTTGAATTTGAACCTTTATGATCAATTATGACTAGAATCACCTACTAATGATGGATGTGATTAGAACACCTTTAAATCTAGGTATAAAGATGATAGTAAGAAGTAAAGCTTGATAATAAGACTTGTAGTTATCATTGTTAGGGATTTGGGGGTAAAGCTAATATAATGTGATCTTGTTGTGTATTGTTTTCTCATTTACACACTTAGGCATAAATGTGCTAAGCTCTCACATAGAATGATTCTAGGTTGGCTTAATAACCTAAAATCAATCAAAGCTAGTTAATCTAGAATAGCTTGAATTTGTGACACATGTTCCCTTCATGTATAGCTTGACTTGATAAGACAAAACCAAGATTGATAACTTAGGATTGAGGAATCATACTCTCCTAGAGATAGCTTAGGATTGAGGAACCATACTCTCTTAATGGTAGCTGGACTTAGCATTGTAAGATGCATGTCAAGGGTATCTTGAGCTAGGGATAGTCATGGTAGCCTAGGATTAAAGATCTATACTCTCCTAATGGTAGCTTGAACTAGCATTGTTAGGATGCCTTCATGTTAGCATGACTTGGTTTGGTCAAGACCATTTCATGGTAGCTTAGGATTGAGAATCATACTCTCATATGGGTAGCTTGCATTAGCATCATAGTGTGCATGTAAGGGTAGCATGACTTAGTTGGACTAGGACTACTTCATGGTAGCTAGGATGGAACATTTGTACCCTTCCTAGAATAGTTTGGACTTGCATGGTAGTGTGCCTTCCAAGGTAGTTAGTTTAGCTTAATATAGTTATATTAGTAAGTTGATATCATGGTCTAGCCTATTAGGGGTTTATTCCTTGGTAGCCTTGAATTGAGAAATAGAATCCATTCATGTGTTGTGACTTGCTTTGTACTAAATAGAGAAGTACCTTAAATGACTAATGGAAAATAGTAAAGAGGGACTAGTCCCCAACCTGTGAGTATGTATGATAGCTAAAGTGGTACTTAGTGTGGAAAGTAGTATGGGATGTTATTCATACATTGCACACGTATGACTTGAAGCTACTTATGAAGTGTTCTCTTACATAGTATAGACTTAGCTTAGGTTGTTGCTATAGTTGCCTTCCATGATATGATTGACTTAAGGTGATAATTCCCTTGTCTATATGAAGTAAGATAAGAATGAGACCAAATGAATGGTAAGTACGTATATGGCGACTTCAAGGTTATGCTTAGTGTGATGGGTAGTACGAGATGTTTTTCATGCATTGCACAAGTGTGCTTTGAGGTTTCTTAGGAGTATATTGCTCTTATGGTAGAAAAGCTTAAAGACTTGACCATGTATATATATAGACTATGTTCAAGATGACCAAAAAGGGATACTTAGCTTGGGTGGTATTATGAAATGTTAGCCATGCATTGCACAAGTATGATTTGAGGTTACTTGAGATTGGTTCTAATATGGTATAGATGACTAAGAGTTGAATAATGCTTATATGATGCTTATGTTGGAGACTTTGCTTATTATTATGATATTATCTCTCATGATTATAGTTTATGTTTTATGAAGTATTTCATATGATTATGGATTATGTCTTATGTTGACTAACCTTTGTCTTATGCTCTTATGATTATGCTAGCTAACATATTTAGTACATTTTGTACTAACACATACTTTGCCTACATTTTAATCAAATGCAGGGTTCGGAGATTGGGTTCTACTCTTAAAGATAGGTTTCTAGAAGTTGCAAGGAGTTGAAGATTTTGGTGAGTCCTCATAGCTTCGAGGACAACACCCACTATTTGCTTTATGTCTTTTATTTTCATGTTAAGACTATTGTATGGGCGGTGTCCCAAGAATTTTATTCTAAAGTTGTATTAGATGGTTTGAGACAAAGTGTAGTAAAGACTTCTGTTTGCTTTTATGAAAATGACTTCGATTGTATGGATAAAGTTTTTAAATTTTCTGTACTTTTCTATTATCTTATGTTATGATATGTTAAGGGATTGCATGAGATCCCTTCAGGGTCAAGTACGCCATGTTTCAACTAGGGAGTACCCTTGGGTCGTAACAAACTTTGTAATCAGAGCACAAGGTTTAGAATGGTTCTAGGATTGTCTCAAACCACTTCTAGTAGAGTCTTGTTTATAAATGTGAAGCGCGCCACATTTATTAATAGGAGGCAATTAGATGCTTAGGAAATCTTACTTCTTCATTCTCTAAGTCGTGCCATAGAGTTTGGCTTTAGTAGGCCCTTCTTTTAATCCGTGCCCGTTATTTTTCAAGGTTTGGCTAATACAAGGGCAAATGCTATGAGGGGTGAGAAATGCAATGAGGAGCAAGAGGTTCCTGTCTAAGTTCTACACCAAGCTCCTCTTCAAGCTCCAATTGATCCTCCGAATATGTCTAGTGCGGAGATTAGGTCGGCCTTATTAATATTAGCCCAAGCCATAATGACACAAGTGAATAGGGAGGTGATAGCTCCGACAAACCCAATAAAGGGAATGGCTGCTTCTAGGGTGAGAGAGTTTTTTAGGATGAACCCTTCGGAGTTTAGTTGCTCCAAGGTAGACGAGGATCCTAATGGGTTTATAGAGGAGGTTTTATAAGGTGCTAGCTATCATGGCGGTGACTTCGGTAGAAAAAGCGGAACTAGCTGCTTATCAATTGAAGGATGTTGCCCAAATATGGTATGAACAATGGAAGGATGCTAGGCCGGTAGAAACGGGTCCTATAGAGTGAGAAGTGTTTAAGGAGGCATTTCTAGATAGGTTCTTTTCCCGAGAGTTGAGGGTAGCCAATGTGGGAGAATTCATCAACCTTAAGCAAGGTAGTATGAGTGTTAAAGAGTATTCTTTGAAATTTACTTTATTGTCTAAGTATGCTCCATCTATGGTAGCAAGTCCAAGGGATATGATGAATAGGTATGTGATAGGTGTGTCCAAATTAGTATCGAAAGAATGTCGTACGATAATGCTCTTTGATGATATGGATATCTCACGTCTTATGGTGTATGCTCAACAAATTGAGGAAGAAAATCCTGAAGAGGAAAAATCTAGGGAGAAAAAGAGGTCTATGGTGGATAATGATAAGTCCTTTCATGATGGGTCCGATGGACATGGTCATTCTAGGAATCGACAAAAATTTCTGGACAAAGGTTTTCTAATGCTCCTAAGCATAAGGATGAGAGGGTGTCTACCCCTAGGCCACAAGGGATAAGTAATAAGTACCTATGGCCCCTTTGTGCTAGGTGTGGTAAGAGGCATGATGGTAGGTGTTTGGCCGGTAGAGAAGGTTGTTTTAGTTGTGGTGAGAGTCTCCACAAGATAAAAGATTGCCCAAAGGCTAATGTTATAAGAAGATAGGGTAAGAAAGTTGCCTCTAGTAGTGGGGATGTGGAGCCTCAAAAGAAAAATAAGTTTTATGTCCTCCAAGATAAAAATGATNTAATTAGAATTATGTATAACTTTAAAAGGAGATGAAGGATATATATATATATATATATATGTGTGTGTGTGTGTGTGTATGTGCATTTTAGGCAGCACACAAATTTTTGGGCAGCACCTTTCAAGGACAGCTGCCCAAGGGATAAACATCACTTGTTTGACTATATATTTTCATCCTTCCTTTAGTAATTTCGTTTTCCTCAAGCCTTAGAACCTTAGAAACATATCTAAATAGATTGTTCTTCAAAATCACAAGAGAAAACTTGGTTCTTTTGGCTGGAATTCGAGACACACACTTCTTTTTGGTAAGTGACGAAATTTGTTCATGAGTTGGGTAGTGTTTGGTAATTTATGCATATCTTGTCCTCTAGAACTTCGTTTACAGTGAATAAATATGATTTGGAAAGCTAATTCGTAGACCTAAAACTTTTATGTTTTATGTAAAACTCTGATTTAGCTGTTATAGAATCGAAATATAGGATGCAATATAGGACAAGTTCTGTCCAGATTTTGAAATTTGAAATCCTGTATGGACAACTGTTAGTGTTTTGAATATATCTTTTTATAAAAAATATATTTTACGGTGATTATTGTTTGTTTGCAACCTTAAGAGGTGTAGCTACATCTTTCATGAAGGTTATAAAGTCTAGTTTTTCCGTATTCCTTTTCAAATCTAAGTTGCGACATAAGGTACCAGGCTGGACATGCAGAATCACTGTTTTGGGAGCATAGTCGTGTTTGTACAGGCTAAGCTTACTTGTGATGATAATTTTGTTTTACACCAATATTATTGAGCTGCTGGGAATTAAAGAAGTTATTTAATTGTATTTTTTAAGGTTGTATATACTCGTTAACAAGTTGAGGACCTTGATACGTTGTGATCTACGGTTTGAACTCTTGAAGTTATATTGGACTGTTTCTTTGCTAAAACATTGAGGTTTGTGTATAAACTTGTATTTGCACTCTTTTAACTGCTAGTATATCTAAAATTTGATCTTGGTACCTTAGTTACTCTTGTCACTTTGCATTGTTGTATTAGTATCCTTTGAGAAGTTAAAGTCGCTTGTGTAACTCGCCCACTTGTATGGATTGTTTGATCACCTTGCACTCTTGTTGGGACCTTGTCCTTCTTGTGGTTGTGACTTTGTCACTATTGGCATGCCTCTTGATTCGGATCATTTGCCATCTTGACTCTGGATTTTTAGTTCGTCTTAAGTATGGAAGTTGTCCATTTTAAGTACGAATTAGAAAGCCATTTTTAATATGGTTCTTGGTTCTCTTGATTATTGGTCTTTGACCCTTCTTGATACAGGGCGTCGGCCCTTCTTGATACTTGTTTGTGCCTGGTGTGAAGACTTGATGTACATATTGGGCGAGCCTTGTTATTGAATCTCTTGGAAAATGGTGTTATGAGCGTTCTTGACAATTGGATCTCTAAATATCGAACTTGATACTTTTGATATATTGTTTACTTGATTTATTTATTATGTTCGATTATGCTGCCCATGACTTGAGAAGGGTAGTTTTGTGAATTTGATGGCTCCGAACTTATAGTTTTACACCACTAAGCTATATGTTTAGCGATAGTTGGTTCTATCGTAGGGAATGAGCGAGTTGATGCATGAAGCTTGCCATTGGAGAGGGAAATTTTGAGAGCATTAAGAAAGATCACATTTGCATATAGACATCTATATTTTGTATAAACTTTGAGATTTGTACGTGATCTATGTGTTATATATTTACATGAAATTTTGAGGACTAATTTGATCAAGTCACCATGGGTTGTAATATAAGTATGGCTCTATGTTTTGTTCTTTTGGGGTGTGTAAGCCCAAGTCTTGTAATATATTAAATTTACCACTAATTTTGAATGAATGTGTGAAGCATGAACCACCTAGTTTGGGTACTTGGAAGTTGGTAATTTTTTTTTATGTCATTTTTTGTTCTAGTATGAGTACAATATATGCATAAAAATCTCGTGAGTTATTGACTTATATTATTTCGGATGGGTCGCTACAATAAGGATGAGAGGGTGTCTACCCCGAGGCCACAAGGGATAAGTAATAAGTCCCTATGGCCCCTTTGTGCTAGGTGTGGTAAGAGGCATGAGGGTAGGTGTTTGGCCAGTACAGAAGGTTGCTTTAGTTGTGGTGAGAGTCTCCACAAGATAAAAGTTTGCCCAAAGGCTAAGGTTATAAGAAGATAGGGTAAGCAAGTTGCCTCTAGTAGTGGGGATGTGGAGCCTCAAAAGAAAAATAAGTTTTATGTCCTCCAAGCTAAAAATGATTGATCTCCTCATGTTCCTTCTGGTATGTGTTTTATGCTTTAGTAATTTCCGAATTTCTTGTCATTTGTGACTTGCTATGTTGGACTTTGAAATTGCCCTTAGTATGAATGATATTTAGAAGAGTTTGTGTAGGCTTACTCCCAAGGACGAAATAATGTGCCTATCTAGTATGGTTATTGTGTGATTATGTGTTGCCATGATTTCCTAATATGCTTAGGTCTTGTTAGAAATGACTTATATGCATTGTTTTGCCTCTTGTTGTAGTGCATTTGAGTAGAGTTGCATATAGACTTTATAAGATGAGTTAATGCGCATGCCTTAGTTTGGAGTTGAAAGATTCCTCCTTGAATAAATGTTTTTTGAGAATAATTTGCATTTAGGCTCCATGAGTGCGTGTTGAGCATGTTTTAGCTAGGAGATGTTAGTTCCTCCTTGAAAATGAGTAGATATAGAATTTGGTGCATTTTGGGTTGGTAGAAGTAGTTCCTACTCCCTTGTGCTGCATTGAATGTGTTTAGCTTGGAATTGAAGTTTTCTTCCTTGGTTGTGTGCATTTAGATGTAGTGCATGCATGATGGGCTTCTAGTCTAGAGTTGTGACTTTAAGAAGTGTTTAGAATTATTATTTGAGGACGAATGATCCCAACTGGGAGATATTGTTATACCCCGGAAATTAGTAACTTAGACTAGAGAGCTCTTGAGCTTTTCGTAAGGGTTTTAGAGTTTGATGTGAGGGATAGGATTGTAAAATGACTTTCCAAAGTTAGAATGAAGCTTTTAGGGTTGAATGTCAAGGCACGACTCCCCAAGGACCAACCAAAGGGATCTTTAAGGAAGACCCCAAAATAGTCCCTGAATTTGCATTTTTTTAGTGAGCTACAGATTGCACCTACGGGGCGTAGGTCCACCCCGCTTCATAAATCTTACTCGTGGGTCAAGGACTGAGTTGACCTGCAATTTCTAGCCACAGTCCAGCACCTATGAGTGTGCAACATGATCCGTAAACCCACCTATGGTCCGTGGGTGGGGGTGGGTTTCGTAGGTGAGGGCTGATTTTTAAGTTTTAGTTTTTAAGTTAGGGGATTAGGGGTTAATTAGTAATTACTTAGGGGTTAATGGAGGTCGGTTAGTTAGTTATTAAACCACTTATATAAGCCTAATAGACCCCTAAAATAAGTCAATTAGTTCATTCTTCCAAGACCCCAAATTCTCTCTAAATAATTCTCTCTCTAGAAGTGAAGAAGAAGAAGGAGAAGAAGAAAAGAACGAAGAGGGGCAGATTTTCCTCCATTGTTTCAAGCTTGGTTAGGGCTTTGAAATTAGGTATGTTAGATTAATCATCTATGGGTTCTTCCACCCATAGAACCCCCTAGGTTTTCCCCTAATTGTGAAGTCAAAACCCAACTCTAGCTAGGGTTTCTTCCTACATTGTGGGTAGTGTTTAGGTATGATTCCAATCTAGTGGATAATACCTAATTATGAATGAATTAGCATTGAATTACGATACTATGATAAATTTATGTGATTTCTATGGTAAACCCCAGTCTAATTGATGAATTTGATATTGTTTGGGCTTATGCCATGAAAGGTGAAATTGAAGAATTAGAATTGATCTTCTAAAATCAATGTCATGTGTAGTAGTTGTTCAAGGTTAGGAATATATAGACATGAATTGAACTAGACGTTATTGAATATGAAGGATCATAACTGGGAGATTCATGGTTCTATCACATAGAATGAATATAAAGTTGAATTTGAACCTTTATGATCAATAAGTGTTTCTCATTTACACACTTAGACATATATAAATGTACTAGGAGATTCATGGTTCTATCACATAGAATGATTCTAGGTTGGCTTAATAATCTAAAATGAATCAAAGCTAGTTAGTCTAGAATAGCTTGAAGTTGTGACACATGTTCCCTTCATGTATAACTTGACTTGGTAAGACAAGACCAAGATTGATAGCTTAGGATTAAGGAATCATACTCTCCTAAGGATAGCTTAGGATTGAGGAATCATACTCTCCTAAGGGTAGCTTGACTTAGCATTGTAAGATGTATGTCAAGAGTAGCTTGAGTTATGGATAGTCATGGTAGCCTAGGATTGAGGATCTATACTCTCCTAAAGGTAGCTTGAGCTAGCATTGTTAGGATGCCTTCATGTTAGCATGACTTGGTTTGGCCAAGACCATTTCATGGTAGCTTAAGATAGAGGACTTATACTCTCCAAAGGGTAGCATAGGATAGAGGACTTGTACTCTCCTAAGGGTAACTTGCATTAGCATCATAGTATGCTTGTAAGGGTAGCATGACTTAGTTGGACTAGGACTATTTCATTGTAGCTAGGATGGAACACTTGTACCCTTCCTAGAATAGCTTGGACTTGCATGGTAGTGTGCCTTCCAAGGTAGTTAGTTTAGCATAATATAGTTATGTTAGTAAGATGAAAGCATGGTCTAGCCTATTAGGGGGTTATTCCTTGGAAGCCTTGAATTGAGAAATAGAATCCATTCATGTGTTGTGACTTGCCTTGTACTAAATAGAAAAGTACCTTAAATGACTAATGGCAAATAGTAAAGAGAAGTGGTACTTAGTGTGGATAGTAGTATGGGATGATATTCATACATTGCACAAGTATGACTTGAAGCTACTTATGAAGTGTTCTCTTATATAGTGTAGACTTAGCTTGGGTTGTTACTATAGTTGTCTTCTGTGATATGATTGACTTAAGATGAAACAATCTACAGGAAGTTAAGTCGTCCGAAACAACGTCGGGACAAAACTAAGGCCAAACAACTCCAAATAACGCAACTCTACGGCAAACACTAGTCTAAACATAGATTAAGACCTAACATGATCAAATCAATCAATAATAACAACAACCAAGGCATACCTCATGATAAGGATCATCACAAATCACAACCAACATGCTTCTAAATCCCAAAAAAAAAAACCGACAAAAAGCCTAAAAGCACCAAGCGTTCTTTCATCCCATGTCCTATTCAGCATAAAATCCTTAACACCCAACTTTGCCAGTAACCCATCACAACATATTGTAGGACTTGATGTAAGTGTCCCACCAGAAGTTGGAGCGTCTATATATATATAAATTTTATTATTATAAGAAGGCAAAATACATAAATTTCCCTTAGCGTGTTTGAAAATGTCGATCGGTTGTATATAGTAACTTTACAGACGTTTATTAAACACATATTCTTGTAATCTTATTTGATATGAAATAAATAAAAATAATTCCTGGGCAAATGTTGATATGGCAAAAAGAAAATGAAGGCGTGTAAATATATTTTTTTCATTATTGTTTGATCATATTCTCATATCAATAGGATGAATAACATATTTTAAAATGTTGGTTAAAATTTATATCGCTTGACTCTTAAAAAGAAATTTGTGACAAATATTTTGGACGAAGAAAATAGTGTGCAATCGAGTTTTCCGGACAAATTTAGGGGAACTAATGTATTATGACCAAAAAAAAATAAAATAGAAGATGACTTATACTGATTATTTTTTTTATATATAATTTAGGTAGCCATCAAGTAATTAATTAACTCAAGATTAAGCACACACTTCCATCAAAAAGTTTGGCTGCAATGCCATATAATGGACTTAGAACAAAAAAAACACAATTCTGAAACCAAAAGAGCAACAACCTTAATATAATGGGAAAATTTATACTTTATTTGGTCAATAACATGTTCTTCACACTCATTAAATGAAATACAATGATTTTGCTTTGTGGTAGAGGAAAAATTTGACCTATACTCAAATGGAGTTTAAGTTCTATACATTATTAGTATAAATAATTTTTACATCATCAGGTCATTCAAAAGATATATCAACAAATAAGTACTCTTTGAAAATGTGAGAACTGAAATCTCGAAAATAAGATATGTTACCTGCTATAACACATAAGATAACCTGACAGTGTAAAATGATTTACACTGACAATATTAATATAGTATTACTTAAAACTCAATTGAATTAAAATACAATTCCATTTCTATTTTTTTTCTTCAAATTCTTAAAACCATACCATTTTGAACAATTTGATCTTGGAATGCCAATATCTCAATGGGAAATTCACAATTTTCCACAGAGGGATTTGTTGCTACAATTTTACCTAAACCATCAAAATCACATCTTTCTAATGATTGTTTGTATTTTTGGAAAAATGCATTAAAAGCATAAGAAATTCTAGATTCGAATTTGAGTCCATCACATGAAGCTCCTTTTTCCAGTCGTGTACAATCTGCAGTTTTGCATGCTAAATCATAATTTTTGTTCACCAAATACATGTTTGATGTGTCCCCATTGAACTTGCACCATCTATTTGGCATTTTCACAATGCCCTTAGCTTCTGTAGGATACTCGTCACGATCCTGTAATTAGAGATAAAAGTTAGCTTACGAAAAATATGACTAGTTATTAATTTAGACTATATTGGTCAACTAACTCTTGAACATGGTTGGACAATGACCTATTTATTGATTTACGCCATTTTGAATTGCTCAAATTCGGTTAAAATTCATAAATAGTCATTTTTCAACACATGCATGCAATTGAAAAATAGTTACTATCATTATGATACACTATTTTTTTTAAATTACAAAATCGAAAAATGGTTGATAGGCACCTAATTCAACCCAAATCGACCATTTGACACTAAGCTCGTACCTGTAATGAGAAATCAATCTTGTACTTTGGATTTCCATCTGCCCTGTAAATGCCCCAATGCCTTTGAAATGTACCAAATATTGTACGAAATTCATTCTCATCTGACAAGCTATGAAGATATATGTCAAGAGGCCCTGGTCTAAGTGGTGTCCCTTTTTTTGATGATACATATTTTAATAACCCCTTATGAAATCTTTCTGCATTTTTAATATTTGCATGTGGATATCCATCGGTAGGCCATCCAATTTGACCAATCATAATTTTCATATCAGGATATCCTGCTTTCTTTAATGCCCACACAAGAGAATCAATCATTAATTCCACTGCATTTGTGTATGTAATATTACCATCTACGATTTTGAACCCACTCTTGTTATCCATGAACGCGAATTCCATGGTGTAATTCATTATCTCTTTAACAAAATGAATAGGGAACATGTAGAGAACAAAAGGGACTCCGGTTCGATTGAACTCTTCTAGGGATTCAAGCATAGGTTTTTTTATGTCATCACGAAAGTCTGCCTCTGATGGAAATTTTGAGACCTTTAACACATCCATGCCATGGCCGGTCGTCGCTCTGATGTGCCCTAACTTCATATCATCAAGGGTTTCTCGTATGAGTTTTAACACGGGCACCACTTGATTGTTATTTGCCTCTTTTAAGAACGTATTCGAAAATGGTTCTGAACCAACGGTTACTTCTCTGAAAGAAATGAAATCACAAAGTATAATAACTAAAGTGACTTCAATACTACTAAAAAAACGTGAAAAAAATTGTCCAAATCGTACACAATCATAACTAAGGAATATATTCACAACCTCCGTAGTCTGTACCGGACTCTGATATCGTGTCAGATTTTACCCTTGGGCCTAACTTACGAGGAGCCCAAGAATCCAATCATTTACTAGGGGTATTTCCACCCTAGCAATTGTACGAATTTTTGGGGGGCCACATCAGATCCAACTCTGATACAATGTTTAATAAATTTTAGGATTAGCTAACTCAATCTAAGAAGCTAGCTAATCTATATAAGAAGCTAGATAAGTTTCGGAATCGTATCTAGGTTCGATATGAGAGTTTTTTTTTTTCCAACAATTCAAGTAAAAATAAAAAGAAAAAGTAAAAGAAGATGGTTACTTACACTATATTCACACCTTTGTTGATTGGATCCTTGATTCTATCATTCACCCATACATATGCAAGATCATTTCTATTTGCTTGCCACACAAATTGATTTCCCATAGTAACACTGAGGCTAATATTAGTTCCTGAAAATATCTCAATGATATCATATCCTGAAGTCATTAATCTCAATTGTGGAATCTTATTTTGTAAAAGCAAATCAACAACCATTGATGGAACCAATTGTTGTGTTTGTTGCCTGCCCCATGTTATGCCTACAAAGCTAGTCACTTGTGTTGCCATGATCAAAACCATGAAACACATTAGGCTCATTTTAACCCTCATCTTCATCTTTTTTTTTTCGAAAAATAGAATTTTTTCGAGTCACCTCTATCGTTGCACCTGATTTTTTTTTCTTTTTTCACCGCGGTTTAGCAACTATAAAGGAAAAAAGAAATTACTTTTACCTTATTCGCATGTTCTTTTGATGGGATCTTCCAAATTATATTTGAAGATCCCAAATTCTTCAAATACAAGGATCATAGATAATTAGAAATTTGAACAAATTCAAGAAAAAGAAAGTTGTTTCTCTCAATAATTTAAAGGTTAGTTTTTCATATAAAAAGTAAAAAAGAAAAAAGTTAACGTCCCTATGTCCGCTTATTACGGCTATGCATCTAAGGTTATAATAAATTAAATATATATATATACCAATCACAATTTATTTCAATTTTTAATTTAGTGTCCGAATCATTATGCAACTTCATCATAATTGCTTATGTATTATAAAATTCCTCATTAAGGTCCTCTTATATTTGGCTATGAGATTCACTTAAAGATACGACTCCTTTTTTTAGAACTTGCTAACCTAAAAATCTATCAGTTATTCTCTATGACTCGTCCTCACTGAACTACCCTTCATAATAAGCATCGGATACGCCTCTGTTAACCCCTTAGGGACTCAACATCTTCCCCGCGGTTTGCCTCACCACCATAGCTCAATTAACCTAGAGCATATATTGTCTGCTTTAGCCCAACATATCTTACTATGTCATCATTATTGTCCAGTGACAATATCAAATTTTTTATTTAAAGGGTTCAAATATAAAGAAGTAAACACACAAAAAGACGAATGAGATTCAACATATACTATATATACAAAAATAATAATATTATCCAGATAAACTCCCTCAACCCTACCTACCTCACCCGACTTGTGTTATGTCTTATAAAGCTCTTCGCTAATTTTTTTCAACTCATTTTAATGTAATATCCATCTAAAAGGTAACATGAAAAATATTACAATCGCATTAAAAAAATTATCATCACTACAAGATGACAAAACTTATATTATTAAAAAGAGAGAAAATGGAAAAAAAAAAATTGGAACCGTATTTCGGGAAATTTGAACCCGACGTGAATCGAACACGCAACCTTCTGATCTGGAGTCAGACGCGCTACCATTGCGCCACGGATCCGGTTGGTGACAATGATATACAACATATATTTTATATATTGTATTCTTTCGTTCTAAAATAAAAATAAAAATAGTTATTTTTAAAAATTCTAGAAATAATTTAATTAATTTTTTTTATTTTATCCTTAATAATCTCACAAATGTTAAGATACATTTTAGAATCATAAGACATAAGTTTTTAAAATCTTTTAATCACATAAATTTAAAATATATTCCAGATCACGAGTTTTGAAAATACATTTTTCTTTTCTAAGCATCATATTTAGTAAAAACCACAGCATATGAGTTGAAACTATAATGTTTATATTTTCCCCCAAAAAACAACAACTTAGTTTATCTATTGTTGTTACAATTTGGCTAGAGGAACATAAACTATAATAATAAAATAAACAAAATAATAGACTTTTCTTACGATAAAAATCTGTAATATTCTCTTATTATAATTGAAAAAAATAATTATAATAAATTAAATGTTGAATTCTTCTTATAACTAAATAACTAATTATTCTAAAAAATAATAATAGCAGTCCATTTTATGGTATAGGTGAACTCATAAAATTATGCTAAATTAAGTATTTTATGTAAATATTTTATAAAATTAACAAGAAACCAAGAGACTCGTCAATTTAGAATAGAGAGATTTCAAATATCAGGTTTGGAAGTAACAATCTACACCCTTGTAGGATTTAGCAATAAATTATTGTTAATTCTCTTTTTCATTATCCTTACTTATTTGTTGAATAAAACACTTGTGCACACAATTAAAGGACAAACATGTTTTATTTATTATACATTAAAAGCATACTCAACACGTTTACTTGAAAAACATAAGAGTTTTACTAGAAAACATCTATCTATATATAATAGGAGAAGAAAAAAATCACATGTCAGCGTCATAAATTTTTAAAATTTTAAATAATAAATAATTAGATAATAGACAATTATTTAAATACACACTTTTAAATAAAATAGACACTTCATCAACTCACACAAATAATGACAAATGTCAACATTTTAAAAAACTGATTTAATACTAATTAAAAGAAGATAAAAATAAGATCTATAATACTAACTAAATTTATTTTTTTAAAATTATTTTTATAACTTATGACGAAATAACGAAAAAGAATTGATTTGTCATATCATTTAGGAAAAAAATATTTCAAATACTAACAAAGAAGAAAGTATTGTTGTAATATATACTTATTAATTAAAATAATCACAATATAACATGCATTATTTAAAAAATAGAAAGAAAAAAAAACTTGTAATCCAAAAAAAAAAAACAGTAAAAATTGGGAAGAACACACGTCCTTTAGCAAAAAGAACAAAATTAGTCATTATTAAATATCTAAATAATTAATTTAAAATTTAAATTTCAAAAAATAACTAACCTTATCCTTAAAAATCATTTAAACCTTATAGCCCACATATTTAAAAAAAAAAATGCTATTCTTATCTTCATCATCCACACCTTCTTAAAACCAACTATTCAAAATGCAATCCAAACATATCAAACTAACATCTCAACAAAAAAAATGGATTGCACTCGCTAAGATCATAAAAGAAAATTGAGAGTTAGTATAAGAATGTATTGTATGTTTATATGTCTTATATTTTTATTGTTTTATTGGACATTGTTTTTGTATGAGTGAAGTAATCACTCTCCTCTCCAATGTGACGAGGAAGAATAATAAACTGATGATAGAGAAATGAAGGATTGTTTTTGTACTATATTTGAATATTTTAAGTACATGAATTACTACTTTGATAATTAATTGTTTTCTCCATCTCCTATTTTCTTTTTTCATAATTTAGTCCTACTCTATTAATTTTTAAATAAAAAATTAAAATGTTTCCTTTTATGTGATTTATTAGCATATATTGAACTCAATTGGTATTTAGATTTGGTTGTCGTTCCTCCGTTATATTGATTTTGTATTAGTTTTTTTAGTATTTCAAAAAGTGTTCCATTTTGTAAGAGTAAAATCAATATGAATAGTTACAATCTCACACATAATATATGGGAGGTAATAGAAAAAAGAGAGAAAAAAATTTCATTTTTAATGGCTGTTTCTTTGTGTTGCATTAGAATAATTGAGTATATTTTTTTTCGAGAAAATTAAATTAGATGCAAGGGATAGTCGTGTTTACCAAATGAAAAAAATATTCAAGCATTCTTAAAACAAAACTTACTTCTGAAATTTTATACAAAGATGAGGATGCCACTTGAGTAAAAGGACTACATGAAAACTTTTTTAAAAAAAACAAACACTGCATTTTCTTCTATTTTTTCAACCTGTTGTTTAGTTCAATTTGCAGATATTTGAATTCATAAATTCTGGGATGAACGAATTAATTCATGTAAACTTGTTTTATGTTGTAAAACTTAAGAACAAAAGAACAATACAAAGATGAAGACAAGAAGAATACAAGACAAGATGAACAATATAAGATAACTTCCTTTCTTTCAAGTGTTCATCAAATCTTCAAGTGTGTACAATATGAATCCTTATGCCTCTATTTATAGTGTAACATAGAGGCATACAAAAGGTTAGTCACAAACATGAATATAATGGAGGAGGTTATGGAGGTGAAAGGTTACAAGAATAATGATCATAAAGGTGGAGGTTATCTTCATAATGGAGGAGGTTATGTAGTAACTTCTTGGTGTAGTGGACATCCACACTATATTATTTTATAACATTCCCCCTTGGATGTCCATAGATAATATGTCTCGTTAAAACCTTACTAGGAAAAAATCCTAATGAAGGAAAAAGAGTACACATATCTTTTAATGCGCTTTGAATGTTGCCTCGTTAAAACCTTACCAGGAAAACCCAATTGGGATAAAATCATGGTTAAGGAAAAGAGTACAACACGTATTTTTCTCCCCCTGATAAAAACTGATATCTCGGAGACGATGCATTTCAATCTTATATCACAACTTCTTAAATATTGATGTTGACAATCTATAGTGAATAAGTTTACAAGATTATCACTTGAACGAGTTTTTTGAACGTCTATCTCACCATTTTGTTGAAGATCATGTGTGAAAAAGAATTTTGGTGAAATATGCTTTGGCCGGTCTCCTTTGATTGTATCTTCCTTTCAATCGAGCTATATATTATATTCGTATATGTTGTCTAGAATATTCCTTTCCAAAGGAAAATCATATACTTCCTGAATATGATAGGCCATGATTTCAACCAAACACATTCCCGACTTACTTCATAATCAATGTTATTTTTACATGATTTGAAGAAGTGGTTACTAGTGTTTGATTCTTTGAATGCCAAGATATTGTTGTGTCTCCACATGTAAAAAAAAATAGCCCATTTGTGATAAAGCTTTATGCATTTCAAATAAATATTCTGCATCTATATAATCAAATAGTTTCTGACTCGAAGATGGATCATTACAATTTTATTGAAGCTCATCTTTTCTTCTCAAAGAAAATCACACATCTTCTATGTGTTGAGTCACTTGATTTGTTAGTTTCTTGGTATAACTTGAATGATAATATGACAATCCATTCACATAACTTTCGTTGTGTATATCAAATAATCTTCTAATATTTGCATAACCAACAGTTTATAAGTGCACCAATTGCACTAATACATGACATTTTAAATCATTTTCATGAGATCAAAAAGATTATTTCTCTGTGTTAAGCAGTCTCAAAACCATTGGGTACTCAATGTAATTACTTTAAGACTTTTTAAATCCTTCAAGGATTTTCATATAACCTTCATCGTCTAGTTAGACATAATAATCATTCATTATACATATTCAAGTATTTCATCTATGCCAGACTGAAACAAGTTACATTGCATCCACCACTGGAGAATATATCTCCATTTAATATTGTTAGGATTTGTACGAAAATCCTTTATGCCCCGAGGCACAAACCGTACTTTATATCTTACGGTTATACGTTCACACAATGATTCATTTGCACCCCACTGACATATATTTTGATCTATGAACTATAAGTTCAAAAACATCACTTTTCTAAGTGAAACAAAATATACTTGAATAGTGCATTTTATTTGGCCAATCATTTATGTGTCCACATTATATGACTGATTCGAATTTAAGATCCTCGTAACCACTTATAGCATTGAGTGCTACTTCATAACAAAGATACCGTCGACGGTCATTTGACTTGATTCCAATACGGCATAACTTATCGAAATCTCTTCATTTTTCATCATTTTCAGGTACCTGAGCCTTTGCCAAGGTTTTATGAAGTGTTATGTCATAGTGTTCTTTCAAAGCACTTACCTCATTATCATGACCATTTTAATAATTTGCTCCTCTCCTTCCTCAAGAATTTTTACGTTTGGAATCGATTGGTCTATCACGCTTCTAGCATACCATAGACTATGTCCTTCAAGGACTATTTATTGGAGCATTTGTAGCTTGATTAAAATATTAAGTCAGCAAATACATCTAGCAAATTATTTGCAACATTTTGCAAATGAATTATCTCTTGAACTTCAAGTTCACATTTTTTTTAACGAGGATCTAGATAATTCACCCCACACATAATTTTAGCTGCTAAACATATCTCCCCCTAATGTTAGGAAATCTAACATTCACCCCCAACCTCATTTGGGAATCCATCTTTGTGTGTGGTGGAGCAATAAAATCATATGTGCACACATCAAATTTTTAGATGAAAATTATTTGGTTCCTGACCCTAAACCAATTGTGATGAGAGAACCTTGTTGGCTTGATGCATACACATTAAATAAACTCATTTCATACCAAATTTTATTTGAGAGATTTGTTCTCATAATCATTGGTCTAGCTATAATTGGTGGAATACAATTTCTGCTAAACCAACCAACATTATCAACATAATTTTATAGTTTGGAACAGTGCTCTTAATTTAACAATTCGAGCAAACAACCTTACAAAAACCAATTTGTAAGTTGATACAAATGCATGTGTGACCATACCATAGATGCATCTATTAAATCATAAAGTAAGCGGTCCACATGGCAGGTGAACGGGCCCATATTCACCTTTTTATATGCTCCAAATTTCAGGGGATTCAATCCCAACCTTTCCTGGCACAATGATAATTTTATAATGAGAACAAGCAACACATGAGAATTCTTGAAGAATCTTTTATTTCTTCAACATATAACCCCATGAATTCTCAATTCTTTTGCATCACATTTGAACCGAAATGGTCAACCGGTTATGCCAACTAATATTTATTCTAGTAAATTCTAGTTTACTTTTGCATGCGATTCCATCATCATGGTTATATTTGTATACAACAAACAAATGAAAGGCGGGTAACCTTTTAGGTAAATATTCATAACCCTCTTTGATTGTAGTAATCTGAAGATATTTAATCTTTCAATAATTTATAGTCTCAATATAATATTTTTTTTCAATTCCTCCGAAACTTAGAAAGTTTCTTTTGAGACTTACTACAACCTCAATATTATGAACTATTTTCATTTCTAGATAGTAACAAATTAGTTCTTCCGAAACTCTTAATTAAGTTTGTGTACTGCCACAAATTTCACAACACCATTCTTATGGTGACCATCTCCTTCAAAGAGAAAATTATAATTATTGTCATGGTTAAAATTATTACATGCAAGACTTATTTCTTGACAATCAATGACAAATTTGTGTTGCCACACAACAACATTTATTTTGGTCATGACCACAACCTTTATAGAAAAGAATTATTTCTTTCTTTTGTCCTCTAATAGTTCATAATAAAACATACCACAATATTTGTGTAGTACTCAAAGTATATGACCAAAATGATCACCAATGTCAAAATATTTTTTTTTCAATAGCTCAAACCTCCCGTAGAGGTGAGATGTGACATTTATCCAACCATACATGAGCATGTCCTTATCCATACGAACACAAGTCACATTTTCTTCAAGAAATGAACCATAACTATTTGTGCATGCTCCATAAATTTTTATCAGAAACTCATTGTCATGCTTTGGCATTATCAAATTTATGTGACTCACCTCAACGTCACTTTAAGAGGTCAAATGTACCAAATGTACTACCACTTTGTATTCCTTTATTTTGATGGAGGATTTACAAAACTTTTCAAATTGGCTTGCATCAACAACAATGTGCCCAATATCTTTTCATACCACTTTGATGGATAAAAATTACATTCACATTTGAAGGACCACATTAAGAGACAATGTGCCCAATAACCTTTCATACCACTTTGATGGACAAAATTACCTTTACATTTGAAGGACCATCTAAGAACCCATAATGTTCTTCCTTTTAATTACCACAATGATGACCATTAACATTTTACCACACCCATATTCATACATTCAACCACTTGTCATTTTTCAGACATATTATGCACTGCTACCACATTCACATAAGAGAATGGAGCAAATTAATTGGGCAAATTTCATGACTTTCAATCAAAAGTATATAACTTTATGTTAGTCATCATCATGTCATCACTATAGTGCATTAGGACTTAAACCCAATGTCTTACCCATATAAAGACGCCTTTGGTCATAAATCAATGGGACTTGAACCCAACTTCTTATTATCATGGTGCACCGAGACTTTACTCGATGTCTTACCCCCTTGGTGCTGTGAAACTTGAATTCACCGTTTTTCCCTCAATCAATGTCTTAATAAACCAAATGCATTACCAAAAAATAAATATTGAATACCATAAATATAATTTGATTTGACTTAAAATTGAGTAAAAATGAACGAAACTAATTAATTAGAACAACATGTTGGAACCATATAAAATCCCAAGTTAAAATAAATTAAAACATTTTAATAGTCTCTCTCAACATTGTTATGAAGATTATCATAATTTACTAACCATTTTAAAATAACCACAAAACAAGTTTTGTTAGTACAAATAATATATAAGATAAGAAGTATACCGTGCAACCGAAAAGTTACTGGGATAATTCATAAAAATCAAGAAATACCTACCATTGATTCTTGACGGAGAATGAGCAACTCGTGCTGATAACGTGTTGTAAAACTTAAGAACAAAAGAACAATATAAAGATGAAGACAAGAAGAATATAAGACAAGATGAACAATATAAGATAACTTTCTTTCTTTCAAGTGTTCATCATATCTTCAAGTGTGTACAATATGAACCCTTATACCTCTATTTATAGTGTAACATAGAGGCATACAAAAGGTTAATTATAAACATGAATATAATGGAGGAGGTTATGGAGGTGAAAGGTTACAAGAATAATGATCATAAAGGTGGAGGTTATCTTCATAATGGAGGAGGTTATGTAGTAACTTCTTGGTGTAGTGGACATCCACACTATATTATTTTATAACATTTTATTAATTTACAAATTATACATGTCAAAAAGAGAACATATATTGGGTGTATGTCATTTCTTATACAGTAATGAAAAGTCATAATTATTGATGAATGCATTAACCGTAAGTCAGGACAAAATTAGAAAATAATTTATAAATTATAATGTAAAAATTTTGAAGAGCACGACTTTCATTTAGATGAAAAAATATTTTCTAATCAATGAGCATTGAAATATAAACATTTAAGTAACTTAAAATTCAAAAGTCTTAAATTATATATACCATAACTAAATGTTTATATTTCAAAATGACAAAAATTATATAAAAATATATTTCAAATTTTGTTTTAACCTTTTTAATAGAAAAAATAGAACCTTCCTAAAAATATATAATGGAGCAATTTTAAGTTTGATTTACCTTATTTAAATCATAGAAGGAGATTTCAAAATTACTACTACCCTCATTGTCTTAAATTTTATACTCTCTTCACGAATAATTAAATTTTTACTCATAAAATCTTCTATATAGGAGGCTAAACATTGCATTTACTATATCAAAACAACTGAATAATGAAACATAACAAATAAAAACCAAAGTTCATCTCCAATGGACATGGGAGTAGATCTCCACTAAAATAGACAAACAACACCCTACATTCAAAACACATTATTATTTTGCGTACGTCTAGAGGCAGTGGCGGATCTACGTAGGCATGTGGGGGTGCCACGCCACCCCCGAACTTCGACGGAAACTCTATATATACATAGAGGTATATATATATAATATTGTATAAATATAAAGCGTGCCACCCAGAGAACAAAATTGGCTTGTGGTGCTACGGTAGGAGGGCAACTTTAAAAGGTTGATGTTGCGGGTTCGAATCCCATTTGTACCTATTTTTTTGAGAAATTTGCTGCCTTTTTTTTTTTTAAGAAAAAAAAGGCTCCAAGAACACTTTTTTAAGGAAAAATAGCTGACACATTATTTTATTTTTTTTATAATTGTTAATCGATAAGTCTATTTGGCACCCACGGACTCTAAATCCTAGATCCGCCACTGTGACTAGAGGCATAAGAAATAACTAAGAAGATGGTGGAGCTAGCTAGCTACTCCGATTGATCCTTCAGGTGGAGTAGTGATAATGGTTTTTGGAACCCATACTAGACTATATGATGGGAAAAAATGACGTTCCTGGTAATATACCGAGTACTCGTAGGGATACATGAGATGGACTCCAATCAGAGGTATCCAAATGACAAGCAGCAATTGCTTCCATTTGCATCATTCCTTAGTGAAACCTTGCTTTTGCTAACTGTATGTGTTATGACAGTAGTAAACGCTTATGGTTCATGTGAGTACTAGTTATGAGAGGTTCGATTTGGGTGTTTTCTCCCATAATCGCGCATTGCCTCAATAGATGTGGTGGCACAATACTTTGTCTCTCCCTTTATTGGTGATTCTTCACACAGTACTCTTAACGTTTCTTCCATGGATTTTACTTGTGGAGAGTCATTAGAGAATCGAACAAGGTTTGGTTTGTGAGTTCCTTCAATGAAAATGGAACCTTTTTTTCTAGAGAAGAAAGAAGGAAAGGAGAGAGTTAATGTTTTCCCTAACTTTATATTAAAATTACCAGCAGAATTAGGTATAGCAGAGAAGTAAACTCACTAACGATAGAGAATCAAAATTATTACTCCACTATTTTCAATTTACGTGGTAATGTTTAATTCCACACAAAATTAATTTAAGAAATTAAAAATATTTAGTCTAAATAAGAGTGCTTGACTTATAAGCTAAAAATCATAAGTTAGAATTTATTTTTGTTATTTTGACTTAAAAATAAGTGTTTATAAACATTTTTTTAAATTTTTACTTAAACAATACAAAACTGTTTAAAAGCTATTTTGACTTAAAAATACCTAAAATAAGTCGATTTCAATAGGCTCTAAGTCATATTTGTTTGTGTGACTAAAATAATCTCATTAAGGATCAAATTCGCATTTTAAAATTAAACTATTACTCCTTTTGTCCCATTTTATCTGAGTTAGTTTGATTTGACACGGATTTTAAGATTATTTTTTTAAAAAAATGTGTCTAAAATAAGTGAGAGATATTAGTATAGCTATAAATCATTTCATTAATGGTAAAATAAGTATTTTAAAATTAAATTGTTACTTATTATAGAAGTGTGTTATTCTTTCATAGACTGACTCAAAAAGAAAGTGAGTCATATAAATTGGAACATTGAGATTATTATTAAATATAGAAATGTAACTTTTTTTAGTGGACTTAGACCATCTCCAATTTCACTCTATTTTACTCTCAATTCTCTATATTTGGAGTGCAAAATAGAGAATTGAGTCTCCAATCACCCTCTAAAAAACTCTCTACTCTCTATTTATAGAGAGGTGAATAGTAGTTCTCCAAATTTGGACATCCTCTCTATTTTACTTTTTCATTAATTTAATATTATTTCTATTATTTGTAACTAACATATTATTTTTTCATATAAGACTTTTAATTAAATTCCTAATATTCGTAATTCTTTTTAAATGTAATACAACATTTTAAATATATATTATTTAATATATACTACTTTCATCCCGAATTAACAATATTTCAAAAAAAAATAATCAATTTTCATCTCTTTAAGAGATAATTTGAGATTATTATTGATTTTCACTATGAAGAATGCACAAAATTTAAATGATAAGATGAAAATTTTACTTTACAAATACAATACATGACATAATAAATTTAAATACAAACAATACAATACATAACATAATAATTTTAAAAATCACAACAATAATTATATAATCCCGGTAGGTCGTTTTCAGATTTAACAAGATTCGGGAAAAATAGTGTATGATCTAGAAAATTGTTGTGCTTGTGATTGTGGTTGTGCTTGTTTATTTCTTTCTTTCAACTATTGTAGTTGTTCTTTAAAATTTTAGAATAAAATATAATTTTATATTAAATAAAGAATTTGAAAAGTAATAATTTTATATTACATGAAAATTATACAGAGTGATTATTTTTTTTAAAAAAGAACGAATTTATATTATGAAATAAGAAAATGAAATAGAAATATAAATAATACTCCATATAATATTGAGGAGAAAATAAAAAAAATTCTTTTCAGAGAGTAAAATAGAGAATTTGGTTGAAGTTGATTGTCTGAAAAATAAATAATTCTATATTTGGAGAGTAAAATAGAGAATTGAATTGAAGTTGATTGTCTAAACAAATAAAGAACTATATTTTTAGAGAGTAAAATAGAGTGTAAAATTGAAGATGGCTTCACAATTTTTTTACTGTAACCATGTGGACTGTGGTGTTGTACAATCATTGTTTGTACAAATAATTGAGAAGCATTATTGTACTCACATAGCAAAAGGCATCAACTAGTTACCACGTTTAACTCGTTTAAATGGTGACGGATAAAATAAAAAATAGATATTTATGTGATTATAAATTATTTTATTAATGGTAAAATATAATTTTTAAGTCAAATTGTTAGAAATGTATAATTTGTTCAGACAACCTAAAAAAAAGAAATTAGTAATATAAATTAGAACGAGAAAATAGTAGACTGACAAAGATTTTACCGTAACCATGTGGAATGTGGTGTTGTACTATCACTATCTGCACAAACAATTGAGAAGCATATGTACTCTCATAGCAAAAGGCATCCACTAGTTACCACTTTTAACTAGCTTAAATAGAAAAGGATAAAAAGTTTTTTTCTTTATCGCAAAACGTCTAAATATAATTTCATCGATTTATTTTGTTAAAAATACGGATGAGTAGAGATGGCAATGAAGCGTTGCAGGGTGGATTGAGCTTAACCCGCAAAATTATTAATTCGTCCGGCTTCACATTCTGCATAACAATTTTTTTCATTTTCAACCCGCTCCATCCCGTCTCGCATAATTTTTTAAACATTTTCTTTTTTAAATGAAGTTTGATACTAAAAATGAAATTCATAAAATTAAATTCATTTTCTCATTAAGTTGTATTAATTTAATAGATAACGACTTAAAATTTTATTTTATAGAGGTCAATTGTGAAGCATGTTATAAACCATATTAGTTTTGATTGAACCATTTCCATTTACTATGTGAAATATTTTAGTAACTTCAAAGAAATTATCTTATTAAATAACATTCTATTATTTTTATACAATGTAGAAATAAAATTATGTTTAAATCCACATAAAATCACATAGACCCGCAACTCTCCCGCCCAACATTAGATTTTAGAAAACTCACCTCAACTTACCCCGCCCCACATAAGTTTTTAAAAGACCCACTTCAACTTGTTGCACAAACTTAAAACTCCTCCGCCTCGCATAGCTTTAAACCTGCTCCGTGCCACATTCGTCCCGCCCTATTGCCATTCCTACGGATCAGGTTGCATTTTTTGTTTACTTGCCCAATGACTAGCGCTCAACATTGAATTAAAAAAAAATGTTTTGATTTCATATGGTATTTTATTATTGGTCCAATTTTAAACTCTGACTTGTTAAATAAATTTACCCACCCAATTTTTCAACTTACCCTACCCAAATACTAGAGAAGATTGGTGTTGTACCCATCAATATAACTTAATTTAGTCCATTGACATCCTATTTATTTTTTATTTATTTTGTAGGGCTACTTTAAGAAAAAGTTAAAAAGTGGGGTTGGCTTGTGGGGTCAGGACCTTTTTAACACTTTAAAAACTTGGGGGATAAAATACAAGTTTTAAAAAATTATTTTCTTTCCAACACTTCAAATATTAAATAAATTTAATCCCTCTAAAAATATATTACAATCCCAATATAATTTTTTTAATATATTGGGTTATCAGAAAACCATTTTTTCGATGAAACCTCACAACTTTGTTCTCTAATGTGGCTTTTGATCTTTCATATACCAACTTTATCGATATCATAATAAACACATTTCTCCAAGAATCAACCTTTTCAGTTTTCTATTCTTGAAACCATAAACAAACGTAAGTTCCCATAATAGTTCCTGAAGATTTCAAACGAAGTGAATCGGGTCTATTTTGTTCAATCTTCTTCCCCAAGTTCAGTTGAATCTTGTTCAATCTTCTTCCTCTCAGGTAAGTTTAATTGTATTTTCAGTAATTTTTAGTCCTATTTGATTTATTATTTAATTGCAGTAGTGTAGTGAAGTTTAGATTTTTGCTTAAACTTTTAAAAATCTGACCCTTTTTAGTTTATGTTTCTGATTCGGCATCGTTAATGTCGTTTTGGTTTGAATAATGCATATAAATTTTTTAAAAATTTTATACTAGCGATTTGAAAACGTTTACTGTATTTTGATCGATTTTAAAGTTTTATATTTGTGATTTTACTGTCGATTTTTGTTTGAACTGCTACTTCTTTTGCATGTATTTTTAATGTAAGCTTTGATTGTGCTAATAGACTAGTGATCAATATTTTGATATAACAAATTTATTTTTGCTTGTCTATAGTACAGTATGACTAAAACTAGAGGCGGCATCATTAAGCGATCTAGTCCTAATTCTTCTAAAAATAAGAAAAGAAAGGCTGAAGAAGTTTCAAAAGCTTCAAAAAGAAAAAAATTGTTGTGGAAGAACATGAGTCAAACTCTGATTCTGATACAATGGCCGAGATTGACAATTACCAGGACAGTAGTGCCCAGTCTAGTGATGATGCTGAATCTAGTAATGATAAAAGTGACAGTGAAGATGAGAGCTGTAAAGATACCCAAACAGGTGATGAGGATGAAGATCCCCTGTCTTTGTCAATTTGTGCAAGAGACATTTCTAGTAAGTCGTATGATTTAAAGACATGGATAGATGAGATAGGATCGTTTCCAGCAAAAATTTCTGTTAGAGCAAGAATGGCTAGCTGTTTATCGTGATTTAATAAATCTTCTAGTTCAAGAAAAAGTTTATGAAGATTTTAAAGGTACTTGTTTTGGACACTTGAGGCATATTCCATAACATTTCAAGTTCAATGGACATATGGTCCATTATATGTTGTTGCGACGTGTGAAAAGTGACAAAAAATTATATGAAATTTGGTTCTTTGTGAATGATAAGCCTACTTATTTTAGCTTAAGAGAATTTGCATTAATTATGGGACTGGATTGCTCGACATACCCCCGTGATGCAAAATTGAAGAAAGTTATTCAAAAGGGAGAGAAATTTTACTACAAGGTGACTAAGAATAAGAACATTACTGCTACAAAGTTGATGCGTTTGATCAAGGGTTCCAAGTTGAACAAGGAGCAGAAGTTGAAGTGCTCTTTGGTTTTGTTCATCCACACGATGTTGCTTGCCCATGATCGATCTAAAATTGTGGATTCAATCCACATTAAGATGGTGGATGATTTAGATTTCTTCAATAACTATCCGTGGGGAAAGAGAGTTTTAATTAACATTGACGTCTCTGAAGAATAAAATCAATTTGAAGAAGCAGAGTGAGTGTTTAACGAAAGAGGAAATGCATCGTATGCTATGTATGGCTTTCCCTGGGCATTTTTGGTACTTCTTATAAATTATGTAGTTGATTTATGATAAATTCTTATATATTTGTGTAGTATTTTATAGCCTCTGTTTATTTATTTGTTCTTCTATTAATTTCAAGTTTGGATATATGAGGCTCTTCCTCATCTTGGAAAGTATGTCAAGAAGTCCTTAGATTCTCCTTTGCTCATTCTCCATTTACTTAGATGGCACACCGCAAAAAATGATTATATTAGCGAAGGTGATTCATTTAAGTACAAAGAAAAAAGTACAAAGGTACAAAGTTATTTATTATTGTTTAGCATTATTTATAAATTGGTGAATGTCATGTAATATTTGTATATATTATTTTTCGTAGGTTGTGCACCCATACCTCACACCTACAGTCCGTGAGACAAAAAAGAATTACTTGGCAACATTAAAACCATATATGGATGAAGTGAAGGATACATTCTTCAATGCCTTAAAGGCAAATTTGAAAGGTGTGACTGTCCTTACTTCAATAATAGAGAATGTGGAGGATGGGTATTTAAGTGATCACAATCGTAATTAGGGGTGTTCACGGTTTGGATAAAAACCGATCCAAACCGAAAAATCGAACCAAACCGATAAAATAAAACCGATTTTATTTGGGTTTGGTTTGGTTTGGTTTCAGATTTTTGAAAACCGATAGTATTTGGTTTGATTATGGTTTTATTCGAAAAAACCGAAGAAATAACCGAACCGATAAATTATATACATATATTTTATTAATATAAATACTTAATATATTATTTTTATAAACAACTTTAAAGATCTTATATATATTTTCATTAAAATTTCTATACAATTTACTTATTGAAAGCTAAAATGCCCAAGATGAAAACATTTATCTTATTGATTTCATGTATATGAGTGTCTATGATAAATTTTTGTGGGACTGTAAATGTTATTGTCTCTTCCTTCTAAGCCAATATAGTGAATTTTAAAGGTTTATTGTTTACTAAATTTAGTGATTGAAAGTTCAGTAGTTAAGTCATTCTAACTATTTTTCGTTTTGAATGGATTGTTGTCACTTTTTTCACATTTTGAATGAATTGTTTCTTTTATTTTTGTGTATGGTTAATAACCGAATAACCGAACCAAACCAAACCGAAACCGATAACCACCAAACCGATGAATGTATATTATATTTGGTTTGGTTTGGTTTTGATCATTTTAAAACCGATTAAGTTGGTTTGGTTTTGATTTTGACCAATAACCGATCCAAACCGACCGGTGAACACCCCTAATCATAATCAACCTTGTGAGAATTCTGTACCAAGTACTTCTAAAGATGAAAATATGTGTGAGCGTGTTTTATCCCTCGAGAAATCAATGGTGGAAATTGTTGCTTATGTACGAGAGTAGAAATTGAGAAGAATTGAAAAGAACAAGAAAAAGAAAGGAAGATAAATTTATATATTATTTCTGTAAAATAATTTATTTGTATTAATGCTTAGTCACTGATCTTGCAGTAGATGATGCCAACTTTTCAGCACCAACAGTTGATGACGAGATTCTTCCATTAGCTATAGTCGATTATATCTTGCTGCAGTTGATGAATACTTTGCTGAAGAAGTTGATGAAGTTGTAGAAAAGATGAAGGAAGGGGAGATGAAAGAAGAAGAGAAAGAACAAGTTGATGAGAAGATGATAGAAAAAAAAAAGAGGAGAAGCTGGAGGAGAATAATGAAAAAAAAAAAATAAGAGGAGAAGCTAGAAGAAAAGAAAGAAGAAGAAAGTGAAGAGAAGAAGCTGGAAGAGAAGAAAAATGAAGAAACTGAAGCAAGTGGAGAAGAAGAGAAAGAACAACAAGAGGAGAAGATAACAG
This sequence comes from Solanum stenotomum, assembly GCF_019186545.1. Taxonomy (NCBI): domain Eukaryota; kingdom Viridiplantae; phylum Streptophyta; class Magnoliopsida; order Solanales; family Solanaceae; genus Solanum; species Solanum stenotomum. The sequence goes on from NC_064283.1 coordinate 63,118,345, forward strand.
AGAATGAAGAAAAGGAAAAATTGGAAGAAGAAGGCTTGGCCACTGATGTGGCAGAAGTGGAAAAATAAGTTGACGTGATGGGTATTGTGATGGAGCTTAATAGTGAGGTTGGTGGTGATGAGTAAGATATTTGTGGTTATTGATGTTTTAAGAGAGTTTTTGAAATAATTGATTTTTGAAGACAATTGATTCATGTAATAGTTGGGATTTTCCTGGTTTTGAAGACAATTGCTTTTTGAGATAGTTAATTTTTTAAGACAATTAGTTTTTGAAATAGTTGGTTTTTAAGAACATGGTTAAAGTGGTTTGTTGTTTTGCTGTTTTTGACGAGAAAAATGAACATCTGATAGTTTAACATGTAATGATTTTTAGATTTTTTATTAATCTATCTTTTAATAGTATGCGATTTTTGCTATCACTGTTGATCTATTTAGTAGTCAATTACCGCCATTAAAATTGTATGTCTAATACTATAGATTGCTGTCACTGTTGAACTATAACATTATCGATCAAAAATAAAAGAGATAAGAGTGCAATAAATAGAGAAATACTTTATTTACTCAGCACTACATTCCTGTTACACATTTGTTACACATGATTTTCAAAAAGCAAACATCAAAAATAAACCACACAATATAGTTTTTAGGCATTTTTCTTTTTCTTTTGCCAAAATCAACCTTTCTTTTAGTTTATCTCTATCTATTTCAACATCTTTTAGCAACATTTTCAAGTGATTCCTCTGCTCTTCGGCTTCTTTTAAGAAAGTCATTAGCAGATCCCTATTTTCTTCGAATTTCCGTAGCTTTTTTAATATTTCAAATTTGGAGCGCAACGCCTTGAAAATTCGATGGGCTACTCATTGATGATTCATTTTCAAGCCACCTAAAAAAAGAGCATATTCCAACTGCACAATTAAAGAATTATTGATCTGAATTTGTATCGGTGTGTGACGTCCTCAATGTAGCTGGATTACCACAATGGCAATTGTAAGACTTTTTTTGCATTGGATGTTTGAGATGCTTGAGACATAGTAAAAATAGAGTTGTTTGAGTTGTTTATGGGGTTTAAGTTGTTTATGAGGGATTGCCTTCCTTTTATACAAAAAAATAATCAAATGTTACCATTGAAAAGTAGTATTTGAACTTTTATTACCATTGTAAATTTTGTATATCGAAATGTTTACTGGTTGTCAAAATATATAAACCCCTTATACAATCGATGCATCTCTATGTGTGTGGTGTATGTATGATCAATGAGATTTACACTCTGACATTAGTAAGGTATATTCAGATTTATATCTATGTTAAAGTATTGTCGATACTGCATCTACTAGAATATGACACTTATATATAGACCAAAACTAGTAGAATTTAAAAAAGACAATAATTAATTACTAATAAATTATATTTTTGAAATTTATCCAATTAAATAAGTTTAAACAAATCATATGATCGTGTAAGAGTCCACATAAATTGGGTGTGGTGATTAGAGATGTATGAGGAAGAGTTGTGGTTATACAATCAGTTACATCCTTAGAACAATGTTTGAGAATGCATATGTTGTAAGGATGTCACTTTAGTAACAATTGAACTAAAGTCATTAAAATCTTTTGTGGCATTTATATAGAGTAATGTTAATTATAAATACAAATTTATCATAAAATCCTGTAATTGTAGTGCATAACGAAAGATTATGTAATATTTTACTCTGTTGATATTAAAATCCTCATGTGTTGTAGTTGTAGACTTGAAGAGGGGGTAGGGTTATTTTATTTGTTGGTTGGAACTTTATTAATGCATTGCCCATGTGAAATGATTATTTACTTTATTTGTTGGCACTCTAATAGTGATTTTTCACCAAACATTAAACCCTACTTCCATTTTTCATATTCCTTATTCTCACACCACTACCACAACTCTACATGTATCTAAACACTGAAAATCATATTTTTAAGCATTGATAACATTATATTTCAAATAAGTTTTATTTCTATATCAGACTAACATTTTTTTTAATTTTGGGTGGGGAAGGGGGGAGTGGTGGTGGTGGTTTATATATCATTTCTCAGCCGTTTTAAGACTTGAATAGAATATAAAAATTTATGATAAAAAGTATTTTTTAACTGTCTAAATAGTAAATAGTAATTAAGACAAACAAATTGAACTAAATGAAGTATATGAATTTGACTTAGATTAGACATACATGAATTTGTTTTGTTTCTACTATCAATCTGAAAGATGGATATTCTAATTTCAAAATGACAATAAAATATGTTAGAAATAGTATAGTCAACCAAAGTTTTTTTTCCACCTAGAATAAATAGGAGATTTTAATTAATTTATTTTTTTACCAAAAAAAATACAATTTAAAAAAAGGCATCTTCATGTCTTTATTGATCAAGTGGCCCAGTGGAATATGTATAATCATGTGCACGCCATCTGATTATTTTTATAAATGCTAACCACATGGTCCTCTACTGTATTTTATTTTATTTTATTTTTTAAAAAAGTATTTAAATTTTATAAACTAAACATCTAATATAAAGCTCAATTGAGCCTTGTGCAAAAGCTACCTAAAAGAAAAAAAATGGCTGAAGATATGAAGAATGAAATTCAAGATCTGTTGACTAAACCTATTACTCCAAGTGAAGAACCTGCTAAAGGTATGTAACACTAAAAATCTATATATTTTGTATATATAAATGTTAAGCACTATGTTGTTTCTTGATTTTCATGATTCATATAATCATATTACCACAGATCAATGGGGGTTATTGTATGAATGAAAATTTTCTATTCTATTAAATCAGAGATCTTGTCGTGTT
>NC_064283.1:63131260-63158844 GCF_019186545.1 Solanum stenotomum
AATTTCAACATTACAAAAATAAAAATACCGACCTCCGGAGGTCGGAATTTCAACATTACAAAAATAAAAATACCGACCTCCGGAGGTCGGAATTTCAACATTACAAAAATAAAAATACCGACCTCCAGAGGTCGGAATTTAAAAAAATGAATATTCCGACATAAAATAAAAACCGACCTCGAGAGGTCAGTAAATACCGACCTCCAGAGGTCGGTATTGAATAGCGACCAAGCTTTTTCCGACCTAAGCTGGGATGTCGGTTTTAGGTCGGTATTTCAAGGAAAACCGACCTCCGGAGGTCGGTATTTTTAGGTCGGTATTCACAGTTTTTTTAGTAGTGAATCCTTAAGTTCGGATTATATACATCTCTATAGGAAATCTCATCCCAAACTATTACTCTCTACCACCATATTGGGCTCATATCAAGAACCACCAAATATTTAACAACACCACATTCAAGCTTAGTACTCTAACAACTCCATGGACTCCTACTAATTAGTTGCTTAAGAAATTATCAACACTTGACTTGATTTCTCTTTCTTATCATCTCCCCCTTAGGTCTAAAGCTAACACTTGAAAGCTATGGACCTATTCGATATTGACAACTTAATTATTCTATCTAGGCACACATGGAAAATTATCACTTAATTGGAACCTCGTCTGTTGGCATCCCATCTCGGCACACCTTTTAATACTCTTGTTACTCTTGTGACTTAGCCACACTTCACTGCCCTTATCTAAAGGTTAGGGTTTCTCACATGTACCACTCATCTTCAGTGCAACTACCATCTCAATTTCTTCAAGTCTTTTAGATCAAATCTTAAGACTAACGTCATCACCCTCATGTTGCCATTCCTTTGATTATGACTCTCATCTCAATTTCAAGCTTAATGTTTATGACTAAATCCGAATATTAATATGATTGCTCGCTTACTATACTAACTTACAACTACTAGATACAAATTTAGAAACATTCGTCCACTAGGACCTTATGACAAATAGTCAATCCCCACCTCTTAGTATTCATACTTACAATTTACTATCACATTTCCAATCACAACTTGAGTACTATGCACTCATTCACTATACATCAATGCCTAATTAGTTCTATAATACTTTGAATATTATGGGCTCTCCCTCAAAATCATAAGCCTAGCTTAGATCTATCACCTCATGAATACTCTTGCTCTTCTATTCAACACGTACACCTGGTCATTACCTACACAATGACACTTCATCACAAACTCCTTTTTAGCTACAACACACTCTACTTTATATGATAGAATATTCACAACTCATCACTTCTTCGTCTACCCATAAGGGAAAACTCCTCATTACTAACTTACTAGGTACTTGACTATAGTAACATAGCTTGTCAAAACGTCATCTCCCTTACTTAGATTACTAACCTCTGCATACTTTCCTCTAACTCTGGGCTCTTTCACTACTACTGCTCATGATCTCATAACTCATACTACCTTTTTGGGTGAAAATCATACCAAAGCTCTACACATACATCTTAAAAAAGGATCTCAACTGAAACAAGGCTTAAGGAAAAGAGTACAACTCGCTTTAAGCTGAAACGCACGATTCATATGATTATGATTGCATTCCTCTGAAACTCAACACTTAACTCACTCATGGGCTCCTCTCAAGCCCTTCTGAGGTCTCTTGACTTTTTCAAGATTCTTGCTAAGAACAACTCATCAATAAAGGACTGACTCTACTTTTCAACCACCTCTAGTATGATGGGTAGTCGAATGAATCTGAGAAAGGCACGAGTATGAATAAATCTCTATGACATAGCTCTATTGCATGATTAAGAGTATGAAAGAAGGAAAACTTTTGTTAAATGTCTGTAGTCCCTCATTTATAGAAGTGGGGTCCTCACAACCATAAATGAGAACCTACTGACACGGCTTCATAGACACCGTATGACACTTAAACGTTGTGGTCTGATACCAAGTTTGTCATGACCCGAGTCTACACCCTGGACGTGGACCATTACTGGTCCTCAAACAAACCCTCATCCTGGTTAACTATAAGCGAAAGACTAACTTAAGCATGCAAAAACTTAAAACCGAATAAAATTCAATAAATTTAAATAGAAAGCTTTAACTTAAAATAAAACTCTGAATAAAATAAATTATTCAACTCGCCATAAAATAGGCAACTTAAGTCTTTAAAACATTTAATAAAATAAGCGATACAAACTTCTCAACTAGACTGACTATCTATGAAGCCTCTGATAAAGATGGAAGTCGGGACAAGACCCACGACATCCTAACAACTAATATAATTGAAAGGTAAATGAAATCCTCCGAAAGCAAGGAGGCTCACCATAGCAAAGTCGAACTCTCGGATGTATCAACAAAGCTCCGTTGATGATCCTAAATACATATGTCTGCATCATGAGAATATGCAGGCCAAATGGCTCAGTACGTGGAGTGTACAAGCATTGAAGGGGAATTCTAAAGCATAACATAAGCTTGAAAAGAATCTGAAAGAAACTGAAGAACTTACCTTTCTTAACTCAACTCAACATAACTGAACTCATTTCAATATAAAGCAGTTTAAAACAAGTGCAATATAAAGAAAAAGGAAAATTGTTTAAAACATGATGTTAACTCATAATCATAATATCATAAAAAACATATCATGCTCCCTCTCAAAGTCTACTTGTGCAATGCATGAATAAAGTCTCATACCCCCGTTCATACTAAGCAAAACCCCTTGAGGAACCATGTAAATACTGTTGTGGGAGTTTCTCTAACCGACAACCATCACATAAGAGCTATTGTGATGANNATGCTCCCTCTCAAAGTCTACTTGTGCAATGCATGAATAAAGTCTCATACCCCCGTTCATACTAAGCAAAACCCCTTGAGGAACCATGTAAATACTGTTGTGGGAGTTTCTCTAACCGACAACCATCACATAAGAGCTATTGTGATGATACAACGATCTTCTGTACGCTGCCAAAACATCCTATATCCGGCCAAAGGTGTAGGACCTGAATTACTAAGTGGATCCACTAGTCTATGCGAAAAGGATTCATCTAAAAATTATGACCCTTTTCTACCAATGATGGCTACATGGTTTAAGGGGGATGATAGTTGTATGAACTCTTCCCCATCGGTGCTCAATACTACTCCCAAAAAAATATTATATTATATTAGCTCTTTATGTTAAAAACATACTTCTTTCTGTGATTTGAGCTAATTGCTTAAAAACTTAGCTCAAAGACTATCTTGGAAATCAAGGTTTCCTCTCTTGCTTTATTTGCTTTATTGTGAAAGCATTTACTCTTTAACTGAAAACTAGCCCAAAGGCTCTTTTGAAAATCACAATTTTCCGTTCTTATTTAAATGTGAAAACATTTTAAACTTTTTTGGGAATACCTAGTCCCCATATACTTTTGAAGAAATGAACTTCAACTTTACTCTTTACTGAACTCAAAACTTAAGTCTTAAAACAAAGTTAAAATATTTGTAAAAGCCTTCTTAAAATATGGTTCATGCCGAATTATGGACGTGAACGACTCGATGCAAGGTTTTCAATAACCATAGATAGATCTCAATACTTGGAACTCAAGAACTTCACTAATACTACTCATTTCAAGAATACTCAACTCAGAGGGTTCATGCAGAATTATGAGCATGAACTACTCACTCAAGGACTCTAATATACTTCTAATCTCAAGACTATTCTTACAATGTATATTTGAGTCCTTGAGTGAGTAGTTCATGCTCATAATTCCTCTTATACTTCCTCAAAATTTAACTCAAATTGATGATGGATCTCAAAGGATTAACAATTGAACTCAAAGAATTTCTTGAACTCTACTCTTAACTCTCTCTTGAATGTGAATTATGAATTCAAGAGTTATGGTTAATGATAGGAAGGATATCGTGATGATAAAGTGGACTCATGAATACATTCTCCTCATTCTCATCCTCACTTGCTCGAGTCTTGAAACAAGTTATTTAAATTTGTAGAAGGTTCTTCAAAGAAAACTCAAAGAGGTGAATTGCCTACTGGAAACTTTGGGTTGAGAGTATACACAACCTAAAAAATTGACGACAAGGGTATATACATACATAAAGTATAACGAAGGGTATACACATACCATTTATGATAATTCGGGAATATATTTATCCTTTTTCCCAAAAATAAATAACACTATATTTGGAGAGTAAAATAGAGAATTAAATTGAAGTTGAATGCCTAAAAAAATAACGAACTATGTATTTGGAGGGTAAAATATAATGTAGAATTGAAGATGCGATAATTTTTTTTACCGTAACCATGTGGACTGTGGTGTTGTACTATCATTGTTTGTACAAATAATTGAGAAGAATTATTGTACTCTCATAGCAAAAGGCATCAACTAGTTACCACGTTTAACTCGTTTAAATGGAAAAGGGTAAAAAGTTGTCTAAATATAATTTCATCGATTTATTTTGGTAAAAAGTTGTCTAAATATACTTCATTAAATCACATAATAATGGAAATTGCATTAGTTTAGTGTATACATCCTGTGCGGGTAAATTTTTTCTCTTGCGCATTGACTAGCGCTCAACATTGAATTAACTCAATTTTACGTGGCTATAAATAATCTCATTAAGGATAAAATTGACATTTTAAAATTAAACTATTACTCTCTTCATCTCATTTTATATGAGTTGGTTTGACTTGACACTAAATTTAAGGAAAAAAACTTTTAAAATTTGTGGTCTAAAATAAGAAATAAATATTTATGTGGTTATAAATCATTTCATTAATGATAAAATATGATTTTTAAGTTAAATTGTAAGAAATGTATATTATTTTTTTTACGAACTCAAAAAAAAAAATTAATCATATAAATTAGAATGAGAAAATAGTAAGACTGACAAAGATTTTACTGTAACCATGTGGAATGTGGTGTTGTACTATCACTATCTGCACAAATAATTGAGAAGCATTATTGTACTCTCATAGCAAAAGGCATTCACTAGTTACCACTTTTAACTAGTTTAAATAGAAAAGGGAAAAAAGTTTTTTTGCATTGTCGCAAAAGGTCTAAATATAATTTCATCGATTTATTTTGTTAAAAATATGGAGCGGTGCAGGGTGAATTGAGCTTAACCCGCAACATTATTAATTCATTCGGCTTCATTCTGTATAACAATTTTTTTCATGCCCCACCCTGCCTCACATAATTTTTTAAATATTTTTTTTAAATGAAGTTTGATACTAAAAATGAAATTCATTTTCTCATTAAGTTGTATTAATTTAATAGATAATGACTTAAAATTTTATGTTATAGAGGTCAATTGTGAAGCATGTAATAAACCATATTAGTTTTGATTGAACCATTTCCATTTACTATCTGAAATATTTTAGTAACTTTAAAGAAATTATCTTATTAAATAATGTTCTATCATTTTTATACGATGTAAAAAGTTAAAATTATATTTAAATCCATATAAATCACATAGACCCGCAATCCTCTCCGCCCAACATTAATTTTTAGAAAACTCACCTCAATTTGCTCCGCTCCGCATTAATTTTTAAAAAACCCACTTCAACTTGTCCTGCATCCCATCCACCCCGCACAAACTTAAAACTCCTCCGCCTAACCCACTCTGCACCGCATTCACCTCACCCTATTGCCATCCCTACGGATCAGGTTGTATTTTTCGTTTACTTGCCCATTGACTAGCGCTCAACATTGAATTAAAAAAATATTTTAATTTCACATATTATTGATCCAATTTTAAACTCTGACTTATTAAATAAATTTAGCCACCCACTTTTCTAACTTATCTTACCCAAATACTATTCGCACCGAAAACATAAAAATCATTATTTTGTCAGACTCATATAAAAAATTGTGTTACTTATGCAACCTCTTGTTTTGAACATAATTTTTTTCATAACAATTGTAATCTTCAAGTAACTAAAACTTGCGATGTTAAACTTTGCTTAAGTTATGCAGAGTTCAATACCAAAAATCGAGTAATACTGAAGTATTAATTTAAAGTAAAACTTGTCACCCTATAAATCTGAGATGACTATAAATCCAAGGTCAAATTCGAATGAAAATATCATTAACTGTTTGTCCAAGAATTGGTGGACAAAGGCGTACATAAAAGTAATAAAAGGCTCGATAAGCCGCTGGTCCATCTCTATTATGTATATACAATGACTATAAAGTATGTTTTCGTCTTGTATTCCTATGATACTTAGAACAAAACAGAATCTGGAAAAACAGAAAGAAGATCAAGCCCACTGAATGCACAGTGTCCCCTTAAGGAAATTATTCCCCTCTAGTATCCGAGGTTTGATTTGGAATATGTCCTCCCAGGATAGAATGATCTCAATCACCAGTGTATTGATACCCAAAACGCTGGTGTCAGCGAGCCACTCAACGGCAGTAAAGTACACTTAGAATACTAGATTTAGTAGTAGAAGAAGGAGTTCAGAAAAATTCTATTTTTAAAATGAGAGGAAATTCCTCAATTTATAGAAAACAAAGGGTAGTGTGAAAAGGTTCTTATTGCGTCTTACCGGAAAAGTCACAAACCTTTGAAAAAGTCACAATCTTTCGAAAAGATCACCACCTTTCATAAAAGTCACAACTTTTCATAAAAGTAACAACTCTTCATAAAAGTCGCAACTTTTCATCAAAGTCACAACTCTTCATAAAAGTCGCAACTCTTCATTTTCCATTCACACCTTTTAAAACCCAACAATCCCCCGCATGAATGGGGAATGACTCCAAGACAAAGAAATGGACAAGTATGTGTACTTTACAAGCAAGAATTAATTGCATCTAGATAAGTAGGTTTCCCCTTGGACTTTCCGTAGTGACCATATGTCGGATATACTCGGTCAATCGGTAGATGCGATATCTTTGAACTGTCGAGCTTTGGTGTATACTTAGACAACCATATGTCACACAATTAACCTTTTACCGTTTATGGTTCTTACGGTTGTGTTCGTTTTAGCCATGAACACCTCCTGGTTTCATGAGTGTATAGAGAGATGGGCTTTTGACAATCATCCTCTTTGAAGCGGCTTACACTTCACACTCACATAGGTGATTTCTAACCGTGTTATCGCGTAGATACACTATTTGGTCAAATCTGCCAAACTTAGCAAATCATTAAAAACATTAAGCTTTATTAACTCTATAACAAGCCTTAATGATGTATCCTTGTTCCTGAGCATTGTCTTCATCATGAGAATGGATTGAGTTAGTTGACAATGCCGAACCGTCAGTCACAACTTTGTTTTTCTCCTTGAATCTAGCTCTTGGGATCTCCAGTCTGCTAGATAGAGTTACCGCCATGATGACTTGTCCTAAGCCGTAAATCCATTCCCTTAGATGATCTTTCAACTTTCTCTCTAGTTAGGCCTTTTTGTAAGTGGATCCGACACATTATCCTTTGACTTTACATAGTCAATTGTGATAATTCCACTAGAGAGTAGTTTTCTAACGGTATCATGTCTATGTCTTATATGACGAGACATTCCGTTATACATCATGCTCCATGCCTTACCTATTGCATCTTGACTATCAAAGTGTATGCATACTGATGCCAAAGGTTTGGGCCAAAAAGAATATCTATCAAGAAATTCCGGAGTCTTTCAACTTGTTCACCGACCTTATCTAGAGCACCTAGCTCAGAGATCATTGTAGAGCTAGCAATACATGTCTTTTTGGAAAATTTCCAAGAGACTGCTCCTCCACCAAGAGTAAATACATATCCACTCGTGGATTTTACTCTATTTGATCCCGGTCATCCAATTTACATCACTATATCCTTTCAATACTGTATGATATTTGTATAATGCAAGACATAGTTTTGAGTATGTTTTAAATACCCCAAAACTCTTTTCATTTTCATCCAATGAGTTTAATTGGGATTATTTGTGAACCGACTCAGTTTATTAATAGCACAGGCTATATCTGATCGCGTACACTTTTTGATATACATCATACTTCCCAATACTCTAGTATAATCCAATTGTGAGTCACTTTCACCTTCATTCTTTTGAAGTGTAAAGCTCACATTATTGGAGTCTTGACAATATTAAAATCCAAATATTTGAACTAGTCAAGTACTTTTTCAATGTAATGAGACCGTGACAATGCTAAACATCTTGGAGTTCTAAGGATTCTTATACCTAAGATCACATCAGCAACTCCACGATCTTTCATATCAAAGTTGCTTTCTAGCATATGTTTAGTAGCATTTATGTCATTAGTGTCTCTACTAATGATCAACATATCACCAATATACAAACAAACAATGACCTTGTGATTTTAATGTAAACACATTTATCACTTCCATCATTCTTACATCCATTTACCAACATAGTTTGGTCAAATTTCTTATGTCATTATTTGGGTGCTTGTTTTAGTCCATAAAGTGACTTAACAAGTTCGCACACTTTCTTTTCTTTACCAAGAACCACAAAATCCTCGGGTTGTTTCATGTAAATTTCTTCCTCCAATTCTCAATTTAAGAGAGTTGTTTTCACATTCATTTTATGAATTTGGAGGTCATATACCACAACTAATACAACTAACATCCAAATGAATGTAATTCTAGTTACTGGCGAGTATGTGTCAAAAAGATCAAGATCTTGTTTTTGTCTTGCTTTTTATCTGTCAACAGTTCCATCGACTTTCATTTTCCTTTTGAGGATTCACTTTGAACCCAAAAGTTTATTTCCTGGGGGAAGATCAACCAACTTCCAATAGGATTGCTCAAGATTGAACCAATCTCACTATTAACACAATCTGTCCAAAAGGATGAGTCTACAGAAGACACAAGAAATGTTACAAAATCATATTCGAAGAAAGTAGATGTCCTTTGACATTTACTACACCTCGAAATATCTTTATTAAGTACATTCTCCTTTTGTTCTTTCCAAGGTCGTTTAGACCTTTCACTAGACTACTCAAGTCTAATATAACAGTCCACTGTCTTAGGTCCTATTTTAATCATTTTAGGAATAGAAACTTGGACTTTGGCTAGACACCCCCACACTTTGAAATATTTCAAATTGGATTTCCTTCATTTCCATTTCTCATATGGAATAGATTGTGTCCTGGAAAAATAAAACTTTTTATTGCTTTCTTTATGAAAAGGCAAAACTTTTTGTTGTTCCCTTTTGAAGTAAGGATAGTTCCTCCATACAAGTTTTGTGGTAAACCAGAACTCATAAGTAATGCATTGACCATTCCTTCAAAGTTAAGTTTTTTTTTTCCATTAGATTGAGGTGAATAGGTCAGCAGTTTGATGAAGAATTCCACTTTACAAACATATTTCTGCAAAATGAGATTTATACTCTCCATCCCTATTACTTCTTATCTTTTTCCCAACTGATTTTCAACTTCAATATTATATTGTCTAGACATTTCTATTGCTTCATCCTTACCATTCAGCAAATAAACATAGTCATTTCTAATGCAATTGTCAATGAAAGTTACGAAATACTTTTTTCCACCATGAGATGATGTTGACTTCATATCACAAATGTCAGTGTAAATCAATTCTAAGGGATTAGAATTCCTTTCAACAGATTTATAAGAATGCTCAGCATACTTAGATTTCATACAAACTTGACATTTTTTATTTATTTATTGCACTCAAAGTTAGACAAAACTTCTAAGTTGATCAATTTTCCTTATAAGGTTTTGTAATTGACATGTCCCAAGTGTTCATGTCACAAACAGCTTGACTCAAGCAAGTAAGAACAAATAAAAATATTGAGTTTGAAAAGCTCTCCGCGAGATAGCTTTTTCTCACAGATATTTGTTCCTATTTCTTACAATTTTGTATGACACAAACATTGTTTAGAGTCATCACCTTGTCAAATGTCCTTTTCAGCAGGACCTTTCCATAACTTTCAATTTGATTGTTATAGAACTACCCGTGAACAAAGTTTCATCAGGTCCAATAAAGGCAATATAATCCAAATGTTTCTTTTACAAAACATAACGAATAACTATTCACCAATATTCATCTCTATGCAAATACTTTTATTATAATAGACATATTTTCATGAAAAATCACAACATTTTAAGTGACACTTTTTCATAAAAGAACACTTTTATTTTGAACAAGTATATATATAATTTGGTAGTTTCATACTAGTCACATCATATACTAGTAATAGAGAAATCAACAACCACAATACCGAATTTACTCCAAGAATTTTGTGGGTCTAACATAATACAAAAGTATCATTGAATTTCATATCTTTTCCTCCAAAATTAAATTAGACACCAAGTCTAATTTTATCTTTATCATAAGCAAAGAACCCCCACATTTTAAATATGATCTCAAAAATATTTTTCAAGTATTTGAAAATAGTTTTTCCACATATTTTCTCAGACTATCAAAATGTCATTGGCACTATGAAACCTCTTTTGGAAATATTATTCTACAAAAGAATTATGTTGCTTCAATTCTCTTTGACAATATTTACATAGTGTCAAAGTTCATTCATAGAGGCACAAAATCACAAACTCTAAGTCACTGGTATTTTTTCATCTATCACAAATAGACACACCACTTATTATTTAGAATACTAACAATAAAGACAAAAAAAATTGTACAATTTGTTTCTATATAACAGTGAGTTTATAGAAAGTCAAAAGTACAACATTGACTTATTATGTGAAGTTTTCATAATTTTTCAAACCAATTGCATAGTTTGATTTATCCAGAGTAATAAACTACAAAAGTTTTTAGCCTGGTGTAATCTTTAACCAGAATAGCACCAATTTTTTCTGTACATTCTCACATCGACCTTGCTAAACAAAGCACCGAATTCGGGAGAAGTAATGCCTTAAACTTCTACTTCCATGATCTGTTTCTCTCAATCAGTAGAATACAAGAAATACCAACAGTATAATAATTTCCTTAAGATTGTTTTTCGTCTTGTATTCCTAAGATACTTAGAACAAAACAGAATCTGGAAAAACAGAAAGAAGATCAAGCCCACTGAATGCACAGTGTCCCTTTAAGGAAATTATTCCCCTCTAGTATCTGAGATTTGATTTGGAATATGTCCTCCCAGGATAGAATGATCTCAATCACCAGTGTATTGATACCCAAAACGCTGGTGTCAGCGAGCCACTCAACGGCAGTAAAATACACTTAGAATACTAGATTTAGTAGTAGAAGAAGAAGTTCAGAAAAATTCTATTTTCAAAATGAGAGGAAATTCCTCAATTTATAGAAAACAAAGGGTAGTGTGAAAAGGTTCTTATTGTGCCTTACCGGAAAGGTCACAAACCTTTGGAAAAGTCACAATCTTTCGGAAAGGTCACCACCTTTCATAAAAGTCACAACTTTTCATAAAAGTAACAACTCTTCATAAAGTTGCAACTTTTCATCAAAGTCACAACTCTTCATAAAAGTCGCAACTCTTCATTTTCCATTCACACCTTTTAAAACCCAACAAAGTAGATATTGGTAGGGGAATAAGTAACCTAGTACAACACAAAATTATTAAGAATTGTTAGTATTATAGTCGATTTTCGTGGACCTAAAATCATCAATTTTGTTCCAAGATATTTGTTAGGACCGAAAAATAACTAGGTGTCATGAGGAAGCTAGTAAAGTAAACCTCGAAAGACCATAAGTAAAAAGACAAATGAAAAATATATCAAAAGACACAAAGATTTAACGTGGTTCGGTCAACCGAACTACATCCATAAAGGAGATGAGCAATTTACTATATAAACATGAGAGCACAAAATATAGAGAGAAACAACCTTACCCAAATCACTCGAAATATAAAAAGGTTCACACAAGTGATAACGTATCACTTGTGTGCCACAATTTCCCCCCCAAACCAAAACTCTCAAAGCCTCTAAAACAATGTTGTGAATGCTACTAAGTTAGAAGGAATCGAACCTCTATTCATAGAATTCTAAACATTTTCCTACAAAAAAAAAATGACTAGCCAAATATGAAGATTTTATGTTTTACTTTCAGAAAAAAGAAAATCCAATTATGCTAAGAAATTTCTTGAAATTTCCTCCTCTGCAAAGTAAGTTCATGTTGTTTTGAATATGAATTGTATTGTCAAAAGTCTGATTTTGCCCAATTGTGAGTTTTTGCTTTATGATCCATCTTAGTTTTTTTTCCCAGTAATTTATAATTGTGCATTTACTTAAATTATGTATATTAGTCATCGCAAGCATATGTTTGTATATATTTGTTCTTCTGTGAAATTTTTTGATATATGTCGTGTTTGCAGCATCAAGTATTAAGTTTTCTTTTGGGTTATTTACTAGTATCCATAAAAGACATATTTAGTGGCAATAGATATTTGTTTAGCAGTCGTAAGAATATTTAGTAACAATTGAACTAAAGTCATTATATTCAAAGTTATTAAAATCTTTTGTGACATTTATATAAAGTAGTGTTAATTATAAATACAAATTTATTATTACCACTAAATTTTTTTTGTAAAATCCTGTAATTGTAGTGCATCAAGAAAGATTATGTAATATTTTACTTTCTCTTGCTATTAAAATCCTCATGCGTTGTAGTTGTAGACTTGTAGTGGGAGTAGAGTTATTTTATTTGTTGGTTGGAACTTTATTAATGCATTGCCCATGTGAAATGATTATTTACTTTATTTGTTGGCACTCTAATAGTGATTTTTCACCAAACATTAAACCCTACTTCCATTTTTCATATTCCTTATTCTCACATCACTACCACAAGTCCACAACTCTACATGAATCTAAACACTGAAAATCATATTTTTGAGCATTGATAACACTATTTCTCAAATAAATTTTATTTCTATATCAGACTAACAAAAAAAAATTAACTTTGGGTGGGGGAGGGGGGAGTGGTGGTGGTTTATATATCATTTCTCAGTTTGACGTTTTAAGACTTGGATAGGATATACAAAGTGGATATGATATACTTTTCTTTGTTTCAATTATTTTTCTTAATTTGAAATGCGCTGGTCATACTAGCTAATGTTTAGGATGAATTTGGATATAATTTTTTTTTTGAAATAAAAATTTATATATTTAGAAACTATATCAAAAGTACTATATGCTATAATAGTTAATAATTCAAATATGTAGAAAGTATTTTTAAATTTTATGATAAAAAATATTTTTTTCACTGTCTAAATAGTAATTAAGACAAACAAATTGAACTAGATGAAGTATATGAATTTGACTTAGATTAGACATACACGAATTTGTTTTGTTTCTAATATCAATCTGAAAGATGGATATTCCAATTTCAAAATGACAATAAAATATGTTAGAAATAGTATAGTCAACCAAAGTTTATTTTTTCACCTAGAATAAATAGGAGATTTTAATTAATTTATTTTTTTACCAAAAAAAAAAATACAATTAAAAAAAAAAGGCATCTTCATGTCTTTATTGATCAAGTGGCCCACTGGAATATGTATAATCATGTGTACGCCATCTTATTATTTTTATAAATGCTAACCACATGGTCCTCTACTGTATTTTATTTTATTTTATTTTTTAAAAAAGTATTTAAATATTTTAAACCAAACATCTAATATAAAGCTCAATTGAGCCTTGTGCAAAAGCTACCTAAAAGAAAAAAAATGGCTGAAGATATGAAGAATGAAATTCAAGATCTGTTGACTAAACCTATTACTCCAAGTGAAGAACCTGCTAAAGGTATGTAACAATAAAAATCTATATATTTTGTATATATAAATGTTAAGCACTATGTTGTTTCTTGATTTTCATGATTCATATAATCATATTACCACAGATCAATGGGTGTTATTGTATGAATGAAAATTTTCTATTCTATTAAATCAGAGATCTTGTCGTGTTCAAAATTAAATAATTTTGCAAAAATAGCATCAAATGTTGACTTTTTAACCTTGTTTTTTAAAAAATAGTCATTGTTTTGAAGTTTCAAATTCTACGAGTAAAATCTCATGATAACTAGAGTTTCACTCGTAGAAATTGAAATTTCAGAACTTTTATTTGGCTATTTATTAAATTACAACAATTGAAAAATGGTTATTAGTCACTTTTTGGGCGAAAAAAAAAAACCTTTGTAGGTAGCTCTTGTTCCTTAAATGAACCCTCTAGGCTCTAAGACACAATTTGGACTAATCATACAATTTTGAGTCCCAATTTTATTTATTTTTTAAAAAAAAAGCATCAAATGCCACTTTTTCAACCTTGTATTTTTTTTTTAAATAATAATAATTGTTTTAGAATTTCAATTTCTATGATGTTTCTTGATTTTCATGATTCATATTACCGCAGATCGATGGATGTTGTTGGATCAATGAAATTTTTCTATTCTAATAAATCAGAGGTCTTGTCGTGTTTTTGAGAAATTGCCCTTGTCCTAGAGTTTAGATTTCCACATATAAAATTTATGATAGTATCCTGAAATTTCACATGTCAAATTTGAAACTCCAGAATATTGACCAAAAATAAAATTCATATAACTCATTTTTCTTAAATTAACCCTCCAACATACAAATTTGAACTCTAACCAAACCAGTAAATTCTGAATATCAGATAATTTTTTTAAAAAAATTGCAAAATAATGTGAAAATAAATATATGTTGTCATTTTTTGCCAGAATCATCAGAAAAAGAACAAGGACAAGGGCTAGTAGTTACAAATGATGAACAAGATGAAGTAAAAGAAGTAGAAGATGAGAAGTTGGTGCATGTAGTTGAAAGAGCAAAACAGCCAACACCTCCTGGCAAACGACCTGGCCCTACTATTGGTTGAAATAATATAATTATAAATACAACTTTTGAAAATTCTAACCGCCTCTGTCCTTACAGTTAAGTGATTGAATTTTCTTACTTATACGATAAGATGCTTACTTAGTATTGAAATCGACTTGGCAGAAAGTACTATTGTTGTTCATGTCTTGGTTCCTTTTTAATTTTCTTTGTGTGTTATCTTATTTTCACTTTTAGTTTACTTTATCAATATGATGTGGAAAAATGTGTAATAATACAACTTGTGTGTTGGCTTAGATCGAAAGGAAGGGCCCGACTTTGCTTTTTGGTCAGTTTTAAAGGTCGGTTTGGATGAGCATGGTGTGATTATTTTGACAGATTTAAAATTTAAAATTTAAAATTTTATGTTTGTTATATGTATATTTATTCTATTTCATATTATTCGATAATAATACTAAATTAAAATTTAAAAATTACTTGTCCATTTTAGAAAATTGAGACAAATTTATCATTTTCTTTCAATATTATTCTTATCATTAATTAACTTCATAAGTACAACAAACCTCTAATGAATACTTTCTCAGAGGAATTAAGTACTGTTAAATCAATATTGGTCAAATAAAATAAAGGATAAAGAGTCAAATATGATCCTAAACTATTCGAAAAGGTCTAGATATACCATTCGTTTAAAGTTTGACTCACTCGTGCGCTCGTCGTCCAACTTTTTGTCTAGATATGCCCTTCTGGACGTTAGTTGGCCTACTGGATATGTCCAGCTCATTTTCCATTTCTTTAAATGCCACATGAAATTATCCTGTCATTTTGACTTTACCACATGATATTTATATGAAAATGAAAAGGGATCAATTATGTCCCTAAAAAATTCGAAACAATAAACACCTAATCCGACCCATAAATCAATCCCCCTTTTAAATAAACTACCCGAACCCGTTTTCATCAATTTTGTTTAAATTTTTATTTTTTTCGGTAAATCCCAAAAATGAGTAATTGATTAATAAAAAATAGGAAAAATATGAAAAAACTATAAAATTAACGCCAAAAATTCACAAATAAATATTGTAACCTTAAATTCAACAATTTTTTAAAATTTTCATTTTTTTTCGGTAAATCCAGAAAATGAGTAATTGATTAATAAAAAATATGAAAAAAATAAAAAATTAACGCAAAAAAAACACAAATAAATATAGTAACCTTGAATTAAAAAATTTCAACAATTTTTTTTGAATTTTTATTTTTTTGGGCAAATCTCGAAAATGAGTAATTTATTAATAAAAAATAGGAAAGATATGAAAAAAAATATAAAATTTACGCCAAAAATTCACAAATAAATAGAGTAACCTTAAATTCAACAATTTCAACAATTTTTTTTAATTTTTATTTTTTTCGGTAAATCACGAAAATGAGTAATTGATTAATAAAAAATAGGAAAAATATGAAAAAAATATAAAATTAAAAAATTAAATTGTTTATTAATCAATTACTCATTTCGGAATTTACCGATTTTTTTTTTGTTGAAATTGTTGAATTTAAGGTTACAATATTTATTTGTGAATTTTTGGCATTAATTTTATATTTTTTTCATATTTTTCTTATTTTTTATTAATAAATTACTCATTTTCGGGATTTGCCGAAAAAAATAAAAATTAAAAAAAATTGTTGAAATTTTTGAATTTAAGGTTACTATATTTATTTGTGATTTTTTGGCGTTAATTTTATATTGATCGTGTGTAAATAATAGTTTTACAAAATCAGAACTGTTATCAATTAACAAATAATGATAGACCTTTTTTTCAAACATAAATAGTATAGATAAGTCAAACTTTTAATAAATGACATAAATAAACATTTTTTCAAAGCTAAATTCGATAACATATATAAGTTTTTTCTTTTAAAATATAATCTAGTTGAAAACGATACATGTGCGTTCATTCATAAATCATTATTTTACAACGTTCACATGATTCATTTCTATCTTTCCAATGTGCAAGTTGGAAAATGAAGATACCTTTTTATATTTTTAATTGCATTTTATCCATGTGAACATATATATTTTTGACTACCAATTGAAACAATTTTGACTAATTTATGTCACTCTATATCACTATATATATGTACGTGTATTATATAATTAAAATAACGGAAAAGGGTCAAAAATATTCATGTACTATTCGAAAAAGTTTAAAAATACCCCTCATCCATCTATTGGGTTAAAAATACCCCTCAATCAACCTTTTTGGTCCACTATTACCCTTTAAACTAACAACCTTATATTTTTTAATTATTATTATTATTAATTATTATGTGGCGTCTTTTTATTGGTTAAAGTAATTCCAACCCACTAAACTTTTTCTTACCCATCCGACGTGACCCATATTGACATCCCTGACCCAAACCAATTAAAAAGATCCATCATAAATAAAAAAAAATGAATCGTCTCCTCTGCCTAAATCTAATATCCTATTTTTCTTCATTTCCTTCTTATTAACCAATTTCAAGATATATTTCACCTAAAATGGCTTAGATTTTCAGTGCAATACTTTGTGGAAGTTGAGGGATTCAAGTTGGAACAATGATTTTTGAAGTCTTCTCTCTTCTAAGTAAGTCGTTTTTTCATTTTCATGGCTTAGGGTTTCTAAAATTTTCATGTAGTGTTACTCTCGAATATTTTGAATGTTTTTACGTCTTTCTTTACTTAGTTCTTGACTTTTAGTGGTTCCTTTTCAATTGTTATTATCTGAACTTTGATTTCTAATGTTTCTTTATATTGTGTTTAGTTATTGATATGGTGTATTCTCTTTCTCCTTTGCAATAGTTTATTCAAAAAATGTTTTGTTTATTTATCTATAGTTTGTTGTGGACCCTTTCTCTTATTCTTGTCTGTATTTTAGGGTAATAAATATTAACTTCTTTTAACCTATTCTTTGAATGATGCTGATGGGTCCCTTTTTTCTTGTTTTTTTCAAGTACACTTTTTGAAGAATGATTGAGAAGATCTATTTGGTGTTTAACTATGGAGGCAAGTGGGTGTTGAAACCTGAAGTGATGTATCTTAGAAAGTTGAATCACATTATGCAAGATTTTGATGCGGATTTACTATCTTACATAGATATTTGCGCAAAGTATACTGAAAAGTTAGGTTTCAGTAAGGTGAAGCAGGTATTAGTAAATGGGTCTTCTGGTAGATACTTTTTGATTGAGAATGATGCGTGCATTATAGCACTACAATCTTTATTGTGTACCGAGTTCAGTGAGCTTCAACTATATGTTGTGGATGAGAATGAATTATTTGTTCCATCTCCTAGCATTATATCATTGCAACCCTTATTGTCTAACCAAGTCAGTGAGCTTCAATTATATGCTATAGATGAAGGTGAACTACATGTCTCTACTCCTAACATCGTTGATTAAAATGAGCGTCACAATATTGCGGTAGTTGTTGGAACAGATTGTGGTTCATCTAATGAGGAGAAAAATGTTGGACTTAACTCTAGTGATCGTGACAGTGAAGAATTTGAATTCTTTAGAAAGGAAAGAACTCAAGATGTTAATGAAAAGCTTGACAGGTTTTTACACTTGGAAAAAGGCATGAGTTTTAAAAATTTGTTTGAAGCTAAAAGGATCGTGGGATTCTATGCAGTTGCTAATAAGGTTGGTCTTAAAGTAAAACGATCGGACACTACTAGACTTAGATATGTATGTGATATTGGATGCCCTTTTGTGTGCTTGATATCTAAGGATAATAAAGATCAAGGATTTAAAATCAAGACTTTTGAGACAAAACATAAATGTGATCCAGCATTTCATAATAGAAAAACTACTCCCGATGTTTTAGCACATTATTTCAAGAACTAAGTCCAAAATGATCCCAAGTACAAGATCAAACAAATGAGGGTGGACGTGGATCAGAAATTTAAAATGAATATTAGTTATTCTAAGTTGAAGAGAGTTAAGAAACTTGTCTTAGAGGAATTTGAGGGTAGCTTCATTGATGATTTCAATAGGTTAGAGGCTTATGCTCAAGAATTGAGGGATAGTAATCCTGGTACAGATGTGGTTATAAACATATCAAAAAATGCTTTGACAGAAGGAAAAAGAGATTTTTGAGAATGTATGTGTGCTTTCAAGCTTTGAAAAGTGGTTGGAAAGTAGGATTGAGGCCTCTAATAGGTTTGGATGGCACATTTTTGAAAGGAAAATGTAAGGGAATTTTACTGGTTTCTATGGCACAAGATTCAGCAAAACACTTTTATCCACTTGCTTGGGCCGTGGTGGATAAAGAAACAAATAGAACTTGGAAGTGGTTTATGGAGCTATTGAGATCTTCTTTAGAGTTGAGGGAGGGTGAAGGAGTTACATTTATATTAGACATGCAAAAGGTTATAGATTCTCAACTTAATTTACATTTGTGTTGTAAGTTTTTTTTAATTACTAATCTTATCTTATTTACTTAACTGTTTGGATATTATAGGGGTTGATTGGTGCTGTTGATGATGTACTACCTAAATCACATCACAGATGGTGTGCTAGACATATAGAAGCTAACTAAAGTAAGAACTGGAGGGGTGTACTAATGAAAAAATTAATGTGGTGGTGTGCTTGGAGCACTTATGGAGAAGAGTTCAATGACCAATTGACAATTTTAGGGACTGTTTCTGAAATGGCTGCCAAAAAACTAATAGGCTACCCACCCCAAAAATGGTGTAGAGCTTATTTTGACACCAAATGCAAGAATCAAATGGTTGACAACAACTTTACAGAATCATTCAATAAATGGATTTTAGAGGCAAGACACAAACCAATTATCAAGATGTTGGAAGAGATAAGAGTCAAGGTATTTAACTATTACTTTGTCTTTGATAATTTTTTTCATTACTAGAATTTTTGTCACTTATATTACTATTAATTTTCTGTAATTATAACATTGATGTGTATAAAATTATAAGCACACTTTATCATCATTTTACCTATGTTACTCAGACTCATCAAAAATGCTAACGAGTGCATGTTAATTATGGATTTTCCGTTGTTTGAAAGGTAATGAAATTACTGAAAGATCGTGAGGAGGAATGTAGGAATTGGAGAGATGAAATCAGTCCATATGCCAAGCATTTGCTGACTGATTACAGAGAAATAGCACAAGGGTGTGAAATTCATTTTAATGAAGACTTTGGATATGAAGTGCATGAAGGTGAAGACAAGCATACCGTCAATCTTCAATTAAAGAGGTGCACATGCAGGGTATGAGATTTGATAGGAATACCATGTTCCCATGCCATCAAAGCTTTGATTTACCAGAAAAAAATCCGATGAGCGAGGTGCATTGGTGGTATTCAAAGGAAGCTTACATGTTAGTTTATATGCATAAACTACAACCAGTTAAAGGTGAAAAATTCTGGAAAGTGAAACCAGAACATGCAATGGAACCACCGAAAATACATAAAATGGTTGGTAGACCAAAGTTGAAAAGAAAGAGAGAGAAGGACGAGGCAAGGAAGAGAGAGGGGGCTTGGTCATCTTCAAGAAAAGGACTTTCAATGACATGTGGTTATTGCTGTAATAGAGGTCACAATATCAGAACTTGTCCTTTGGTAAAATATTGTTACTTTTGAATGCTTATAAACTAAAATATTCTTAATTTTATTGCTTGTTTGATTCGTTGAAATATTCATGGTTGTTTTTGCAGGTGAATGAGAAGATAAAGAATATAGGTGAAGGATCTTCTCAGAAAGTGCAAGATGTGACCTTAACAACAGTACACGAAAGTCAAACTTCTGAACAAGAACAACAATTTGCTCAACATTCAACCATTGGTGATGATGAATGGGAAGGTGAAGAGGAAGATGAAGATGAAGACGGCCAGCCAATTTTGAGGCCGAAGGTGGTATCTGAAGAAAGGACTAGACTTCAACAAAAAAAATTACAACGAAGACCAATTGGTACTAGAAAAATTAGCTTCAAAGGAGATGAATTTGGTGTCGTGGAGCCTACCAATCTACCTTATTCACCAAAGAAAGTTACCTGGAAAGGCAAGGCAGCAATGACCTCAAACCAGTTGGTTGCAGAGAAGGAAAAAAAAGTTGGTAAATTGAAGACTAAAAAGGCAAGATTAGAGAAGAAATGACCAACATTTAGGAAACGTACATATTTTTGCGGTGACTAATTCAAGAATTTGCTAATTTGTTAAATGATTTTGTATTGATTCATCCTTAATTATTTTTGTTGTGCTCAACATAGGGTGAAGAACATTGTGAATTTGTGAATGAAACACGTCTTGCATATTTCAGCTTACTTTTGTATGAACAGAATATTCAGAAATGTATTGCAATGNCTTCAAAGGAGATGAATTTGGTGTCGTGGAGCCTACCAATCTGCCTTATTCACCAAAGAAAGTTACTTGGAAAGGCAAGGCAGCAATGACCTCAAACCATTTGGTTGCAGAGAAGGAAAAAAAAATAGGTAAATTGAAGACTAAGAAGACAAGATTAGAGAAGAAATGACCAACGTTTAGGAAACATACATATTTTTGCGGTGACTAATTCAAGAATTTGCTAATTTGTTAAATGATTTTGTATTGATTCATCCTTAATTATTTTTGTTGTGCTCAACATAGGGTGAAGTACATTGTGAATTTGGGGATGAAACACGTCTTGCATATTTCAGCTTACTTTTGTATGAACAGAATATTCAGAAATGTATTGCAATGACTAGATATTGTTAATGTGCACCATTTATTACCCCTCATAACTTATATCATAGTTTGTTGGTTAATACATGTGTAACTTTAATAAGTTTAACTAAAACACTTCTATTAACTTATTCAGATACTCCAAAAGTGTTTAAAAGTTATTTTAGCTTAAGAACACTTAAAATAAGTCAATTTTATTGTGTCATTGATACAAATAAGAATTTGTCAATTTGTTGGTTAATTTGAAAAGATGACTAGTTGACTGCTGAAACATGCCAGCTAGATCAAGAATACTTCTAAAGCACCACAATAGATACTACACAATGCTGCCACAAAATGACTTTACACTTCTGAAAAAATAAATTTAAGTTTCAAAGCTATTCTTATAATTGTTAAACATGAGAAATTCACCAAACTATAAAATTGTAAAAGCATTGAAGAATAACAAATCTATGAAATTAGAATAAAAATAGCTTCAAATCTAACACCTAAACTCGATCAAACAGTACCTAAATTCTATCAAAAACTACTCAAAAACTATAAAGAAAAAATAGCAGCTAGAACTCAACTAAAGTGCATGCACCATTATGAGATAAAAATTGATCCAAAAATGAACACAAAATTGATCCTAATTCACTTCATTAGCAACGAAATACATTACAACGAAACTTGAGAACTAAACACAATTTCGCTACCATACCAACAATAATAGAAATTACAATTAAGAACATTACACTAACTAGACACCTTCAACAATATTTCATACCACAAACTTATCTAGAGAAAAGTAATAAAAACAACAACTTCAAGACATCATCTTCAAAGAAAAAAAAACCATGACCATAACACAATTTTCCTCCATCGCTTGTCTTTGAACTCCAAATTTGAAACTTTCTCCTCAAGGTAGATACATAATTCAAATTTATCAATTTCGACATATCATTCACGTCTTCCTCAATATGTTGCGTTCTTGACGAATGACATCCAATGATTTTTTTTAATGTGAATAAACATTGTCACATGAGATGGAAAGTGATTTTTACCTTGCCATTCTCAATAACGACAACCATTCGTCGTCTCATAGCGACAACAAACCTACGACCATCGTTTGTAGGTTTTGCAGCAGTAAAAAAGTTGACAACCATTCAAGACTTTCCTACATCATAATAAGTAACAAAAGAAGATTTGGATATTTGAATGAAGAGAAGAAGACTTCAAAATTCGATACTCCAACTTGAATCCCTCAACTTCAATAAATTATTGCACTGAAAATCTAACCCATTTTGGGTGAAATTGATCTTGAAATTGCTTAATAAGAAAAGGGAAAAGAAGAAAAATAGGATATTAGGTTTAGGGGGAGAGGAGATAATCCATGAAAATGAAAATGAATGTTCCAACTTGAATCCCTACGAGAGTAACACTACATGAAAAATTCAGAAACCCTAAGCCATGAAAATGAAAAAAACGACCTACTTAGAAGAGAGAAGACTTCAAAAATCAATGTTCCAACTTGAATCCCTCAACTTCAACAAAGTATTGCACTGGAAATCTAAGCCATATTAGGTTAAATTGATCTTGAAATTGGTTAATAAGAAGGAAATGAAGAAAAATAGGATATTAGGTTTAGGGAGAGGAGATGATTTAAGTTTTTTTATTTATGATGGATCTTTTTAATTGGGTTTGGGTCAGGGATGTCAATATGGGTCGGGTCGGATGGGTAGGAGAAAGTTTAGTGGGTTGGAATTACTTTAACCAATAAAAAGACGCCACGTAATAATTAATAATAATAATGGTTAAAGAATATAAGGCTGTTAGTTTAAAGGGTAATAGTGGACCAAAAAGGTTGACTGAGGGGTATTTTTAACCCAATAGGTGGATGAGGGGTATTTTTAAACCTT
This sequence comes from Solanum stenotomum, assembly GCF_019186545.1. Lineage (NCBI taxonomy): Eukaryota > Viridiplantae > Streptophyta > Magnoliopsida > Solanales > Solanaceae > Solanum > Solanum stenotomum. The sequence continues at coordinate 63,154,607 of NC_064283.1, forward strand.
TTCGAATAGTACAGGGGTATTTTTGGCCCTTTTCCGTTAAAATAATTTTGTAACTTAAAGACGGATCTCTCTTTCGGGAGATTGGTAATCCAAGAGTACATATCAAACCAAATGACATTAATTTTCTTTATAAAAGAGAAAAGACATAAAGTCACCACTAAAGTTGTCCCGTATTTGCATAAAGACACCTTAAATTTGAAAGTGTCCTATCACCCCACAGAACTATTTAATATCTTTGTAGATGGGTCATTTTGACTCATTTCCTCGTCTTGGTTGTTACCACGCACATGAGGCGCGTGACTCATCCTTTTCACTGCTATTAACCAGTTTTAAAGCGTCATGTGTCATTTTATTTCTTTATTATTAATTATTTAATTAATTTACATCATCTTCCCCATTATCTTCTTCACCCAAATTCAAAATCCAATTATCCTTTCTTCATCTTCTTCAACTGAGAAGATCATTTGCTTCATCCATTTTTAGCACTTTTTTTCTTGTCTCTTTTTTTTCTTTGTTTCTTTTTCTTCTTTTATCCTCTTTTTTTAAAAAAAAAAAACAAATGTGAACTCCATTGATTAGAGAGTACTATGAAACTCTATTTTTTTTGTCTCATTACCTTGCTTTAGTAACTTGAGCTTTGAATTGATTTTTTTAGTGATGTTTTAGTGGCGGAAATAGTGTTGTAACAGGGAAGCATCATGGAGGCCACGTTGAAGGCGACAATGGCTGCTACTTTTGGAGGATTTACAACAAAGAACAAAGGATTTGAGTTATGAAGATTTAAGAAGAAAGAGGTAAAAAATGAAAATAAAGTTAATAAAAATAGAAAAAATGAAAATGAAACTAAAAATTAAAAATTAAAAGAATTTAATACGCGTCAAACAACAATTGGTGCGTGATTGCACCTCTTTTCTTGCAATTGAGGTTGGGTGAAAAGTGAGATATTTATAACACTCTTGAATTGTTCAATGGGGAAATAGGACGCCTACAAAGTTAAGGTGTCTTTTTGAAAATTCGAGACAACATCGGTGGTGACTTTATGTCTTTTCTCTTTATAAAACATATTATGAACTCCCTTCAATCCATTATTGTTGTTATATTTTTCTTATAAATGTTTCTTAATAAAATGTTAATATAAAAATATAATTCAAATAAATTATTTTATATTCTTTTATCTTAATTGTCACGCTTTGAGCCTACACCCTGGATGTGACGACACTCAAGAATTATATCTGATTCCCAAGCGAACACTCGGCCTGACTGACTATTTAGCGAAAGACTTACTCAAACATTCAAAAGCTTTAAAAATAGGATTTAACTCAAGGGACTTAACATTCCCAAAACTCATACTAGCTCAATAAATATAATACTTATTGTTATGCCGTAATTTTCCTAATCTTTAGAAAAATCACTTTTTGAAATGTTCTAAGTATAAAACAATTTGAGAAAAATACTTAGAAAAGAGTCGCCACTTAATTTTTAAAGAAATTAAGAAAACTTATAATTTTCAAAGATTTAAACAGAAAAAATCATTTGAAAATACCAAAGAAGGTTCGGGGTTCAATTTACACTTCGAGAAGGGTTAAGCATTCGAAGTGCCCCGCTAACATGCGGTTGACCTGCGACTTGACTTAAAATATATTTTTTGACTAATTCTTTAGAAAAGGTGATTTAACATAAGAAGAATAACTTACAATATTTTGGTTAACTTTAAAAAAAAAGTTAAATAAGTGACACATTTATTTTATTTTATGAGAAAAGGATTCAAAATGGAACAGTTAACTCAAAATACAAGTGATTAGAATATTAATAAGACAAGATTAATTAGAATTTATTTTATTCACTTTGAAATAATAATTTAAACCAATTTAATAAATTAAAGCATGAATAACATTTTTGAATTAATTGACTAAATCCTTTTGAGAAAATGATTAGGTAAGTATTACTATTTTTAATTAATTGAAAAGGTTTTAGCTAACATTTTTAAAATTTATTTTAAAAAAAATACTTTAACTTAAAACAACTTTAACATGAGTAAAATATGATTAAGCAAAAAGCATTAAAGAACATCTCTTTTTAAGTACAAAAAGTTAACTTTAATTGAAGATATAAAATTTTGACCAATATACTTAACTACTAAAATAAATGAACACAAAATATGAAATGTATTAAAAATTAAACCAACACAAAGAATATAACTCCTCTTTTGGGGAATTTAATTAAGTTAATTACCAATTCTAAAGTTAGAGTTAATGAAAAAATAAAAAATAAATAAACAATAATTAAAATCAATTAATAAAATCAAAGGTAAAGGAGAAATGAATTTGGGCCCCCTTTAATTAAGTTAATTACCAATCCCGTTTTTGTATACAGCTGGTGTATATCAGTGTATATCAGCGTGTGCATAGGCTCTTTTCATGTATCCCTTGCTTCCGAACACCTATATTTCACCTTAGCCCTGTATTTTTGCGTTTTTGACCTGTGTATAAATGTATACAACTGCATATAACGTATATTGAATGTATATTGTCCATCTTAGGACTTTTGGAGGCTTGTATCTGGGTTTCTAGCCCTGTGACTCGTTTTATTTGCCCGGCTGACTTGAACAATGAAGAAAAGAAATAAATTGAGCCTTTATGGCTCGACTAGAGAGTGCTTTGGAGGAGAAGTCCACCATGGACTCGGAATAAGAGATTCATGCAAGGAAAATAAAACGATAAGAATTAGAATGATAATTCAAACAACTCAGAATCATTTACAGCGAATGATGAGAGACACATTACAAAGAATATTTAATAAGCCATAACAAAAACAAACTAACAGATGAGTCTAAGTATCCACCAATAACAAAGTCAACCATTTATTAATTTAAGAACAAATAGTTGCTAGAAAACATATGTATAGCAGCCGATGCATATAAAATAAAAATGATAATAATAAATTAAAGGGAAGGAAGAAAACACAACAAACAGTGGGGGGCATGGATCATGTTGACTATGAGCATCAAAGATTAAATTATATTCACCAAATTGCGTATAGTTAGTTGATTTGAACTCAAAAAGATCCTAAGAATGAGTAACACACACTTCAAAGGACATTAGTTCACATAAATAAATTCATACAATAAATGAAAGAACATGCTAAGGTGAAGATTAATGCATACTTATTCGATTAGGAATCACGAGGGGAGATATTGAGCTCACTTGTAACACTGTATATATATTGATATTCATAACTTTCTTCCAAAAAAATAAAAAAATTCCAAGCACTTAAACAAACTACGGGTGAGTGAACAGAGATACGCTTCTGCTTGGAACACCAAATGCTACTGAATTAAGGCACTCTTTTGAACAGCAAGTTGATGACCAACATCTCGGCTAGCATCCAACACAAAGAAAACGAAAACTTGATCCAAAACACAACGTGTTGAACATTAGGATAATCACAAATTTTGAAAATAGAAAAGCCAAGCTCTTGCATCCAACAAATACAAGCGATACAACACACGATTTCATATCACCTAATCTTGAGATTCTGCCTTCATTTCGGAGGGAAGCCAAACATCAATAATAATAGAACTTAAGTGAAACCTCTGACGCTAAGAGACTGTGAAAACTTGAACATGAGTATTCAACGACATTCAAACAAGTAAACTCTAGATGATTGCTAGCAAAATAACCTTAAAATTACCATTGAGAAGCAGTACAACTAGTCATAAAAATAGCAAAATGTGAAGAACACAGATACTACACATCACCATGCCAGGAATTTAATTACAAACAACAACAATACAGACCTCCGAGACTCCAGAAACATCATTTCGAAATATTAAGGACAAAATATTGTAAAAGAAGAAGAGTTACCTTTCCGGGGGCAGCGAACTAGAAACGACGAGCTTTGGACAGTGATTCTTCTACCACAAGATCCAAATATTAATAGCGAGCCAAGAAGTTCAAAACCGACTACAAACAGAGATTTTTCTCGGAACCAAGGATTAGAGAATGGTTTGAAATTTTTCGAGTGTAAAATGACTATTACTTCACATTAAACTCCAACTCCCAAAAAACCGTCAAAAAACCTCCCCTAAAACCGAAAGCAAAGATGGATTTTTATAGGAGAAAAATGAATTCGATTAGAGGGAAAACGGATTAAAAATTTGAATTTCAAATCCCCTTTTTTCCGAAAACAGTGGAAAGGATGGGGCTATTTGACAAAAGAGGACGAGGGGACAGGATGAG
>NC_064283.1:63158891-63170678 GCF_019186545.1 Solanum stenotomum
TGGGTCTGGAAATTGAAAAAGTGGGCTGCTGATTTTAATGTGAGAAAGGGAGAAATGGGCTGGGAATTTAAAATGAAAATGGGCCCAAAATTGGCCTATTGAATTGGGTATGGGTGAGGTAAAAAGGGGCTAGTTTTGAATTAAGAATTTGGTCAAATTGATTGAAATTGTAGCCAATTGAAATTAAGAACTTAGTCAAATTGATTAAATTAGTAGATTCGACTTATAATTAAAGATGACAAATTAATATAATTAATTAACGAGCTTCTTAATCTTAACAAAATAAAATAATCAACTTAATTAAAAAAAACTAATTATTTCACACACACACACACACACACACACACATATATATATATATAACAATATATATGAACTATTATATAACTAAATAATTAACAAAATATTTAAAATAAAAAAAATTTTGAGACGATTTTCGAATATTCATAAAATATACTAATTATATACATAATTATGTGAAAGATATATATTATCTAAAAATTATAAAAAAGTGACAAGACTATTTAAAATAACTTGCGAACTATATTATTATTATTATTTATTTATTTATTTGAAATTTTATAAAACTAATTATTTAAAATCGTTTGAAATTGAAGAAGCTTGATAATTAATTTATATTGTGGAGGGTCAAAATTGGTTGTCAACACTTATATAGTCTGAAAATACTCTAAATAATAAAAGAGGAAAAGTTGTAAACAAGAGAATACTGAGACATCCTCAAATCTAGTTATCTATGAAGCCTCTAATGTTTTGGATAGATATCGGGACAAGACCCACGACACCTCAATTACTAATTAAAATTAGAGATTAGATAAAATGTGACGTCCTCCAGAATGCAATGAGGCTCACCAACTAACAGGAGTGCAAAGAGATCTCAACGAAGCACTGGTTGATGATCTTGAACACATGTATCTACATCTTAAAAAGATGCAGGTCGAATGACGTCAGTACATTGGAATGTACGAGTATGTAAGATAGTCAAAGCGAAATAACTAAAAGAAGGGACAACAATAGATAAAATATACGCAAGCTGAATATATGGAGAGAAATGAGTTAAAGTATTTAAAGCTTTACAAATGCTTACTCGTCTCTGAAGTCAATATAATAAGTGATATATGAAAAATATACTTTAACTCTATTTGGGAGATTCTCTAACCAACAACCATCATTATAAGTTACACGATGATACAACGTCTCGCCCTCCCTACCATAACCGTCCTATACCGTGTCGGGGTATAGAACTTCTCAACTAAGTGGATCCATTAAGCAATAAGGATTTATCCAAAAAATATGATCATTTACCCATGTTGGCATACATGGTTTATGAGGATTTTGAGTTGTCTAAACTCATCCCATATCGGTGCTCAATACTACTCCCAATATATATATGCTCATGCTCAATTGTATAAAACATACTCTTTCTCTGTTTTGAGGTAATTACTCAAAACACCCTCTTAAAATATCTAATGCTCTGAAGTATCTCTGAACTCATAACTCATTTAGAAATCAAAGTTTCTCTTTCTAAATTTAACAAAATTATATATTTGAGACTACTTAGTTACCTTATACTCTTTCTCAAATCATTTTTAAAACTCTTTCTCAAGCTCTTCTTTGCTTTCTCAGAACTTAGTTTAAAACAATTAAGTTTATTTAAATGATTTTCAATAAAAACTTAATGAATACTAAGGGATAGGGTTCATACTGAAGAATAGAAATGAACAATCAACTCAATTAATCTCAATGCACAATATATAACAATTCAATAAATAGGAACTCAAGAACTCAGAACTCAACCAACTCATCTCAAGAATACTCAAATCTAAGGATAGAATCCTAGATCACTCTTTTACTAATTTGAAAGTAGATGTAGGACGTGAAGATGAACTAGTCCAAAACTATGATAGCCTTACATACTTGGAAGAACAAAATTCTTGGCGAAATTGACGAAACTCAAAGAACGCTCGAAACCTTAGCTTTTCTCCTTTTGGAACCTTGCTCTAATGACTTGAAGTGTTAATGAACGAAAGAATCAATTAACACTTTATAAGCCCTTAACTAGGTGTAAAACGTCATGGTTTATACTTATAATAGGGCTAAAACAAGATAACTTAGGTATTAACCATATAGGAAATGACCAAAATAGCCCTGACTTAAAAAACTGATGGGTGACCTAAAAGGATCGTACAAGTCACCACGGGCCGTCTAGGGTCCCGTCTAGGTGGCTCAAATCTAAGCATCCCTAGATGGTTGGGTTACCTCCCCTACACGGGTCGTACAAGTCACCACAGACCGTCTAGAGTCCCGTCCAGATGACTCAAATCTAGGCAGCTCTGGATGGTTGGGCTACCTCCCCTTAACGGGACGTGGACCCCTAAACGGACCATTTTGGGTTCTGTGAAGGGTCCATGGTCCGTTTTGGATTTGTGAACTTGCTATTAACCCTTTTTAGCCTTTCTCGAAATCCGAGGTGTTACATAAATATTATTATCTTTTCATCATATTAATCTCTCTTCACGTATAAAATAAGAATAAAACTGCGTAACATTAATTAATTAATTGTATTTTACCTTTCTAAAATAACATATATTCTGAATCAATTATTCTTAACCATGATGTATAAAAAGAACAATAGGAAGTGATTATAATATTAAATTAAAGTGAAATAATATCCACGTAATGCACAAGTACTATACTAGTTAAGTTTAAAGGAAGAAACAATTAGACATAAGCATTGGTGCCTTGAAGTGTAATATTAATATCTCTTGCAGGAGTTTGACACCACTTACTATGCCATGTGACATATAAGTGATATATCTAAGTTTAGTTAGTCAAATAGAGATGTGTTTTTAAGATTATCAATAGTTTGAGGACGAAACTAATAATTTGTATCAAGTTCAAAAGTGTTTTCAATACTCTCTCTTCTATATGAATTTGTGTGTTACATGACTTATTAATAATTTTAAGGTCGCCTCCCAACATTATTTATTATTATTCTTAAAAAAAAATTGAATTCAAAATCTCTGATTAAAGATAACAACATTACTTGATTCATGAAATAAGGGTAGGGGAGAAGTGGAAAATTAAGCTTCAAACTTTATTGTTGTGTCTAGATAGAAAATTATGACAACTTCAGAGTATTTGGCCATATACGAGTGGCTGCCAACTCATGATGATCCACTTGATCCTAATTTTTTTTTTAATCCCAGGATAATCCGCAGCCATTGCAATCTCTGTCATAGCATATGTCGTTGGGTGTGTGCACTGGGTAACCCTCCCCCCCACTCACTGTGTAATAGCCTGCAAACCACACAGGGAATGTAAATCGCACTAGGCATGCCCTATACAATATACGTGACTCAGAAGACATTGAGGGGGATCGATCCTAGGTCATCCATGTGAATAACCACCCTCCAAACCAACTAAGTCATCCCGAAGGACTATCCTAAAGTTATTATTCCTTATGTCCCATTTTATGTAACACAATTTGACTTGACACGGTGTTTAAGAAAAAAAAAACTTTCATTAAGGATAAAAAAGGTATTTTAAAGCTATTTTTTAAAATTATAATAAGGTGACATTTTTTTTAGAATGAACTAAAAAAAGTGACAAATAAAATGGAACAAAAAAAGTATTAAATATTTGGTGCCTTTCTAGTCCTGTAACGTGTCACGCCCCGAGCATACACCCTGGACGTAACTGGAACTCGAGAACCATTGTTGTTTCCAAGAGAACCCTTGGCCTGACTTACTTACTCAGTGGAAGACTCTAAGCATTATTACAATGATCAAATGCAGTTAACTCAACTGAATAATGAAATAACTGAGAATGTTTAAAAGTTAACATTCAACTTGGCCAAAAATGGCAACCCAAGTCTTAACATAAGCTATGATAATGTAAAGACAACTGAACTACTAACTGTCTATGAAGCCTCTAAAACAAAGAGAGATGTTGGGACAAAATCCCCAATCATCCTAATAATGAAATACTGAAAGTGAAATAAAAGGAGTCCTCCGGAATGCTAAGAGGCTCACTAACAGACTCTGAACTGCTCACTGGATCAACGATGCGCTGGATGCGGATCCTAGTTACATATGTCTGCATCATAATAAGATGCAGGCCAACTGATATCAATACATTAAATGTACTAGTATGCGAATTGGAATGCTAAACACAACTTAAGCTTGAAAAGAAACTAAAAGGAAACTACAGAACTTACCTGGCTCAACTCAACTCAACATAACTGAACTCATTTTAATATAAAACAGTTTAAAACAAGTGCAATATAAAGAAAAGTTGTTTAAAACATGATGCCAACTCTATGCGTATGCAAAGATACACTAAAACTCTGAAATGTATGTAAAAATACAAATAACTGTGTATATAAGAATACAATTAACTTCTGTGGGAGTTTCTCTAACCAACAACCATCACTTAAGAGCTATAATGATGATACAATGTTTTACCTCACGCTGCCAAGGCATATTATACCTTGCCAAGGGTATAGGACCTGAAGTACTAAGTGGATCCACTAGTCTATGCTAAAAAACACTAAGGGTTCATCTAAAAAGTATGATTCTTTTCTACCCATGATGGCTACATGGTTTATGGGGGGTGTGGGTTCTCTGAATGCTCCCCATATCGTGCTCAATACTACTCCCAAAATATGATACTAGCTCTTTATGTTTAAAAATATACTTCTTCTGTGATTTGAGATTAGTGCTCAAAAACTTAGCTCAAAGGCTATCTTGGAAATCAAAGTTTTCCCTCTTGCTTCATTTAAAAAGCGATTACTCTTTCCTAACCCGAAGGCCCTTTGAAAATCGAGGTTTCCTTTCTTGTTTAAATGTGAAAACATTTTAAACCCTTTGGGAATACATAGTCCTCATATACTTTTGAAGAAATGGACTTCAAACTTTACTCTTTACTCAACTTGAACTTTAAGTCTTAAAACAAAGTTAAAACATTTGGAAAAGACTTTTGGAAAACTCTAAGAACTTATTCTCTTGACTTTGATCTTAACTGCTCTTGACTTGACTCTTAACTGGTCCTTGAATTGAATTATGGATTCAAGGATTTTGATTTTGTGATTGGAAAGATCTCATGATGTTTAGGAATGATTTTAGATGGCTAAACATGAGAAAAGACCGAAAATCAATATTTGAGGGTGGGTCCGTGACGCGGAGAGGCATTTAAATTTTAGTTTTGAAAATGACTTTTGAGGCAGAACGCTCTATGGCCGCTCCGCTCCGCTCAACGATTTTTCCCAGATCTGGGGAATGGCTTCGTGACGCAGAGGCAGTGTCAAATTTCGACCGACGAAATTTCTTCTTCGATTTCCAACTCTAAACTCCATGGGTTCTTTCCCCAAACACTTAGAATCGATTATATGTTCAAAGTACATCAGATTCTACTCAAAATCAAACCTAAAAACGTGAATCAATCTCAAGAAACTCCAATCAACACAACCCACAAGAATTCAAACGAAAATTTATCAAGAACTCAAGGATTTACTTTCAAATCTAATAACTTCGCTAAAATTGAATCATGATTGCCGTGTGGGTGAACTAATCCAACGCTATGTGATCTCACATACCTTGTAGGGATCACCCCCGACGAAATCCACAAGCTAATCTCGACGAATCTTGAACGTTCTTCTCCTTTCTCCTCTTTTCTCCTTTCTCAAAGCCCTAGCGTGAAATTCACCTTTCTAAAACTGACTGAACTCTGACTTTTACCCCAATTAATCCATCGCTTTTTTAAAAGGATAAAAAAGCTATTATAATTTTCGTATATTTACTCTTTATTCTTGGACAGTGTAATTACAATAATTCAACTAATATACAAACCAGTGTTTAGGCAATTTTGTTAAATTAGTAACATTTTTCGCTGGTTTTTTATCACACAACTAATCGTTGAAATTAAAAATTAAAAGTCTGTTTGAATTGATTTATTTGAAATGTTTTTAAATTATTTTTTTTTTAAAGTATTTTATTATTTGTTTGATTTTTAGGATGCCAAAACTCAAAAGTGTTAGTTTCCTTTTCAAAAAGAATTTATATTTAAAAAATGAGGAATTTGGTCAAGCCTTTTTTAAAAAAAATTGTTTCTATGAGTATCAGAAGCGGGTTTTCAGAAGCTACAAAAGTAGTTTTTCACTAAAAGAACTTTTCTAAAAAGCAATTTCCAGTAAAATACATTTAGTAACAGTTTTAGAAAGTGCTCAAAAGTATTTTTTAAATTTATTGATCAAACACAAACTATTTTTTATGTTCTTACTAATTTTATTTTTATTTTTGAAAGGGTAAAGGGTAAAATATGACCCTATACTATTCGAAAAGGTCTAGATATAACCTCCGTTTAAAGTTTGGCTCACTCGTGCCCTCACCGTCCAACTTTTCGTCTAGCTATGCCCTTCTGGGCGTTAGTTGGCCTGCTGGACATATCCAGTTCATTATCCATTTCTTTAAATGCCACATGGAATTGTCATGTCATGTCATTTTGACTTTACCACATGACATTTACATGAAAATGGAAAGGGATCAATTATGCCCCTAAAAATTTCGAACCCATAAACACCTAATCTGATCCATAAATCAACCCCCCTTTTAAATAAACTACCCGACCCATTTTCAACAATTTTGTTTAAATTTTTATTTTTTTCGGTAAATCCCGAAAATGAGTAATTGATTAATAAAAAATAGGAAAAATATGAAAAAAAATATAAAATTAACGCCAAAAATTCACAAATAAATATTGTAATCTTAAATTCAACAATTTCAACAATTTTTTTAAATTTTTATTTTTTTCGGTAAATTCCGAAAATGAGTAATTGATTAATACAAAATATGAAAAAACAATTATAATTCAGCCACGTTATTAATTAAATAATTTTTAAAAATTAAAAAGTTCTAATATGCCATTGAACTTTGAGAAAAAGTTTATCTATGTCATTCATCAAAAGTTTGATTCTTCTATGTCATTTCACTTAACAAATAATTGGCATAAATAAGTCTTTTTCTCAAATAAAAGCTAGCTTTTAACAAATGATATAAATAAACTCTTTTTCAAAATTCGATGGACAAAGATAATAGACTGGGCCACATTTCATCTTTCCATTCATGTCTTGCTAAACATTGTCGTTATTATATATTAGTTGTTGACTTAAAATAGCTTTAAAATACTCTCTTTATATAATGTGTGATCTTACAAGAATCCATTTTGGATCAAACCAACATAATTTTCCCCAAAATACCTCACATTATTAAAAGTATACACATACTACNTAGTTGGCCTGCTGGATATGTCCAACTCATTTTCCATTTCTTTAAATGTTACATGGAATTGTCATGTCGTTTTGACTTTACCACATGACATTTATATGAAAATGAAAAGGGATCAATTATGTCCCTAAAAAATTCGAAACCATAAACACCTAATCCGACCCATAAATCAACTCCCCTTTTAAATAAACTACCCGACCCATTTTCAACAATTTTGTTTAAATTTTTATTTTTTTTGGGTAAATCCCGAAAATGAGTAATTGATTAATAAAAAATAGGAAAAATATGAAAAAACTATAAAAATTAACGCCAAAAATTCACAAATAAATATTGTAACCTTAAATTCAACAATTTCAATTTTAAAATTTTTATTTTTTTCGGTAAATCCCAAAAATGAGTAATTGATTAATAAAAAATATGAAAAAACAATTATAATTTAGCCACGTTATTAATTAAATAACTTTTAAAAATTAAAAAGTTCTAATATGCCATTGAATTTTGAAAAAAAAGTTTATCTATGTCATTCATCAAAAGTTTAATTCTTCTATGTCATTTCACTTAACAAATAATTGGCATAAATAAGTCTTTTTCTCAAATAAAAGCTAGCTTTTAACAAATGATATAAATAAACTCTTTTTCAAAATTCGATGGACAAAGATAATAGACTGGGCCACATTTCATCTTTCCATTCATGTCTTGCTAAACATTGTCGTTATTATATATTAGTTGTTGACTTAAAATAGCTTTAAAATACTCTCTTTATATAATGTGTGATCTTACAAGAATCCATTTTGGATCAAACCAACATAATTTTCCCCAAAATACCTCACATTATTAAAAGTATACACATACTACAATACATCAAACATCACATGAATAATTTTCAATTGAATTGGAAAGAAGTTAAGATAATTGATTAGGTAGGGCAACTCCATTTCCAATTTTTAAAAAATCAACATAGTTCTAACTATAAATCTTATTGGAAAGAAATACATCAATTATTATGTGAATATTATAGAAACAAGTAGCATCTACCACGTCTCGAAATTAATAATTTAATTTCTCACACGGGTCTCAAGGTCTACTTTAATAAAATGTAATTATTGAACCCTCCAACGTTTAATTTCCCAATAAATTAAAACTCATTTCCATCCATTGCAACTTGGAAAAAAATAACTAGAAATTAAAGAAAGAAAGATGGCCAATTTCTTCCAAGATGCAAAGAACAAGATTCAAGATCTCTTCATATACATTGTTTCTTGTGGAAAATCTTCTAATGGTAAGACTTGAAGAATAATTATATTTAATGTCTAGAAAAAAAACCCTCTTAATTTTCATTATAGAAACACTATTCTCTTGAAGTTATCCATCTCATCTAAATCTAAAAGTTTAAGCGGGTAGAAAGAACACATTAACTTTTATAACTTATATGCCTTTAATGCATCCCTTTGCGACTTGCGAAACCCTGATTTTTTTCAAGAGCCAATTGGTGCTTGGCGATGAGCTCAAACTTATGGTGTCTATCTAATACTATAATATCATGTTAAAATGTGTGACCATTTCATCAGTTAATTATGTCTTCTTATGTTATTTCTTCTTTTTATATAATTGTGTGCACTCACTATCAAAGCGCTGTCGCACCTCTACTATTTTCGGCGTAACGAGGTTTTAGTCTTTACGAGGGCATCCCCTAGCCAGATTCAATCCCAAGGGTCAATCAAGCCTTTGAAACTAGTGAAAATAGTCGTCACAGTCTGAGTTCCTGCTTTCAACGAGACTTTCTTAACTCGTGAAGTTTTTCACAACATCATCTAAAAATTTAAATTATTAAAATATGATAAACTTTCAATTTACTTAATTACGTCTTTGATATTGAATTATTTCTTGAAATCATAATTTGAATGTGTTCAATTTTTTCAGAACTATCAAGAAATGACCAAGGAACAGCAAGAGATGTACCATTAGGAGATAAGTTGGGGCTACAAATACATTTACCAGAAGAAGACCAAGTTGGTCTAGCAACAATTATAACACCAATAAGATTTTCTAAAGGTAAGAGTTGAAGCCTGTCTTATATATATGTCTAAAAAATTTCACTCATTTTTTCTTGTATCATTTTTTTTATTATAGAGACACTATTGAGTTGTTTTGTGTTATTGACATGATCAATCTCATCGAAAAGTTTCAACATTTATATTATTAAAAAGAAGTTTATTTTATCCAATTTTCGAAGTATAATATTTTAATGAAAATGGTTCAGTTGGACCCCTTTACACCCCTCTGTGTCTGTCCTTGCCTTTTATATTCGCTTTGAAATTATATTGAAGTGTGTGGTCATTCATATTGGAAAACTATTAGAAATCACGGAAGTCTCGTAGCTTGAGGCATGCCTATGGCACTGTCCTTAAGGATATTTCACCGGTTAAGGTGTATCCCCCAAGATTTAACAAGCTCTTCTAGTACTAAAACTAGGAGCCAGAATCTAACAAAGAATATAAGAAATCAAGCAAATAAATTAGGAAGAAAAGTTTTTTAATATAATCTTTCTTATTCCTTTTTACACATAAACGTACTATATATAGATATATAAGTATATGGTAAATACCATACCATCAGCCATGTGCACAACTAATAAAAAGTAACTGTCAATATGCCATAAAGGCTTATAACATACTACCAAATTTATATAGCCGTGCATACTATACATTAAAACAAAATTATTGTCATAAAGTCTATCAAATACCACCAAATATTCTATAGGATTTTTGTAACTCCCAAATCAAATAGTAATTGATTAATGCCATAAAGGCAATTAACCACTGCCATATTAAGAAAATCAAAACGTTGCTACACAATTAAAATCCTTAATATATAATATTAGTAAGCTAAAGTTATTAAGGTAATAGTATGTAATAAATAATTTCAAATAATATTCTTATACTTTTTAAGATAATAAAGATATTTTATCAACAATTCATTTGTTTTGTATTTTGATTTCTAATTATGTCATATTTATCGGGTTTAAGTAAGGTGTGAATTGAAAAATAAGAAATGAGAAATGTGGGTTTGGATACTACTTGTGATTTATATCATTTGTACAATTCCTCTCATTCACTAAATTGAAAAACTCTGCATTTTTGCCCCAAGAACATAGGCTTGATTGAACTTCTTTAAATCTTTTTATTGCATTATTTGTCTCTTTCACAACATCATCATAACATTTTCTTGAAAAAAATTGGATATATATGTTTGTGTGTGTGTGTTCAATTTTCTCATTGAATGAGGTGAAATACAATCTTTGTTTCTGCCCTAACAATGTAGGCATGGCTAAACTTCTTTAAATGTTATTTTGCATACTTTATTTCTCTTGTTTTCCTAGTTAGCCTACAGCCTTTCACAATATCATCTAAAATTCGAACTATTTAAAATAACTTACTTCTATTTATTTAATTACTTCTTCAACACAATATTTTCTTGAAATAATTTTAATATATATGTTTATTCAATTTTGCCAGAACCACCAAGAAATGACCAAGAACCAACAAGAGATCACGTACTAGAAGATGACTTGGGGATAATAACAGTATTCCCATCAGGTGATGAGCCACCAATAAATAATGCACAAAATCAATTAGAAGAAGAAAATATTATTGCTCAACAAGACCAAGAACTTGATAAATCTAAAGGAAATTCACAAGGACAAAAAGAGATTGATGATGATGAGGATTTTGAACCTCTACCAAAGGGGTTTATAATACCTGAAGAAAGAGCAAATTTTTCAACACCTCCAGGAAAAAGATCAGCTCCTAGACCTAAGACTGGTTGAAGTTAATTAATTAATGAAATTCCAATGTTGTGATTAGGTTTTTTGAAAAAAAAAAGAGCTATTTTCTTGGTTCTTTTGTTTGTTAATCTTGATCATCTTTAATGATGTACTTGTTAATCTGTTCTAAAAATAACTTAATGTTAATATTTTTATCACTTTAATTTCTTGAATTTTAATCTTGGTCAATCATACCTCCTCAGAAGTTCTTTTATTTTCTCCTTTTACCACTAAAAATATGTTGAAAATCGATAGATGATCTAATTTTTGGTTTTTACTAGAATCGACATAAAATGGACAAGCTTAATCATGTCGGTTTAGGGTGTGTTTGGTACGAAGGAAAATATTTTCCATGGAAAATGTTTTCCTGGAAAACAAGTAGATTTTTGACTTATTTTCTCATGTTTGGTTGGTGAGTAGAAAATATTTTTTGGAAAAGATTTTTAGTGTTTGATTTATGAATGAAAAATGTTTTTGAGAAATATCTTTTATTTTTACTAGAGTAGAAAATAATTTTTGAAATTGAAAATATTTTTTAAAAACAAACTTGAATTTTTTTGGGGGGTGAGGGGGGTTGGTAGGGGAGAGGGTCGAGGGTAGGGGTGAAAAAATGAAATTTTGAAGTTGAAAATATTTTTTTAAAAACAAACTTAATTTTTTTTT
>NC_064283.1:63170778-63173225 GCF_019186545.1 Solanum stenotomum
AGCTGGGGGTAGGGGGTGAGGATGGGGTAAAAAATATTGAAGTTAAGACCATTTTTTAAAAACAAACTTTAAAATTATTTTTTTGAGGGTGGGGGTGGGGGTGGTTGGGGGGGTTGGTTTGAGAATAGGAAAAAAATAAATTGATTTTTTCAATAAAAAAAATTATAATTTGAAGTTGAAAGAGAGTTTTGAAAAATGTTTTCCTTAAGTTTTGAATGGAAGTCATTTTCCTTAAATTTGAGAAAAATGAGTTGATTTGGAAAATATTTTCCAAAACATTTTACCCAATCAAACATAAGAAAATTGAAAAACATTTTTCGAAAAATATTTCCCATCATACCAAACACACCCTTAGTGTAGATTAAATTTAGTGAAACGATAGACTTCGTCAATTATAATCGAGAGACGTTTGTCGGTTCACTTTAATTTTTATTTTAAAGTTGTTTTTTATTTCAAAGCACCTCAAATTGGTTTTCAAATCCTTTTGTCATTCACCTACTTAGGGAGTGTTCTATGGATAACATTTTTCATTAAAAAAAAATTAAGTTTTTCATGTTTGGTTGATCAAAATTTTTAAAAAATATATCCTCAGCGAATCACAAATTTCTTAAATATGAGGAAATTAATTTTCCTAGAGGAAATAGGGAAAACAAATCTCATAAGCAATATTCTGCATTGAACAGTCCTCTCCACCATCCAACACACCTCATATTCACCTTTGTCTCAATAAAAAATTATAAAAAAATTAGTTTGGGGGTGGGGGGCTAATAATACCTTAGTTTAGTCAAGGTGTGTCTTTGAGATTTCATTCATAGTCTAGGGGGTACTTGTGCCTTATCTCATTAAAATAAATAACTTCAGGTACCCTTTTAACGGATAAAATACATCATATATATAAGATAATAGTAAACTCATCTTTGATTTTCATTTAGATAACGATAACAAAATTATGATAAAATGATGTTTTTTTAATTTGAAGTAGGATAAACATTTCCTCACAAAAAAATATTATTAGGAAAAGAATGTGTTTAAAAAGGAAATAAATAATATGTTTATTTGAAAAAGGATATTTTTAAACCATTAAGTAATAATAAGGACATTTTTGGACCAAAGTATTGACAGTAAGAATATTTTTTAACCAAACTATATACAAGGGACATTTTTATTTATTTCACATAGTTTAAAGACATTTTTGACCCATCCTTATCTAAATTAAAATACATTATGGTATACAGTGGCGGAACCAACATATTTAGGGGGTTCATCCGAACCCCTTTCGTACTATTTAATTATACATGGTTAAAATTATTTTTTTAGGTATGTATAACAGATGTCAAACTCCCTTCCACTAATTCGTATGTTTACTTCTCAGATTTTGAATCCTCTTATTAAAAATCCTGACTCTACCACTAAATTGGTATATACATCCTTAAGATTTCTTCAACACTCTAGATCATAATTTTGTATAAGTGTTCATTAATGTGAGACAAAAAATTATGTAGTATGTAAGTGTATACATAATGATCATATTCCCAAATATTTCCCAGTTAAATAAAAACGAAAATATTGAACAGAATTAATGTTCTCGAATTCATTTGCTATTTGGCAAAATTGGTATTAAGCAAGGCGGCAAAATTGTCAAGCAGACGTGTTGACCTGACGTGTGTTTATTCCCTCTAGTAAGATAGTTGAATAGAATAACATAATTAATTGATCAACCTTTATCAAATGGGTAATACTCAAGAATATATTCTTTTTGTTTCTTACTCGGTGTCTTTAGCCTGTATTGAAGCTTTGATTAAATTCATATCACGTATTGCAAGGTTCATTCAAGGGGTAACGTTTCCAATAAGATTTCATATTTAGACCTTAAATTTGAAATTTCTAATTAATGATGAAGTAGTCTCACTACTATACCACAACTCATGTTAGTGAATATATTTATGTTCACACATGAATCTTATACAATTTTAAAAAAATAATATCTTCCTTTCCAACTTGCGCATATTCTACTATATTATAAAAGGGAGTTTAGGCCTAATTATAATATATAATATTCAAGATTGGGACTTTTCCCAATCTTCAATATTATATATTATACTTGTGGGACTTTTAAAATTTCTACTATGCCCAAGTATAATATATAATATTCAAGATTGGGACTTTCTTGAATATTATATATTATATTTAACTCCCTTTTAAAATAATATATATATTGATAATTATTGTAACTTTTAATGCTTTTTAAGTCATTTGTAAATGATATATGTTGCTTCCTTGATTGGGACTTTTCCATTTGTGACATATATATAATCGACTTTCCCTTCACTTTGAATTTTGATTCATTGATTGATTATAGAAAGTCCGGAATTGGGTCTTGAACTAGGGTAGTTGAGTGTATGTAAATGCATGCTAAACTAAAACTACAAACACCCTTGGGACGATGG
>NC_064283.1:63174408-63202965 GCF_019186545.1 Solanum stenotomum
CATTATATCAAATTGACAGTCAAAACCGTCCACGTTCACATATGAATATATTGTATAGGAAAGATAGGAATAATGTGAAGACTAATTATATAATAAGGCCCCCTTGTTATACAACTTGTATCATTCTCCAACTATATCATATTTCAAATAGAAAGTATGCATTGAACTTTTCAATATTTAATCTCTTATATAAAGCTCATTTGATATAAAGGAGATAATAGCTAAGGAGAAAAGAAAAGATGGCTGAGTTCATTGAAGATACAAATACAAAGAACAAGAATGAAGATCCATCCATAAGCCTTGTTTCTGATGGAAAATCTTCTAATGGTAAGAGTTGAATATATCTAAACCTTACTTTTCGTAGTCTTAAATATGTCAGGTAGAAACATTATTTTCTAATGACTGAGTTCACTTTATATATATAATATTTTTTTTAAAGCCAACATTTAGGTTGTGGACCTAAGGTGTGGGGGATTAGGCTTCAATTTTCATTATAGAGACACTATAGTGTTGTTTTGTGTTGAAATGATCAATCTCATCAAAAGATTTAGATTGTGAATATTTTTTCGAGGAAACATCTCATATATAATGTATTTACTTTAGTATATCGTCAACAAGCTCTTTTTATGCTATTGTTTTAAAATTATATTGAAGTATATGGTCATTTCATATATTATTTTTATCTTGATTTTTAATTATGTCATACTTTCATGATATCATCAAAAAGTTTAAATGGTTAAAGATAACGCACTTTTATTTATTTAATAATTAATTACATCATCAACAAAACATTTTCTTAATTTATGTGTTCAATTTTTTCAGAACCATCAAAAAATGACCAAGTAGTAGAAACACAACCAGAAAATAGTACACAAAATCAAGAAAAAGAAAATATTATTGCTCAACAAGGACAAGAAGAAGAGGAGGAGATGAATGCTAATGATGAGGAAAGAGCAAATTTTTCAACACCTCCAGGAAAAAGATCAGCTCCTAAACCTAAGACGGGTTGAAATTAATTAAGTCTTTGGGAATTCCAATATTGTTATAATTATTTCTAGAAACCTAGCTGTTTTCTAGGTTTTTTTTTTTTTGGTTTGTTCTTCTCATTTTTAATATTGTAATTTGTAATGGTTAATTCTTCTTGGTTCTTTGTTTGTTTTGCTCATTTTTTAATAATGTAATGGTTAATCTGTTTTAAAAAGAATGTCATAAGAAATAATTTGATTTTAAAATTCTTTAGTTCAAAATTAGAAGGTTTAAAAATTCCTATCATTTTCTTAAATTTTAATCTTGGTTAGTCATACTTCTTCTTAATGTTTATAGGTCCGCCTTCCACTATTAAAAACAAGTAAAAACTCGAGGGTAAAAATTGACAGTTGATCTCAATTTTTTTATTAGAATTGATACAAAATTGATGTGATCGAATTTAGTGAACCGACAAACTTCATCAATTCTAACTGAGGGATGTCCGTGGATTCAATTAAATTCTATTTGCCCAATTTTTATTTAAAAGTTGTTCAATTAAAATTTTAAAAATGAGTTTTTATATAAATTTATGGGTCAAGTTTTACACTTAAAAAAGAGTTGAAATAAAAATTTGAAATTTAATATTGATTTTTTTTTTCCAGATTTCATAAACAAATTTGAAATCAAATCTGAAATTGGAATCCGAAATCATATAGCCAAAAACCTATTTAGGGTGTGTTCTATAAATTATTTTCCAAGTTCTCCATGTTCGATTGACAAAATTTTGAAAAATATTTTTTCTAGAAATCACGAGTACCTTAAATATGACAAAAATGATTTTCTTAGAGAAGTAGGGAAACAAGTTTTATAAGTGATATATTACATTTGATTACGTCTTCTTCATCTTTCAACACACCTCATTACGGTTGGTTATAAATTTCCAAATTTTTTTGACAAGTCATTTTGGGTAAGTAATTCACCATGCATTTGGCCATAGATTTTAGAAGAAATATTTGAATTTTTAAAAAAATGATTTATACTCACAAGTTTGTATTGTTATTTTATAATGAAAATGTTCGGTAAGAAGCCATAACAACGAATATAATTAATATAAATTTGAAAAAAGAGGAAGAAAACAAAAAAAAAGTCTCATTGATCTGTATACAAAAAAACTACTTGTAATTGAAAGTGACTTCACCTCTATCTTGGCAGTAACCTCCATCCCCTCCACCCCAAACCCCTACGCAACATCAACCTCCAATAATATTTGTCTAGATTATATATAAATTTTTTTAAGATAATATTTTTACTTATATATCAAACTACGTAAGTAAATAAATAAGAAACTAACTTATTTTTAAAAATATTTTTCATAAAAAATACTTTTCGCAGTACCTAAAACACCCTATAATACCTTCTTATACGTCAAACATGACATGTTGACCAGACGTGTGTTTATTCCCTCTTGTAATATAGTTGAATATAAAATTTGTCAAATTGTATCAAATTGGTAGTACTCAAGAATATGTCTACGTTCACACATGAATTTTATACAATTTAAAATATAAATATTATCTTCAATTCCAACTTGTACATAGGAAAGATAAATAGGCCCCTTGTATATATAAATAATAAATATTACTTCCTCCGTCCCATTTTTATGTGACACTTTTTGAATTTCGAGATTCAAACAAATCTATATTTGACCTTAAGTTTTTCATGGATCTTTTAAATATTTTGAATTATCAATTAATGTAACTTATAGTTCTTTTTACGTAGTTTACAAATATATATATTTCATTTTAAAAAATTGAAGATTTCGTGCGTAAATTTCTGATCAAACTTAAATTGTTTGACTTTCGAAAAACGAAAAATATCATATAAATTGAGACAGAGGAGTAATGATTTACAAACTAACAACTTGTAACGTTCTCAACTAGATTATAATTTAAATAAAAAAGTATAGTTATTAATATTGAACCTTTCAACATTATTCTCTTATAAATCCCATTTGATCCATGAGAGATAATAGCTAAGGAAAAAGAAAAAAAATGGCTAATTTCTTCATAGATATAAAGAAGAAGATTCAAGATTTGTTTGTATACATTGTTTCTTGTGGAAAATCTTTTAAAGGTAAGATTACTTAGAGATAACACATTTTTTATTCGTTTAATTAAAACGTTTTTAACATTATTTTTTTAAAATAATAATATGATTGTGATGTACCAAAAAAAAATAAAATGCAGAAGGAGAAGAGAATGATGTTGATGGTGGAAAAGAAGCAATTGTTTCAAAACCTCCAGGCCAAAGACCAGCTCCTCCGCCTCAGACTAGTCGATAATAATTAATGTTGTGATTATTATTTAAAAAAACTCTATTGTTTTCAGGTCGAAAATAATTAATGTTATGATATTATTTAAGATTGTAATTCTTAATCTGTTTTAAAAAAGAACAATTTAATTGTGCTACATTTATTTGTATAATTACACCCTTTTATCAATTAGTAATCGATGTGTGACTTTGTTTATACACATATATACAACTATTTGTGAATATTTCCAATTGGAAAGAGATACCATTATTATGTGAATATTATATCAACGAGTAGCTAGTAGGTATAATGACTAGAAATTAATAATTTCTCATATGGTTCTCAAGGTCTGTTTATCTCGAAATTCCACCACAAATTCATGAAATATTCATAAAGAGATCAAATTCAAATCATCATAATTTGAGAAATATGCCACTAACAGCCCTCAAATTATGAAGATCAAATCCAAATCATCTTAGTTTGAGAAATACGTCACGACCCTCAAATTATGAAAATCAAGTTCAAATCATCCAAATTTGAGAAATATGCCACTAACGACCCTTGAATCATGGATAAATCTTATGAGAGAAGAATCAAGGGGGAAATAAAATTGTACCCGCAATATTTATCAATAAAGTTATGTTTCTTCATAAAAAGAAAAAGAAAAAGAAAAGGTCTGTTTTAATAAAAGGTTATTATTGAACCTTTTAATTCTTAATCTCCATATAAAGATCTTTTTTTTTTAATCCGTTAGACGAGATGTCTAGGGCTATAAAACTCATTTTGGTCCTTTGGTGCTTGGAAAAAATACCAAGAAATTAAAGAAAGAAAGATGGCTAATTTCTTCACATGTACAAAGAACAAGATTCAAGATCTATTTGTATATCATGTATATAGGGATACATGAAGGAGTCTCCCAGAGTAACAGAATGTTTCTTATCCTACGCCAGCAAGTGTAGTTTTCGGGCATTCATATAATCTAAACTCATACTCTCTTGGTTCATAGTAAGGCTGGGCACCGGAACGGGTTGTACCGGTACCATTCTGGTCTGTTCCGGTACCATTCCGGTTCGTTTCGGTTCGGTAGTATTCGGGACGGGATGGGATACGTTGAACCGGTACACGGAACGGAACGGTATCATGATTTGGTACCGGTATACCGGTACCGGTTCATTCCGGTTCCGTTCCGATCCGTTCCGGTCCGGTCCGGTCCCGGTAAATCATTTTTAATTAAAGTAAAAAATAATATTTTTTTCATTATTTACTTTTATTAGCATTCTTTTTTGTTTATTTAATTATTTAAAAATTACAAACTTAAGTTATTTAACTTACAAGTTATAAGTATAACTTAATAACTTATAAACTTCAAAAGATTCAAATCTTTAAAACTTATAACATAACTACATAAGCTGAAAAACTAAAAAAAAAAGTTTATTAAACTTAACTTACAAACTTATATATGTAAAAAATAAAAAAAAATATCTTTAAAATAAACTTAAGTAAAATTATTATAAATTTTAAAACTTAAATACTATAAACGAATATAACTTAGAAAAATAAAAAAAACATTCGTATTTTCGTAGTTCAAAATAACTCAAAAAATAATTATTATTTTTTGAAATAGCTATATGTGCCGTCCCGTTTATCCCATCCCGTTCCATTCCGGTCCGTCCCGGTTCTATCCCGGTATATAGTGGGACGGGACGGAACTGAGCCTCCATCCCGGTAGTTCCGGTCCGGTTCATCCCGGTACAGGTCAACAACCCGGTCAAACCGTCCCGTTCCGGTCCAGTACCGGTTCGTTCCGGTCCGGTGGTCCCATTCCGGTCCGGTGCCCAGCCTTAGTTCATAGAGCATGAATCAAAATCATAAGTTTATAAACATTATGCATGCAATGAGATTTTGGCTTAAACCATAGTTTATGTCTAGAGCTGTCAAAAAGGGTCGGTCCAGCCCTATTCGGTTCAAGCTTCGCGGCCTAAGGAATTTGAAGGGCTAGGGAGGGCCAGCCCTTCATTTGGAAGGGCCTGAAATTGAAAATGCTCAACCCAACCCAACCTTAGAAGGCTGAGGGCTGGGGTGGGCTAGCCCTTTATTTTTCTTTTCAAAATTATAATTCTATAACATCAAGAAAATGAGAAGATTATCAAATCAAATATGACAAACAATGGTGCTGTTTCAGTAACACTAGTAAAAAATCTAGTGTAATTAGTCTGTATCTCGCATATCATATACGCGAGCGAGATAAGAGAGTGACAAGAAAGATGGGAGGGAGGCAAGGGCGCGAGATTTGTCTATGTATCTTAGATACATGTGAATCTACTTGGATATAGTTTATCTAGAACAAATTAACCTAATTTTGAGTCCATATATTCCGAGATACATGTATCTGGACATACTAAAATCTGTTAAGATTCATAATATTACAACATAACATGTATTTAAGTAATTACATTATATACTAGTGAGATTATTGCAAGTTACCCTTAAATAAAAAGTTTTGGCCCATGGGCCGACCCCGATCAAGCCTCAAGGGCCAAGGGCTTATATGGGCCGAGCTTGTAAGTCTTAGTTTTAAATGAGCTTGAAAAATCATATCTCAACCTTACCCCAATAACAAGTTGGGTGGGTCAGCCCCATGGGCTATAAGCCTATTTTGACGGTTCTATTTATGTCTAATATTGAGGAGCCTTAGCTCAAATTATAGTTCATAAATCATATTGAGGAATCTTAACTCAAATTATAATTCATAAATCATAATGTAAAGTTTTGACTTAAATCAAATAGGTGTCTCTTTTATATGCAAGTTCCTTGAAAGAAATCATAAAAATCTTCTTTGAAGGAAAAATCATGAAAATGTTTTATAAATAATGCATACTTTTCATCCATAAACATATAGCTCATGAAAATCAAATGATTATGAGTATAAACGAATAACTCATAGGAGTTAATGAGTTCAAATTAAATATACATGAACGTGCATAATTGAACAAGCATAAACGAATAACACATATAGAATTAGCCTTACGTATCTTAATCACTCCAATTAATTGAAATCCTAGCATTAATAAAAAAAACTCTGAAAAATAGGACAAACAAATTAAAAAGAGAAAGTAATATTCTTAGGTACTAAACACACAAAAAAAAAAATCAACTTATTTTTTAAAAAGTATTATTTTCTAATTTTTTTAAATTTTTTTTTTTTTCCTTCGTATCAAGTCTACCCAAAACATGTTGACTTCTTATGATAGTTGAATAGACCAACATAAATTAGTCAAAATTGTATCAAATTGGTAGTAAAAAGATCTACGTTCACACATGAATATGGTACAATTGAAAATCTAAATATTACTCTCATTTCAGACTTATACATATGAAATATCGAAAGACTCGTGTGAACGCTAATTATATAAAGGCCCCCTTGTATAAAATAATGATTTACTAACTAATCCACTTGTATAATTCTCCAACTATATATTATATTTTAAGGAAAAAGTGTCTATTGAACCTTTCAACATTTATAATCTCTTACAAAGCTTATTTTATCTAATTAAGGGAGCTAATAGCAAGGGGTAAAAAGCAAGATGGCCAATTTCATCAAAGATAAGAAGAACAAGGATCAAGATATATTGAAAAACCTTGCTTCTAATGGTAAGAGTAATTAAAAACTATTATGTCTAGCAAGTCTTTTTGTGTGCATGTCTGTTTTCTTCTTCTCAGATGCTACATATATAACGACTCTTTAACTTATTCCTTAGATGAATAATTTATCGTATTTTGTACTTTGACTCTCTTTCTTAATTTTCATAAAGCGAGACTCATTTTTATTTTTTTTAAAAAAAAACCTATTATATGTGTGTATTTTCAAGCTACGGATTAAAATAGTAAACTGACCCTTAAAATAGACATAGGCAATAAGTTGAATCTCATGCTATCTACATATACTCATTTCACCATATTATTGTCGTTGATATTAATTGTTGGGCTAAAATAGCATAACTTTTAATATATTCTTTATATATGGGCTTAAACTATTAGGGACAACACATTTGTATAATGTTTCCATGATTTTCTTGAAATAATTTTGATATATATAAGTATGTTCAATCTTGCCAGAAAATGACCAAGGGCTAGCAAGAAATGTACCACTAGGAGATGACTTGGGACTAATAATAATACATGTGCCAAAACAAGACCAAGCTGAGCCAAAAAGTGATGTACAAGATCAAGAACATATAGTAGTAAATGAAGATGGAAATAATACACAAAATCAAGAACAACCAGCAAATATACCACCAAGTGATGATATTGGACAAGAAGAAGAAGATGAACAAGAAGCACAAGAGAATGATGATGATAATTTTGAACTTCCAAATGGAGCAAGAGCAAAAGTTTCAAAACCTCCAAGCAAAAGACCAGCTCCACCTCCTAAGACTGGTTGAAAATAATTAATGTTGTGACTATATATTATTTCAAGAAATTCAACTTTTTTTCTTGGTTCTTAATTTGTTTATTCTGTCTTAAAAAGAATGTAATACGAAATAATTTAATTATAATTTTATTTTTAATTTAAGATAATAAGAATTTAGAAATTTATGTGTATCTTTTTAAAATTAATTAACCGACAGAGTCCATTGGAATACTCACTCCATCCCAAAATGAACTTTTTCAAATTTCATATTTCGAAAGTCAAATTACTTAAATTTTAATCAATGTTTTAAAATATGTTTTTACCATATTAATATAAGAAAAATTATACTAATTTATAATACTCTTTGTTCATTTTGAATATCAGAAGTTTAATTGTAAACAATTATATTAATTCAATTTAATTTAATTATAAAAATCAATCTAAAAATGATCTTTAGCAACAATTAATTAACGACAATAGCTCAATTGTCGCTAATATGTATTTTTAGCGACAATTAGCACTCTTTGTATATGTCCCTAAACCCTTTAGCAATATTGAATCTAATGACACTTAACTAATGCCGGTAAAAACTTTAACACTCTTTATTAATGTCTATTTATTGCCACTAAAAGTTATTTTTGTTATAGTGTGAAGGAAAGGGTAGTAAGAATAATGGGTAGACAACAATATTGATCTATATGATTCATACGTAATAACAACATATTCAATATAATCTCATCAAGTCAAGTCTGAAAAAGATAACTTATATATATAAGTCTAAATTATTTTCGATAAATCCTCGATTCAATATATATAGTAGGCGTTTGGCCATGCGATACCATATCGCGATATGGTATCGTGAGATGGAATCAGTGTTTGGACATGCGATTTTACGCTGATTCCATCTCATGATTCCATATCATGAGATGTGATTCCATCTTCTCCAAAAACCATGATATGGAATTATATGGTAATTCCATATCATGATTTGAGATATTTTAATACAAAAATTGATCCACAAGTTTATATTTTGTTAAAACAATCCCACATTTATATCTACTAATTAACCATTTATTTCATATGTAAATAAAATTTATAATCACATCATTACTTTTTAAAATTTATTATTCTCACCGACATAAAATTTATTATTCTCATCAACATATAGTCACTTTAACTCACACCAACCGATTGTTTAATATAGTTGCGGATGATATTGGCCAACAAATTGCTCAAAGTAACAATGTTGGTTCGTCTTCTCGGTCACATGATCGAGAAATGCAAGTTCAACGTGAGGAAATTGTCCGTACTATGTGGGAGGATTATATTAAAGACTAGTACACTACAATTTATGTTCAATTTTTTTTATTAAATTAAAGTTAGATGAAACAATTACTTAAGTGGAGAACAAATAGCTTTGTAATAATTTATTATGAGAACAAATAGAATGAAGAAGTCATCAATATAAAAAAAGATGAAAAGAAAAGAATAATTGCAGGCATTTTCTTTAGTGGGTACAAAAAATAATGTTATAAAAAATTAACGAGGGTTCAATTATGTATGTATCACATACTAGAAAGTGTTTAAAATTTATGATAATTGTTACGCCTCGAGCCTACACCCTGGACGTGGCTGGCACTCGGAGACCATCGTTGGCCCCAAGCGGACCCTTGGCCTGGCTTACTTAACTCAGCGGAAGACTTAACTCAACAGAATAAACTCAATGCAATAGTTTAAATGATAACATCTTAGCCAAAATGACAACTTATGTCTCAAAATAAAGTATCTGCAAATACATAGATGAGAGACTCAATACTAACTGTCTGACTTTCTATGAAGCCTCTGTAATACTGAGATAGATGTTGGGACAGACCCCACAACATTCTAATAAAGCAAAACTAGGAAAGCGAAATAACAGAGTCCTCCGGAATGCAAGGAGACTCACCACTGACTCTGGAGTGCTCAACTGGATCAACGGCGTGTAGATGCTGATCTTGGTTATCTGTGTCGGCATCATAATAAGATGCAGGCCAACTGACATCAGTACATTGAATGTACGAGTATGCGAGTTGGAAAGCTAATTAAACAACAACTTAAGCTTGAAAGGAGTACAAATGAACACTTACCTTGGCTCTGTTTAACTCATGAATAATTGAACTCAATATAAAGCAATAAGACACATGCAATATATATAAAGCTTGTAAAACAGTGTAAACAACTTAGTTCGTTAAAGATAAAGCAATAACAAACTCAATTTTACTTAAATATAAAAGTAATATAACTTTTGTGGAGATTCTCTAACCGACAATCACCACCATGAGCCTAAGTAGTGATACAACGTCTTGCCCACGCTGTCAGAACTATCCTATACTTTGCCGTCATATAGAACTCTTAACTTAGTGGATTCACTAGTCTATGCTAAAAGCATCTTAAGGAGTCATCTAAAAAGTATGATCCTTTACTACCCATGATGGCTACATGATTTATGGAGACTTGAGTTAATATGAACTCGCATCCCCATATCGGTGCTCAATACTACTCCCAAAATATACTTAGCTCATATGTTTGTAAAAACAAACCTCTTTCTTTGAATTGAGGTAATTACTCAAAACTTATCTTAAAAGCTCTCTTGGAATCGATGTTCCCTTTCTTGCTCAAATGTGAAAACATTTATAAACTCTTTGGGAATACTTAGTCCCTTTATAGCTTTTTGAGAAATGAACTCAACTCTTTACTCTTTGCTTAACTTGAAACTTGAGCCTTAAAACGAAGTTAAAACGTTTTTTAAAGACTCTTGAAAACTTTAAGAAACTTTGCTTCGACTTGCTTCTTAACTTCTAGACTTGACTCTTAACTTCTTTGACTTTGATCCTAACTTTCCTTGAATTGAATTATGGATTCAAGGTTCAGTATCTCATGTTTATGGATGATTTCATGATGTTTGAATGTACCTTAGAGTGTTGGAATCAACTAGAAAACATAGGTACATCGCTTAGGAACAAGTACGAAAAGGTGGGGAACGAATGGGGAGAACTGGCGTACCTGGCGCTCTGAGAGGCGCAGGGCGCCAGCCCTCAAACTTCAGAGAAGTCTGACTGATGCTCTGGCTGGCGCGACATGCCAGAGGCCAAACTTCAGAGAAGTTTTTGTGGCGCTCTGGCAGGCGCGACTCCCAGCCCTTTTTGCCCAACGACTTCCGACTTTTCTCTTCCGTTTTGCATCTCTAAACTCCCCTAACTTCCATAATTCTTTCCCCAAACACTTAGGATCCATTGTACCCTCAATATACAACCAATCTAACTTGAAAAAAAACCCAGAAACATGAATCAATTCACCCCCAAGCATCAACAACTCAACCAACTATAATTCTACAATTTGTTCTTCAAGAACCTCACTTCTTCAACATGTACACAACTCAAAATCAATGGATTGAAACAAGTTAGTGTGTGGGTGAACTAACCCAACAAGAAAAGATCTCACATACCTTAATAGGGATCGCCCCCGACGAATTCCACTCCAAACGCTTGACGTTCTTGGCGAAATCTTGTCTTTTCTCCCTTTCTTCTTTTCTCTCTTCTCCAAGCCCTAAGCGTATTTCTCAATTCTCCAAACTGACTAACTCATGTTTTTACCCCAATAAAACCCTAAAAAAGAATTAGGAAATTAATTAGAGAAAAGACTACTTTGCCCTTCCCTAAATCCGGATTGAGACTTCCCTCAATCCAACAGCCCAACTTTCGGAAGGCATATCTCACTCACACAATGTCGGAATTTCGCAAACTCGGTGGCGTTGGAAAGATCTCTCCAAGGGCTTTCCAACCATATCAAGAGATGCTCCTAACTCCTCCTGAGCTAGGAGTTATGACCGTTTGAAAATGGCCAAAACTCACTTTCTTAACTTAGACAAAAATTTTCAGATTTCCTTATTCTTTCCAAAAATCAATATTGTAAACTCTTTATAGTCATTTCTAGGTGCGAGATGTTACAATAAGTTTCCTTTATTAAAAAAGATATTCATAAATTAAATAATAAAATAAATTTAACATTAGATAAACCTGGAGGTAGGTCTCTGAGATTATCCCTTTTGTTTATTTGATAAGATTGAATAAATAATTTGGGTTATTTTAATTGTTTTACAACTTATGAGATTTTTATGTTTATGAGAAAATATACAACACAAAAATTTCATATAGCATGTCCAAACAAAACTTCAATTTCATCTCATGATTCCATATCATGATACCATATTATGATTCCATATCATGATACCATATCGCATGGCCAAACGGTCCCATAGTATATATATATATATATATATATATATATATATATATATATGGTCATGTGAATTAGATCCGATTAGATTAAAGAACAATAATTAATAGAAAAATCGATTACGGAACTTCTTTTCCAGTCAAAGTCAGTCGACTGCCTTACTCAGAAGAAATTTGCTTATTTGAATATTTTCGTAGCAACACGCTGTCACGTTTACATATATTTTTTGAATATTAATTATCTTTTTTATTTATATCTTAAAATATAGTTTTTTATTAATTAAATATTTATTCTATCTATATGTCATTACCCTATAATTGATGTATTATAGTCTTGAACGGCTAAAATAATAATTATTTTAAAAAATTATGACAGATAATTTGAGACACTGAGAAAGTAGTTGAAAGTACAACTAATAATTGACCAAAATTATTCTCCTATAAATTAAAGCTCATTGGTCCTATTGAGAAAATTCACAACACACAGAAAAATAAAGTCAGCTTTAGCTAATTCAGTGCAGAGAAATGAAGAGTAAGATTAGAGTTTTATTTGAATCATTTATATCATGTGGAAAACCTTCTAAAGGTATGTTGGAACATATTGAAGGTTATAATCTTTTAATTTCAACAGCTTAATTCAATGTTCTATTTTCTTAAGTAGGAATTTTCAACGAAAAAAGTGCTCTCTAAATCAAGCTTCTTTTACTTAGAGAAATATTTATATTGCTTATATTCAAGAGTGAAAAAGTTTATCCAAATTGGATTTGGCTCCCCTCCGATACAAGATCTCTTCATTTCTTCAAGTATGCTCTTATAATTTTGACATGTGTTCATTATTAGAAATAAAGTTTTCTCTATCACAAATTAGTAGAAAATTTATGCTATAAAATATGATTTTTAATGTTCATTCATTTTTCCATCGAATCAACTCAATACTTGTACCAGAGGGGAGCCAAATCCGTTTAAATTTACCTCTGAAGTATTTGATTTGTCATGTATTTACCATTTAGTCCATGAATGCTCGATGAACTTAATTTCTCTCTTATTTGTCCCTCTTTCTGATGGTTATCTAGCTTAGCTCAGACAATTGTCACTGTGAACTTGAAGTTTAGTGACGGAGTCAAAAATTTTACTAAAGAGTGTTAAATATAAAAAAGAAATAAATATACATTAAAAATAACATAAGAAATATATATGCAATAATTTGAACAATTACTCTGAATTGAATTGTCTTAAATGTTAGGTGCAGAGGTCTGTCTTATTATGAATTAATTTGTCTTAAATGATAGGTGGGGTTATATTTTAAACTTTTTCTCTCTAGAAAAATAATCATGAATTGACGTGTCAGTAAGATTCACATAGCTATTCCAACTTGTTTGAGATTGAAAAGTAATAATATTAGTAATGAGAGGAGCCACCTTGAGCGAAGTATAATCCAATACATACCTTTTTTTTTTCTTGGGAAAATTACATGGTGTTTAGAAATTAAAATTTTAACTATTGTGAATGTATAGCTAATTTTACATACCTTTCGTTAAATTCCTGATTTTGTCGGATCGACGGTAGTATACACTAACATAGTAACACTAGTACTATATTGTGAAACTCATTTTGATATATACTTTCTTCAAACTCGTCTAAACCAGGAAATGACAAAGACCAAGAACCAGTTCCTCTAGATGAATCCACAATAGATGAACAAGGACAAAGACAAGAACTAGAACAAGAACATCAAGATAAACCAAAAGATTATGCACAAAGACAAGGATTACTAGTGAAAGATGAACAAAAAAATGCACAATTAGGGCAAATGGTGGAAAATGCAAAAGTAGAACAAGTAGAAAGGGTGTTTGTAATGGAATCTAGAGTAAAAATAACAACATATAGAAACATTGGAACAACTTCACAACAAGCAAAACGTTCACGCCAACGACCACCTCCTGGTTTTAAGACCGGCAGCAGGGATCTTATGTGAAAATTCAATGTCGTCTCGTTTGTTGTTACGTATTATTTCATAATGTATTATATTATTATGTTGTATTGTATTGTTTTGATATGAATATACAATAATTTGATATATTGTATTGTTTCTCGGCGTCATTATACATAATGTTAGACATCCACAATTTGAAGGATAAACATATAAGGACTAGTGGCAATAAATTTTCCTATCTGTTGCTACAAATATATTTAGTGGCAGTTGAGTTGAGTCGCTAAAGCCTTTATAAGCGGCATTTATACAGTGTTGGTTATAAATATACATATTTATTATTATTGTCGCTGATTATAATATAGCGACAATTAGGGGTAGTTTAGTTGGGAACAAGCTATCTCATAATTAATTATCCCCAAATAAGTTATTCCAAAATAAGTTGTTATTAATTCCACCATGTATATGAGATCTCATCACTAAGGTATAACTGGTGAGATAAATAATCTAAGGATTACCTAATACTTTCAACCAAACACAAGATAAAATAATCATGCATTTTATCCTGAGATTATTATACTTTATACCTCACACAAAACAACTTCTTATTTGTTGCTGCTAAATCCTTTATTTGTTGTAGTAAAGTACAATATAGAACTATCGTAAAAAGTACGGTAAAGGACAAAATACTATTGACAATCATAAACAGAGTCAAAATGAAGGGAAAAATATAAGGTAATGTCCGAATTACTCCAAATCGATCGTTAGATAAAATGCAACCTTTTCAATATTATATATATAAATCAAAATAAACATTAAATTTAGCCTTCTATCACAACCAAATATATCGAAAATAATTAACCACCCAAACAACCTGTAATTAGTGTTTCTTATTTGCTTGGTCAAGTATTTGTCCTGGTCATTCTTTAATCATAGTTGGGGCAGTTAATAGGTGAATGGATATATAAAAGAAATAAAATATAAAGAACATGTGAAAGAAATAATAACCACTACCTTCTTGACTTTATAGCCACTAATTGATAATAATAAAGAAAGCATAAATTAGAGAACTAAATACTATGATCATCACATAATTTGTAATCTATATATACTCTATAACAATAAAATAATACAAAAATATAAAAGTCAAAAAGAAAATTGAGTTATAAACCTCAAAACTTCCTTTTAATTGAGTTCTAATGATTCCAAGGGAAAATTAGATTGGGTGTGAATTAATATGCCAGGTAACATTCAAGCTATTTGTGCGATAAATCTATCTATATATATGTGTATTTTCTCTCAACGATAGTCATTTCAGATATATCATCAATAAAGCAAAAAAAGGACAGACAGAAAGTGCGCCTTGAAAAAGATCAATCTATTATTTCTAAAATAACTTTTGTTAAATGATCTTTTCACATGAAAACTGTCGAATCACTAAGACCAACTTTCGTTTTTGTTCTCCATTTTAATATTAAAATGGACAATTCTCTAACAACGAGTAAAGTAGAGAAAAAGATTAGGTGGGAATTCCATTTCCAGTAAAAGTTACTGTTTTACTAAGTGGAGGTTCAATGCAGAGCACACCTTCATTATGCATAGTAGTCTTCCTTCAACTGATAGACTCTCTTGGTTAATATTAAAATGAATGGGAGATTGTTGGTTATTGAGCATTTTAATATTATTTTTTATATTAAATTTGCTCATTATTTTGGTGCCTTAATATTGCCTAATTACGCATGAATTGGCCATTGACTTAGTGGTCATAAAATGCTGGCAGAAACGTTCCAGTGAACGTTGGAATTGGGCAGCATGTTCATTTGCCGTTGGATGCATTTGTTACACTCTCTTTATTTTCATTCTTTACTCTTTCATTATCCTTGTAAAATATATAACTCCTAAGACCATTATCTTCACTATTTACTACACCATTATCTTCCTATTCATTGCTAGGAAGACTTCTTCTAGTATAAATAGTGGTGGTCTTCATTTGGTTTGTGGAATATACAACACATAAGAAAAAGATAGAGAGGAAAAAGTTTGTCAAAAAGAGAGTTCTTATTAGTTGAAGGGAGGTGCTCTTTTTTGTGGAGCTTTGGACTCAACTCTTGTCCAGAGTTGTTGAGTTGTACTTTGTGAAGGCTGTTGTATCCTGGAGGGAACAAGTCAAGAGGACTATTGCTGGACCGGTGAAAACATTTGCTGCAGTGGGCTTGAATCTCCTTAAAGAGAGCGAGATATTCGCGCCTCAGCCTGAAGAGATTTCTGTTTCTTCATTTTATTTCAATTGTATCTTGTATTTTTTGTTATCTTGTAAGTTTTTCACTAACATAAATCTATCTATTTATATATATATATATATATATATGTTTTCTCTCAGCGATAGTCATTTCAGATATATCATCGATAAAGTAAAAAAAGGACAAACAGAAAGTGCGCCTTGAAAAAGATCAATCTATTATTTCTAAAATAACTTTTGTTAAATGATCTTTTCACATGAAAACTGTCGAATCACTAAGACCAACTTTCGTTTTTGTTCCCCATTTTAATATTAAAATGGACAATTCTCTAACAACGAGTAAAGTAGAGCAAAAGACTAGGTGGGAATTCCATTTCCAGTCAAAATTCCAATATAGTCAATTGTTTTATTCAAGAGACGTACTTATTTTAATATTTTAGTACTAACACGCTGTCACGTAGTTTCCTTGGATTCTTGAATATTACTAATTTACAAAATCACATTGTTCTTATGCTCTATTAAAATATACAATAAATAAAAAGTACTAATAAATGACAACAATTATTCTCTTGTATATATACAGAAAAATAATTGTGCCTTGTGATAATTCATAATACACACAAAAAAGAAAGTTGAGTGCATAGAAATGAAGAGCAAAATTATACTTATATTTGAATCCTTCATATCATGTGGAAAACCTTCTAAAGGTATGTTAGGATATATATATTGAAGATTATAATCTTTTCTAGAAATTAATTTGATATAATGTTCTACTTCATTTAATTTCGTATACTATTTCTTTTTTACATTTAACCCTTGAAGTATTCGATTTGTCTTACATTTTTCCTATGCGATATATTTGTCATCTTTATTTATGCATATTGGAAAAAGTATATAATAGGAAAGATAAAAACTATAAAAAAGTATAAGAAATATTTAAAAATTATATCAAAGTAAATATTTTTATGTATAAAATAACATTTTAAAATTATATATATAATGTCGGGTTGGTTTGGTCTCGGGTTGATTTTTTTTAGTTAAAACCAAACCAACCCAAAAATAGTTGGGTTTTTTTTCCAATACCAAACCAAGTCAAATCAACCACTAGTCGGGTTTTTTTTCTCAATTTGACTCGATTTACGATTTGGTTCAGTTTTCGGTTCAGTTTTTGTACACCCTTAACTGCAACATATAACTTATAGGATATTATAATACGAAAATATAATATTATGACCACGATTTTTTTTTAATTTGTGCCATTGACCCTATAGTAATATAGTATAGTAGTAGTGTGAAGTGTTGAACTGATTTTGGGTACACTTTATTCAGTTTTGTCTGAACCAGGAGATGAATCATCTGAAAATGTACAAAGACAAGGAGAAGAACAACAAGTGATGCAAAATGAACCAAAAATAGTGAAAAATGAACCAAAAACTGCACAAGTACTATTACAAGGCCCAATAGTGAAAAATGAAGACGAAAAAGCCCAAGAGCAAGAACGAGGGACGTTTGTAAATAGGAAACATATAACAACGTATCGAAAAATAACAATCTCTGCACAACAAGCAAAACGTTCACGCAAACGATCACCTCCTCGTTCTAAGACTGGTTAAATTAAACTAGTACTCTTTGTATATTATATATCACTTATAAAATTTGGAAGAAAAAAAAACTTCAATCTTTAAATTATTTTTCGTCATCTTTTTATTTATTTAGTGTTTGTCCTGATTGTTGTATTAAGTATGTACTTCTTTAGAGAGTCTTGTTTAAGGAGAAATTATTCTCTCGATATTTTTGTACTCTTTTAAAGAGTCATGAGCCGCTCTCTCTATCTTATTATTTTGGTCTAATTATGTTACCTTATGTAATTCTTGATGTTTCTATTCTTAAGAATTAAATATGTTGTTGATAGTAGTACCACAACTAATATTAGTAGTAATTAAGTACATATTATGCATTGAGATTTTATTAGTTTGTTGTTGATATAGATTAGTTTGTTATGTTGCCTAGATGGTTAATTTAATTAGTTTATGCAGTTGTTCTATTTAATACATAGTATAAGATGAAAATAAATAAATATGCTAAGCAAATGGTTTAAAAGCTAATTAGACTCAAATAATTTTCAATCTAATATAGTCTAAGATTAAGCAGCTAAAAGAGCTCTACACATTTTTAGAAAACGTTTACCCTTTAAATGTGAGATTTTTTAATACAAAATTTTAATTTAATTGAGCTTTAATACAAATATTGAATATTGAAAACAAAAAAGGAGCCGCTTAATTAGTTATTCCATCAAGCAAGGGCCCTAGAAATATATTTTTTTCAGTATATTTTCTTAAGGAAGAGGAATCTATTCCTGCTAGAGTGATTTTCTTTAGTTTCTAAAAGATTTTGGCATATTTTTATTTAAATTTCTTGGATTGAAGATAAAAAAAATATTCACAAGATGTCCGTACAAAGATTAAGTAGTAAGTTTTTTTTTTGGAAAAAATCGCGCAAATGACACAAAAAATGTAAATTGCATTAGCCATTACACAAATTGGTGCAATGAACTCAACTAAGAAAGGAACCAAGTAAAGACATCTCGTAGCACTCCTTTTTGTGATACCACTCTCTTGCATGCATCAAACTCAACCGACTAAGAAAGCATCAGATGAAATTCGATTTTTTATCTCTCTTATGAAATTCCCCGCTACACCCTTTCAAATTGTAAAAATAAATTTTTGATCATGACTAACTCGATAGAAAACTATTATCAAATATTCCAAACGGTACATCACATGATGAGTCATTTTCTTATCATCAATTGATTCTTTCTCAGAAAAAAAGTGGTAATTTTAAAAAATAAAAATTGTCCTTTGCTACCTTCGAAAGGCTAGTAAAAAAATAAATAAAAGAGCTTGGAAATATTTTTCGAGAAGGAAATGACAAATATGCTATATATATTCTTTTCGAATGAACCAATTAAGCAATCTCAGATGTACTAATATTGAAAACATCCATTTGTTAACAAGTTCACTTTTGGCGTCTCATGACAATATTCCCATGTTCTCCTATAATATGCCTTGTGCAAATTCGAACACACTATTTTGTTTCTATCAAAGGTCTCGATTTTGAGCACTAAATTATATAAAGTAGTTTGATAAGACACATTTTATTCTTTAAAGTGATTTTTTTAAAATACATTTAAATTAGTCGGACTTCAAAATGAATTGAGTTAAAAACAAAAAAAGAAAAGAACACATTCCCCTGCCATTGCATTCAAATGGGAAAATGACAAATTGTCCTATTAATGGCTAGAAGATTTCATTCTTATGTCACCTAAAAAGTCAACTTTTAATTTGTAGTAAGAATATTTGCAAAAATCATTATTTGGATAATCGAAAAGATATTCGAATTGGTTATCTGGAGGCGAAACTACCGTTATAGTTATAAGTTATATATAATTCAATAATTTTAACTTAAATTCTATATTATTAAACATAAATTACAGGAGTAGTCCAGGACCATTAAAAACTTTCTATTGGAAATCTTTACACAATCGATGAGGAACGAGTAATGTAACAATAATTAAGACATTTTATTCGAGAAACCCTTAGTAAATGGAAAATTATTACATAATTTTGACATCATTATGACCTAGAATCAAGATATACTTGCACAAGGTTTTAGAGCTCAGTATTAATTAGAGTTTGATAATTTTTATGTCTATGCTCGAACAAGAACTACATGCATTTTGATTTGCACATGAATAATCTGTTGTATGGTCTAAAAAAGTACATATGATAGAACCTTGCCCTATCTCAAAATGTTAAAAATGATAGAACATGTAGCCACACAAAGTAGTATAATAAGATATTATTGATACTTTAGATTAAAATCCAATACATAAAGATATGCTACTAGATTGCCAAAAAGAAAAGACTATCCATGACCTACGTATATGACAATAGTGTAACTACTTTTTATTTATACCTCAAGAAGAAATATATGAGAGCTAGAAATTAAACAAAAAGACTCTCTATAAGTGGTAACTTTCTATGTTTCATAGCTATAGCCTATAGTCATTATTAATTAATTTCTATACCCAAATTGCATTAGCCCTAATGAGCAATTGTTTAAGCTTGCCCCTCACATTAAGGCTCATTATCTCATTTGCACCACCAACTAACTCTTTCCCTATAAATATTGCTGGTACACTTGGATGACACCCTAATTCAATCAATGCCTTCTCCATTTGCTTCCCATTTGGATGTGTATCGAGCTCGTAAACCGTAGGGTTTGCTCCAAAACTACGAATTAGGGTTTCAATGCTGTGAGAAATGCAACAACTACTCTTGGTGAAAATCACCACCCCGCTTGATGCTCCCAACTTCATCACCATATCCATTTTTTAACTTGAAGAAATAATGAGTATAGTTTGGCCAAATGCCAATAGATTTGTAACTTTTAGTGAAGAGGAAATTAAAGAAGTTATGAAAGCTAGAAGAAATAGTGAAGATTTTTGAAGTGAATTTGAGGCTTGAATTGTTGTTGAGAAAATTGAACCTAACATGAAGCTATATATAGAGGCATTATGTTAGCTAAAAGAGAGAAAAAAGTGAAATTTCAAAGAATTACAAGTTGATGATGTGATATATCTAGATTGTTCTTGATTTTACACTTGTATGATAATAAGGGCATATTTTGTGCCTTATCTGGATTCTAATATAGCATAACATACTCGAGCTGAAAATGAAAAGAATAAAATCTATCACCTTTAAAATATTCCAAGAACATATATATATATATATGTGTGTGTGTGTCACTAGCTAAAGTTTATCTTAATAGATCTTTGTTTTTTCTGTTAGTTCCTTTTCATGCTTTTTCTTTTTTGGTTGAAAAAAAACGTCTTCCCGTTTCAACATTTTTAAGTAACCTGATTTTTTGCGGTAGAAAAAGTAAATAACTGATAATTGAGATATATATATTTCGACAAACATTTAGTGATAATTCAGAAATATATACTTTAGGTGTGTAGTTTAATTTTGACCTTTTCACTCAATCTTTCTCAGAATATATCCTCATATATAGATGTGTTGTTGAAATCAAGTCCACATTATGATCCGTACCACATAGAAACTTTAGTTGATACGTGACAAAATTTGTTAAAATTACAATCTCTTCTCATCCAAAAAAAAAAAAAAAAATGCTCCCTTACTACCTCGAAAGGTCAAATATTATTGAAGTAGTCTACTTTCTCTGGTTAAGGAATTAACAATTCTAAACGTGACTGACAATTTTTTAGGTAAACAAGATATATAGAGTATTATAACTTAATATTCATCAACATAGGTAAGTGGCAGAGCGTTGCTCCTGATAGTAATGCTTGGGGAGGGGGTCTTACTTAGTAGTCATTACATAATTCAATAGTAGTAGATGGCCTTTTAAGCTAACAAAAAGAGTTTTTACTTTATTTGCTTCTTTTATCGAATACAAACAATGAAGAAAATGTCCAAAACATAAAAGAGTTGGCTTTTGTCAATCTAAACTTCTTCTTAATCAATGTATCTGCCACTTGATTTTCGTTTATACCCTGGGTTACCCAATTAGAGGTGTAGGTCCCTACAATAAGACCAAATATTAATAATTAGAATAAGTTGGATGGTCTTTACCTATATAGTAAATGATTATTTTTTTGCGATCTATATTAATTTCAAGGGATGTTTGATTATTTGCGAGTGCAATCCTTAATCCTCTTTGCATCCCATATAGTTCTGATATAATATTTGTTGCTTCAAAAATGTTGCCTAATTCAGGGGCGAAGCTAACTTGGGGTTATATTAAGAGGTTCATTCGAACCCATTTTAGTAGAAAATTATATTATTTATATATGATTAATTTTTTTTTATGTATATGTAATAGCTATTGAATTTACTTCGATTAGTTCGTGTTTTTATTTCTTCATATTTTGAATGATTGAAAATCCTGATTCCATCACTGAATCCCACAATCCGTATTTATCTCTTATCACTCCTCCTATTCCATTTTTGCTGGAATTACCCCTATTCCACCAAGGCTATCATTACTAACTCCGTCCCAAAATATGTGTCATTTTTTGCGTCTCACAATTCAAATTATTTGAACTTTGACCATTATTTTAAGATGTTTATTTTCACCATATATATTAATATGGGAAAAATTACAATTTATGGTACTTTTTGTGTAGTTTTTAAATATCTGAATTTTAATTTTTTTTAATTGTTAAATTAACAAAATATAATTTAGCTCTGAAGATTAATCAAATTAACTTTTGAGAAAATGAAATGTGGACCAAAAAAAACTTTTTAACTTGGTCGGTCTAGATCATATCCAATTCGGCCCAGCCCATTACTGGCCAGCCCAACACGGTTAAATAAATGGGCCAAGGAAAGATTGAGCTTGTAGACCGGTTCAGAGTGGGCTAATTTTTTTTTGGAAAAATTACCTAAATACACATCTTATTTTACCATAATCTCTAAAATTCTTTATCATCTAAATTTTTTTCAAAAATCCCCTCTCAGATACATCACTTTTCTCTCGCTGATACATCCCTAACCCCTCGGATACTTCCCTCACATATGTATTTGGATGTCTGTTGATGTATCCGGAAGTCCAGTGATGTATCTTGATGTCCTATCCCCTCTCTTATACATCCCTCACCTATGGATCTAGATGTCTTCTAATGTATTCGGAAGTTCAGTGATGTACCCGAAATCCATAAATCTTAAGGAATTTTTGTAATTTGGAAACGAGTAGGAAAATAATGCAATTAGCTCTTAACACTATGAAATTTAGTTTACATACACATTTAGATGAATGACAAATTTAGTACTCTTAAAGGTCAAAATCTCAAAATTAAATTAATTTGGAAAGCGCTCTTTAATTTTAAGATGTAAATATCAATCTCTCCACATATTTTGATACTTATTAATTTCATTAGTAAAAATTGATGGACCTTGCTAAATTTCGAAATATATAAATAACAAGTAGTGAAACAACTTAAGGTATGGCATGTATCCACATACAAATGTTAAAATGATAGAACATGTAGCCACACAGAGTAGTACTATAGCTATAAGATATAATTGTTACTACTTTAGATCAAAATTCAATACGTAAAGAAGCTCATTGTTATTGATTTCATGTGTGAATAAAGCAAAATTGCTACTAGATTGCCAAAAGAAAAGACTATACATGAGCTAAGTATATAAATTTTATTTATACATCAAGAAGCAAAATGTAAGAGAAAACAGAATGACTCTCTATAATAAGGTGGTAAATTTATTATCAAAACTCTAATTATTAGACTAATTGCTATATACATAGCTAGTCATTATTAATTAATTAATTCCCTATACCCAAATGGCATTAGCCCTAATGAGCAATTGTTTAAGCTTTC
This sequence comes from Solanum stenotomum, assembly GCF_019186545.1. Lineage (NCBI taxonomy): Eukaryota > Viridiplantae > Streptophyta > Magnoliopsida > Solanales > Solanaceae > Solanum > Solanum stenotomum. The sequence goes on from NC_064283.1 coordinate 63,197,960, forward strand.
CCCTCACATTAAGGCTCATTATCTCATTAGCACCACCAACTAACTCTTTCCCTATAAATATTGCTGGCACACTTGGATGACACCCTAGTTCCATCAATGCCTTCTCCATTTGCTTCCCATTTGGATGTGTATCGAGCTCGTAAATTATAGGGTTTGCTCCAAAACTACGGATTAGTGTTTCAATGCTGTGAGAAATGCAACAACTACTCTTGGTGAAAATCACCACCGAGCTTGATGTTCCCAACTTCATCACCATATCCATGTTTAAATAACTTCAAGAATTAATGAGTATAGTTTGGCCAAATGCCAAGGTATGTATATAGCTTTTAGTGAAGAGGAAAGAAACTGTGAAGCTTAAGGCTACAAGAATTTTTGAAATGAATTTGAGGTTTGATTTGTTGTTGAGAAAATTGGACCTTCCATGAAGCTATATATAGAGATATTATGTTTTCTAAAAGAGAAAAAAAAATTGAAAATTGGTAGAAGAATAACAAGTTGATGGATATATCTAGACTGTTCATTTGTTCTTGATCACTTGTATGATAAAGGGCATGCATGAAAAATGAATAGAATATAATCATCACCTTTAAAATATTCCCATAACACTGTTCCCTTTGGATTGTCACTAGATTTATTGTTTTTTTCTTTCTCATTTTTTAATCTTTTTTGTTTAAAAACAAAAATTCGGTGTAGAGGAAGAGTATTACAAAGTGAGAAATCAAACCTTCACCAAGAAAGTGAAAGTTTAGATAATTAACCAACTGAGCTACTTCAATAATTATAAATATTGCATTTAATATAAGTTAAGTTCCTATAAGAACAAAATGTATATATTTTGTAAATTGTTGAAAACAATGTAGTATTCTGCTAAAGGAAAAATAAATCTATATGTCCAGCTGGTGTAATCTTTTTCAATAGAATATTACTTTTAATTTGAGAAAAAAAAAATGAAATCTTTTAAGAATATATATCCTCATATAGACGTGTTGTTGAAATAAAGTCCACACTAATTATACGATCTGTACCATAGGCAAATTTTGATTAAAATTCCCTTTGGTATAAAGTAGATATATCAAGAAAGGGAATGTAGTACAATTAGTACTGATCCAGAAAAATGCTTGATCCCTTACAATTTCGAAAGGCCACAAATTATCATAGTACTCTATTTTTCCCAGGTAAAGGTATCGAAATGTAATGATTAGTCGATTAATATAGGTATAATACATAAATATTTCGTTTAATTTGGCATCATCTAACATTTATTGGGTGTGAATAAGTAGACACTTAAACTTGTATAAAATTGAACAAGTCGACACACGCGTCCTATGTGGCATGGTACACGTAAGACGCCACATAAGATGTTGCATAGAACGTGAATTGTCACGTAGGACGTGTGTATCTACTTGTTCAATTCTATACAAGTTAAAGTGCCTACTTGTGCATCCAAAATTGGAAGGCATAGATGCCAGATAAAATCAAATTAAAGGTCATGTTTATGGAGTATTACAATGTAATCTTGGAATGTGATTCAAAGATATTTTTTGAGATGATAAAAGCTAATTACAATAACCCTTGGCAAATGAAGAACATCATTACTCATATTCAAAATATTTCAAGTACTATTACTTACGAGGTACAACATTGTTACAGGGAAGTCAATCAAGTTGCAAATGTCTTGGCAAAATGGGGTATTACAAATGAGGAGTTTTTTGCGCATGCTCACCTATCATTGATAGCCATTGGACCTTACCAACTTGATCTCATACAAATGAGTCCCTACAATATAAGCAGAGGAAAAAAATATTTGTATAAAACTGATTCAATTGAGATGTTATAGCTAATTTTGTCTATCACGTTGGACTAGTAAATTTGTGCAAAACTTGTATAATTATTGCCAGAATCTTAGTTTTTGTGAAGCAGCTTTTGGCTGCGATGTGGAACATTGGGTCGATCTTAAGCTCCCCTAGCTTTGTAATTTTATTCATCAATATATATAAAGGTCTTACCACCATATGGTGATAAATTATTATTTTTTTAGAAAAAAATCATATTTATGTAATATGCCATGTTAAATATTAAAATCATCGTTATAACTAAACCTGTCAACTAGGTCGGTCGGTCAAGGTTATATCCAATTCGACCCAACCCAGTAATGATAATGACATAAGTTGAACTTAAATTTAAGTACGGACGATTATGATTTTATGATACATGCATGCTTGACAAGGACGACTATTTATTGCATTATTGTTATTATTAATAATAATAATGTCGATTTCTAGCGTACCACACATTCTCATGTACTATATATTATATGCCTAGAGCAAATTGGAACGCATTCCCCTGCATTGGAAAAATATGGATAAATGACAAATCTTCTTATTGATGGCTAGAAGATTTCATTCATATGTCACCTCAAAAATCAAAACTTTTAATATGTATCTAAATAAGAATATTTGCAATATGATTTCCTGTTAGAACAAGTTGTTGAATTGTTTAGATAAAAGAAAGACATTCGAATGGGTCATTAAAAGTTTCTAGATAACTTAGAACAAATATATTTTGATCCTTAAATAAAATCTACCAACATATTTTTTGTTTGTAATGAAGCCGCCTTGGGGTGGTGGGAGGTTAGGTATGGACCCTTACTTTGTAAGAGGGGAACATAAAATCTAACCTCTGCAAAATATAGGTGAAAATTAAATCTTTTCAATTTTCAGAAAGAACATAATTTAGCGGATGGAAATGATATTTTCAGGAATATAGTTAAAGGTGAAGGAGGTAAAGAATTTAACTCAAATGACGAATCTTTTGAGGAGTGACTCCATGTAAAAAAATCTTAAAAAATTTAATTCGAGTAGAGTCCTTCGCTAGCATATTCATTCTTTATATTATTATTATTATTATTATTATTATTATCATTATCATTATTATTATTATTATTATTATTATTATTATTATTATTATTATTATTATTATTAATATTATATTACGTATGACGTTTCAAAGTTAATGTAGAGGAAGAGTATTACAAAGTGAGAAATCAAATCTTCACCAATAAAGTGAAAGTTTAGATAATTAACCAACTAAGCTACTTCAATAATTATAAATGTTTGCATTTTAGTTTAAGTATAAGAACAAAATGATCCAACAAAATGTATATATTTTGTAAATTGTTGAAAACAATGTAGTATTCTGCTAAAGGAAAAATAAATATATATGTCCAGCTGGTGAAATCTTTTTCAATAGAATATTACTTTTAATTTGAGAAAAAAATGAGATCTTTTAAGAATATATATCCTCATATAGACGTGTTGTTGAAATCAAGTCCACATTAATTATACGATCTGTACCATAGACAAATTTTGATTAAATTTCCCTTTGGTATAAAGTAGATATATCAAGAAAGGGAATGTAGTACAATTAGTACTGATCCAGAAAAATGCTTGATCCCTTACAATTTCGAAAGGCCACAAATTATCATAGTACTCTATTTTTCCCAGGTAAAGGTATCGAAATGTAATGATTAGTCGATTAATATAGGTATAATACATAAATATTTCGTTTAATTTGGCATCATCTAACATTTATTGGGTGTGAATAAGTAGACACTTAAACTTGTATAAAGTTGAACAAGTCGACACACGCGTCCTATGTGGCATGGTACACGTAAGACGCCACATAAGATGTTGCATAGAACGTGAATTGCCACGTAGGACGTGTGTGTCTACTTGTTCAATTCTATACAAGTTAAAATGCCTACTTGTGCATCCAAAATTGGAGGGCATATATGTCAGATAAAATCAAATTAAAGGTCATGTTTATGGAGTATTACAATGTAATCTTGGAATGTGATTCAAAGATATTTTTTGAGATGACCAAAGGTAATTACAATATCCCTTGGCAAATGAAGAATATCATTACTCGTATTCAAAATATTTCAAATACTATTACTTGCGAGGTTCGACATTGTTACAGGAAGTCAATGAAGTTGCAAATCTCTTGGCAAAATGGAGTATTACAAATGAGGAGTTGGTTATTTTTGCACATGCTCACCTACCATCGATAGCCATCGGATCTTACCAACTTGATCTCATACAAATGAGTCCCTAAGGCATAAGCAGAGGAAAAAAAAATATTTGTATAAAACTGATTCAGTTGAGATGTTATAGCTAATATTTTTCTATCGCGTTGGACTTGTAAATTTGTGCAAAACTTGTATAATTTTTGCCAGAATCTTAGTTTTTGTGAAGCAGCTTTTGGCTGCGATGTGAAACATTGGGTCGAGCTTAAGCTCCCCTTAGCTTTGTAATTTTATTCATCAATATATACAAAGGTCTTACCACCATATGGTGATAAATTATTATTTTTTAGAAAAAAATGTTATTTATGAATTATGCCATGTTAATATTAAAATTATCGTTATAACTAAACCTATCAACTAGGTCGGTCGGTAAAGGTCATATCCAATTCCACCCAACCCATTAATGGTAATGATAATTACATAAGTTGAACTTAAATTTAATTTAGGAGGATTATGATTTTATGATACATGCATGCTTGGCAAGGACGATGTCACACCCCAAATCCGGATGTGATGGAACGTGTCCATTTCCCACCGGACACGTCAGCCTAACCCAACCATAACGATAGAGAAGTAGAAATACTAGAATAAAAGATAATAAATAAGCGGAAGACTTTAATTAAGACTCAACACTACCCAGAATTTGGTTGTCACATGTACAAACCTCTAAATACAGAATTCGAATAAAAATATACAAGTCTCAGAGTATAGTTCTCGAATAGAACAAAACTGAAAGTAAAGATAACTCAAGGGCACGTTTGGAATGAACCGCTACCTCTCGAGTATGTCCCGAAGCTCAATCTGCTAAAGAAAATACTAAGCCGAATCTGAGAGAGCTGTCAACCTACACAATTGTGTAGAAGCAAGGGTGAGTACCGAAAACCACAGGTACTCGCAAGTAACTCTAAACTAAGCAAAACTA
>NC_064283.1:63204518-63205947 GCF_019186545.1 Solanum stenotomum
CATAAAGACCCTTATTATACAATAGATTCAACTCAAAAATCACAGCCAGAAATCTGTACTAAATCAGCAAGAACTTCAACACAACACTACTACAACTTCAACAACCAATAAATCTTCTCTTGCAATTAAAAACGAGTTGGTGTGTGGGGGTATGAACCAACCAACACTAAGGATCATCAATCTCTTAACATACAATAGATCACAACTCAAATACACAGCCCAATCCTGTCCCACAACCAACAATAACTTCAACAACACAACTAACAACATCAACAACAACTAACAACTTCAACAACTTCAACAACAAATCCAATCTCTTCTCAAATCATAAAAACGAGCTTGGTATGTGGGGGGAAAGGATAAACCCACACTAAAGACTCACATACCTTGATAGGGATCACCCCCGACGAAAAATCCACGATGATCTCCTTGATTGCTCTTCTCTTTCTCCTTTTCCTTCTTTTCTTTCTCTCTTCTCGCCCAAGCCCTAGCTCTTTACTCTTAAAAAAAATGAGACAAACTGATATAAAATCAGTCTAACACTTTAATATAACCAAAACAATTGATTTGTGAAAAGACCAAAATGCCCTTAAATTTCCGGAACGGACTCCCTGCCAACTGCCCAACTTTCAAAGATCATAACTCGCTCATACGAACTCGGAATCGAGCAAACTCGGTGGCGTTGGAAAGATCGTTCCACAAGCTTCGAAACCATAACTGGAACTACTCCTAACTCATCCTGAGCTAGGAGTTACGACTGCTCAAAGTTTGGCCAAAAACTCACTGATTTCCACACTTAGCCAAATTTCCAGATTTTTGAACTTAGCCAAATTTTCCCAGATTCTGGACTGCCATATTTCCAGATTTTAAATTTTTTCCAAAAATGACTATTTCCAAATTTCAAGCTTCTTCAAAGCCACTTCAAATTGTCGGATGTTATAACCAACCTATACTAACCAGATCATATTCAACAGCCAGAACCAACAGTATATCCTCATCAACCTCAGATCAACAAATAAGAGCAAGTAGATCAAATTCCACATAAGAAGGGTAAACCGATACAATCAACACATCACAGGCAAAGATAAGGCAAATGCGATGTAAAATGCAATAATGATGTCATGTAGTCGTGATGCATGTCTGTCCTACGATACACATCTGTTGACGTAATCAGTCCGCGCTGAATACTCAAATCAGAACCCATGGGGGCCACACATGGACCATGTATCACCGCCGGAACCAGATCCCATCGGCATCCAAATCGCTAGCCGGAGCTAGTCCATCTCATATATCTCTAGCCGGAGCTAGTCTCAACTGTGTCTCATATCCATCCATCCTCATATCAGTGTCTCAGAACTCATGCAACAGATAGTTCACACATGGGATGAATAATGAATATACATATGTCATCAATCACAATCATATCACG
>NC_064283.1:63206047-63245197 GCF_019186545.1 Solanum stenotomum
GAACTCAGTACTACGTGAAAATGTAGCACGAGCGTGTTTCCCAAGTTGACACGACTCACAATCTAATTTGGATAAACTAGACAAATTAGGCACCATCTTTTGCAGTTTGGATAGACTCGGATGTCCCAAACGTTTGTGAATTAGATCTGGGGAATTTGTAACGGAGCATGCTTCAAGGAATTTGAAGAGGCAAGGTAGTAAAGGCCTTGTGATTCATGTCCTGTTCCAATCGTCTGTCCCGTACTACGGTCCTGCATGAGAAAAAAGTCATCAAAAAAAGTTATGCTACAATGTAGAGCCTTCGTCAAACGACTAACNACAAGGCCACAATCTCACAGCTATGGAGTCCTCAGGGTTGGAATCTCATTTTCAGGAGAGCTTTGAATGATTGAGAAATCGAGAGGGTCATTAATCTGTTTCAGATCCTCAATGCCTTCCCAGGCACCTCCACTGAACCTGATAAGCCTATTTGGAGATGGCAAAGCAAAGGTGTGTTTACAGTAAAGTCATGTTACTGCAGATACAATATTGGCCAAACACAGATCAGAAACTGGCCATGGAAGTTAATATGGAGGATAAAAATACCATTGAAGATCTCATGTTTTGCCTGGTTAGTGTGCAAAAGGGCCTGCTTAACACATGAAGTGCTTCAAAAGAAAGGCAGACAATTATGCTCAAGATGCTTTATGTGTGATCAAGATGCAGAAGTTAATAGTCACTTATTCCTTCATTGCAAAGTAGCTACAAGCTTGTGGAACATGTTTCTTGGTCTTCTTGGTGTATGCTGGGCAATTCCAAAGTCCACTAAGGATTTGCTCTACAGCTGGAAGAAGATAGGAAGAAGGGAGTCAAATGAAGATTGGTGGGAGTTAATCCCAGCCTGCATCTGGTGGTCCCTATGGAAAAAAAGGAACGAAAGATGCTTTGAGGATAAGAGAAACAACATCCAGAAAATTAGAATGAACTGTCTTAGTCTTTTGTACTTTTGGTGTAAACAAGATATGATGGGGGATATAGAACTTTTTGATGACTTCATAGGTAATTTGTAATCTCCTATAGGGTAGTTTGATATGCTCTGATGAGATTGTAAGTGACATATGCCCATCATTTATTTGATGATGAGCCTTTTGTGAATACCCAGTTACCTTTATCTAAAAAAAAAACAATAGGATCATAACTGGGTGGTGGACCATGTAAAATATAACATATATCACGAGTGTGTCCAGGTTTATGACAATGACTACACTTGGATTGAGGTTTCCCAAAGCGCCCTCCCCCTCGCCGATTCTCCATAGACTGGTAAGTACGCTTTTCTGTGGTTTGAGATGCGAGAATAGAGGAGTCAACAATGGGTGATGAAACTTCTTTGTGACTGGGAGGTGCAACAAGACGAAGCAGACAAGAGAATAATTCATCAATTGAGGGAACTGTAGGACTGACTAGAATCTGGTCACGCACAGAGTTATGGTTAGTAGGAAGTCCAGCAAGTGTAAGAACTAGAAATAATGTCTGCCTTTGCTCTTGTTGCTTTTCCACATTTGTAGTGATAGGCATCAACGTTTCAAATTCCTCCATGACTGCCTGTACTTGTCCCAAGTAAGTAGACATATCGGTTTCTTGTTTCTTTAAGTTGGTCATCCAAGATATCACATCATAGAATCGAGATATGTCATTAGTGTATAAAGCACGTGCCTTTTCCCAAACTAAATAACATGTCTGGAATGGGCGAAACAAGGGCATCAACTTAGAACCAATAGAGCACCAAAGGAGACTACATAATTGGGCATCCACTTTCTCCCATTGTGCTTTGGCTTTTGCACCTTCGTCTCTAGTCTGTCTTTTCATCTACAACGCAAGCATTGTTTGTTAAGTGGTCTTGAACACCTTGACCCTTGCACCACAACTCAACTGAAGAAGCCCAAGCTAAATAGTTTGAACTTCCCATTAGTGGTTCTGAAGAGATTGTAAGGCTTGAACTTCCAATCCCCGTATTTTTGGAGCCAAAAACATTACACTTGAAAGACATTTTTCGAAATTTGACGTGAATAGAGTAAGAAACTCGTTGGAAATTGTCGGAATCTACCCACAGTGGCCTGAAAATACTGATTTCGCCGGGAACTTTTCGGAAACTGCCTGAAAATCACCGGAACCCTAATTCTGGTGATCGGATCTAGAGAAAACTGAATGGGTTCTGGTCGGAAATACTGGGCGACCCCAATAGAAGAAAACAACTCGAAAAAAGATGACCGGAGCAGCACTCACGCGCCAGCGCGTGAACAGATCTCGCCGGAAAATTTCCACCTCCGAACGGCGCGTGGGGGGTTGTTTTCCGGTGGATCTGATTGGGGTTCGGTCGCCTGGGCTTCCCGAGCCTTGTGAGGGTGTTGTCTTTCGCACAACACCTTCAGAATGAAAGATGACACAAATCAGTCCCAATAGTCGTCGCCGGAATTTGACACGGTGACTTGAAGTTTCTCACCAATGCTCTGATACCATGTGAGAAATATATGGAAAAAATATTATTGAATTGTGTATCTAAATTGTTACATTGAGACCTTATTTATAGACAATACATTGAAATCCTCTTCTAACTAGGATTCCTATATCCTATTCTTCTTCCTATTCTAAGTAGGAATATATATATACATATTTCTATTCTAACAAGTACAACATCCTACTCTTTTGATGTTTAGTATGAAGGAGAGAGTGATTCCAAGATATCAAGTTTTTCAGCTGATAAAGTCGAAAAAGCTTATGAAGAAATACCCAACTTTTTATGATATGATGTGTTTGACAGAGCATCTCTTCTTGGAGAAGTATGTATCGAGGTTTACAGAAATTGCAGAGGAATTATTGATGGCTTAGGCTTACAAGGGCAATCGTCTAGATTTAGGAGAAGAGTATGAGTGTTTTCTGGAAAATTTGCTTTCAATCTTTGATCTTATAGGCATCGAAAATGTGTGGTCAAAATGGTGGCATTCATACTTCTATTTGATTGTTGCCTTGATGAAAATGATGCTTGTATTATGTCAGAAGAGACCCAGAACCAGAAAATAAAGCTATAGTTTTAGCACATTGATCTGGATTTCTCCTTCTGAGTAGTTTCATGTCCTTTTACATATGTGACAGCTTTCAAGTCCTCATACGGTGAAGTTGTTTGGTTGTTAGTTATATAGCTTTTAGTTATGCTGGATTGTAAACTGGTAACTGAACATTGGTGCTGAATCTTAAACTACATGTCAACTAATATGTGACTGTACATGGTATTAGTTATGTTATGCTGGTTTCAATACATAATAATTCACTTCCTGACCAACAACCAAACGACTTTTTGATAAAGTGAAATACTTTGTTGATGGAGTAAAGCTTCATGTCTTAAGCCTTCTCTTCCTTTTGTCGGCAGGCATTGTTCATTGTACTGCAAAGTATAGCCATCTTGCAATTTAACAAGGAGGTGACTTACTTCTTCACTTCGAATATTTGCACAGCACCAACTAGTTTATGTAATTCTCCTCTCCTTCAAGTCATTGGCACCCTAGGATATGAAGGATCAACCCCTTGAATTTTTGTTTTTGGCCTCTCTTCACACGCATACATCATATACTTGTGTGGACAACTACTGAAAGGGTGTGTGACATAACGAAGTTCGGCAACTATGTTGTTGTTGCGAGGCGAGGGAGCAACTTGTCTAAGTCTTGTGATGGACTCCTTCATATTAAGAGAGTGACTCAAAATCAAGATTCCTTACAACTTACACCAATAGTGTCACAGAGCGGTCGGATATTGGATCACTCCCTTCTCTCCTATCTCATGGATCACTTCCCTCTCCAGCAACTTGTATTAGTATGACTATGACTTAACAAAAACAGTCCATTTCTTGCTCCACATCTCCACAAATCTTGTCTAGTATGTGAAAAACTCCACAAATCTTGTCTAATAAGTGCATGGAAATGTTTAGGATGGCACCAAGTTTATTCTGAACTTCAGAGAAGAAAATAAAACTCGGACTAGAGTTCTTCTTGGAAACAATGAAGTTAAAGAAGTCAACTTTAGTACAGCATCCTGCACTTTTGATGTCTAGCATGGTTAAGAGAGTGATTCCCATATATCAAGTTCTTCAGCTGATAAAGTCAAAAAAAGTTTGTGAAGAAAGAACCAAGGTTTTATTCTGTCATTTATTTGCCAGAGCATCTGTTCTTGGAAAAGTATGCATCAAGGTTTGCAGAAACTCTTGAGGAATTATTGATGGCCTTCAGGGGCCATTCTCTAGATTTAGGAAAAGGATAAACATTTTCCTTGCTCTCAGGTCAAACTCCAGCAGAGATACAAAATACTAAGTGATTTCTTCCCATTTATCCTAGCCTTGGTGGACCGAGTTACCTGGTATAATTGTTGTTGGTGGGAGGTGGCAGGTATCCTATGGAGTTAGTCGAGGTGCGCGAAAGCTGGCCCGGACACCACTTTCATAAAAAAACATGTTCCTTGAGGATTAATCCGCATTTCTTTTTCAAAGTAAATTATGTTGGTGATCTTACTAGGTTTCAAGATGCCATATTTGCAAAAATGTCATGCTAGTGTGATGACTGTCAGATTATACTGGGTTCTCTTTGTTTGGTGCTGCTACTACTCCATCCATCTATTTTTCTGACAATCTCCTCAGCGATATCTATCTCCATCGAAATCGAGTAGTAAGTTTACTCATGGTCTCTTTCGCTTCCTTCCTTGGAATTCCTACTCTCTGTTTTTACTCATACAAAAAGCCTAACTCCCTTTGAAATATTTTTTAGTGATGTAGCACGAATTATGAAGTGCAGTGTATGCTTGCTTCTAGGATTTTTTTTACCAACAATTTTTTGCATTTTCATATGTATTCTATGTGATATTGGCTTGTAAATTGTGATATTCTATTTATCTGCTTTTGATTATTGCAAAGTTTCTGTAAATTTATATCGGAATGAGAAAAATAATATGTGTCGTCAAAGATGATATTTTTAAGAGTGATAGAGGGAGTAGCTTTTTGTATAATCTGTGAACTTCAAAGGCAATGTGTTACTCCATTTGAATTAATTTAAAAAATGAGTTTCCGTTACTGTTTTTATCTATTTTAATTTATAGGTCTCAAACATTTCAACTCGTAGAGATAGGCTGGCTTCATATAACACAATAGCTTACTCCTTTCTATAAATTAATTGAAGTGTTGATATTTATTCACCTTTTCTTTCCAGGGAAGTGAAGTTTAAAGAAAAGCATGGGTAGCTTCTGTGTTCCACCTCTGCGTATCTTCCACTTTGAATAGCTTTGTTCAAAGTTTTCTCTTAAATCCTTAAAATTCATATTTTTCTTGTCTCTATAAGTCTTTCTCGTTGTTTCCTGTGAACAGATTGAGAAGGACTCATGATCTCCATCCAACTGCGCTTCCGTTCATTATCTACTCACTTGCATCATCTTTCTTCCCTACCTACTGGTCCTTTTTCTTCTTTCCACATATCTCTCTCCTCTCTATCTCAGGTAGTAACCAAAAAGTCTGCTCAAAATGCAAACCAAGAAAATCCTGTTCTCCTCAACTACCTAATAAACACGTTGGGCTTTCCAAAGCCTAAAGCCGTGACCATATCCGATCGTTTATCTTGGGTCAGAAGTGTTGAAAAACCTAAATTGACTGTACATTTCTTCAAGTCCGTCGGATTCACAGATGCACAAATCCAATCCGCTGTTGGTACCGTCCCCCAAATCCTTCTTGCTGATGTTGAAAAAATACTCAAGCCAAAGATCCAGCTATTACAAGAATTGGGTATCACTGGTTCTGATCTGGGTAGGCTTTTGTCCACAAAGGCGATATTATTAACACGTAGCCTGGACAAAATACTAAAGCCTTCCATTGAAGTTCTCAATGAAGTCCTTATAAAAAGTACTGATAATGGTGATTGGTTCCGGGTTCTGCTAAGGTGTGATTGGGTTATTTATGGATCTCCTCACTCGAGACTGGTTCCTAATATTTCATATCTGCAGAGCGTTGGAATTGTTGGGTCTCAACTATCATCACTCTTGAAGAGGCAACCTCATCTTTTTGTTACACATGGATCTAAGCTTAAAAAACTTGTCTCTGAACTTATGGATATCGGGTTTTCTACTGATTCAAGAATGTTGGTGCATAGCCTTCATACATTAAGTTGTATGAGTCAAGAATCTATTTCGAAGAAATTACTGTTGATTCAGAGTTTTGGTTTCTCCAAAAGTGAGTGCATGGTAATGTTTAAGAGGGCACCATGCTTATTCCGTGGTTCAGAGAAGAAAATAAGACTCGGACTAGAGTTCTTCTTGGAAACGGTGAAGTTACAGAAGTCAACTTTAGTACAGCGTCCTACTCTTTTGATGTTTAGTATGAAGGAGAGAGTGATTCCGAGATATCAAGTTTTTCAGCTGATAACGTCGAAAAAGCTTATGAAGAAAGACCCAAAATTTTATGATATGATGTGTTTGACAGAGCATCACTTCTTGGAGAAGTACGTATCGAGATTTACAGAAAATGTAGAGGAATTATTGATGGCTTACAAAGGCCATCGTCTAGAATTAGGAGAAGAGTAAGAGTGTTTACTGGAAAATTTGCTTGCAATATTTTTTTTCCCGGTTTTGATCTTATAGGCTTCAGAAATGCGTGGTGAAATATGGGCATTCATATTTCTATTTGTATTGTTGCTTTGATGAAAATGATGCTTGTGTTATGGCATAAGAGGCCAGGAACCAGAAAATAAAGCTATAGTTTTAGCACATTGATCTTAATTTCTCCCTTCTGAGTAGTTTCATTTCCTTTTACATATGTGACAACTTTTAAGTCCTCATACGATGAAGTCGTTTGGTTGTTGGTTAGAATTATACAGGTATGATTAATATAAAGAATAGTCATGTAGGGTTTAGTTATGTTGGATTGTAAACTGGTAACTGAATATTGGTGCTGAATTTTATGTAACCACGTATACATGGGTATTAGTTATATTATGCTGGTTTTAATGCATAATAATTCACTTCCTAACCAGCTACGAAACGACCATTAAGGCATGAGCTTTTTTCTTCTTCTTTTTTTGATAAAGTGAAATACTTAATTGGAGTAAAATTTCATGTCATAGCCACTGAAATACCCAAGGATATGAAGGATCAACCCCTTGAATCTTTAGTTTATTGGTCTCTATTTACAGTAAACATCATATGCTTGTTTGGATAGCCACTGAAAGTGTATCTATGACACAACAGAGTTTAGCAATTATGTTGTCATTTCAAGGTTTGGGATCAACTTCTCTAGTCTTGTGGTGGATTACTTCCTATTAAGAAAATGAATTGGTTCCCAACCTGACTCAAGATCAAGATTCCTAACAACTTATACCAATAGTGATAAACAAGCGAGATATGTTTTTATCGTTGTATTTTTATATATTTGCCTATTTTGAGAATTCTGATTTATTGTAAAATAAGACCATCTACAAACACATCATAAATCTTATGCATCTATTGACTTGATGTAAATACCGAGCAAGCATTTACGATTCTTTAACGAACCTTCTATGAGTAATTTGTCATTATCAATACAATATTAAACGAACCAAAAGCATCAGACGGTCCCGTAGCTCAGTTGGTTAGAGCGTTGGTCTTATGAGCCGAAGGTCGCGGGTTCGAGCCCCGCCGGGACCAGAGATAAACTATGTCATTGACTTTTTACTTGTAAAAAATAAATTATTTTTAGTAATACGTACAATTTTTTCTTTCTTAAAGCTCAATCATTCAAATCAAATTACTACATGTGTAGTTAGTTGTCAATGCAAATTATTAAGTAATAATATAAAGAAAGTTGTCTTTTATTCACGTCTGAAAATAAAACACACCTCGTTCAAGAATATTCAATTACATGGACAACCTATAATTAGGAATAGCCATTAGATGTTTGGCTCTAGGAGTAACAAGACCAAATTCCTCACTCATGTCCAAATCATTTGGTAACATACCATTTGGAAGTTCCCAATCAAAGCAATGAACCAATTGTGCCACGATCAAACGTATCATGATGAGTCCTAGCCGTAAACCAGGACATCTTCTTCTGCCAGATCCAAATGGGAGAAGCTCAAAATCATGTCCACGAAGATCTATACTACTCCCCACAAACCTTTCTGGAATAAACTCATCTGAATTATTAGGCCATACATGTGGATCACGCCCTATAGCATAGGTGTTCACTAATATTCTTGATTTTTTTGGAATAAAATATCCATCAATAGTGCTATCTTCAATAGATTGATGAGGGATTAGAAATGGTGCCACAGGATGAAGCCTTAATGATTCTTTTATGACCATATTTAAGTATTCCAATTTTTCTAAATCTAACTCCTCCACCATTCTTTTCATTCCAATTTTTTCTTCAAATTCTTTTTGAAGTTTTTTCATTATGTTTGGTTGCCTTACGAGTTCTGAGAGTATCCAATCAATTGCTGTTGCTGAAGTATCCATTGAAGCTATTAGCATATCCTGTTAACACAAATAGTTTAAATATACCCTTTGTTATGTCAAAATATAATGAAAAGAGTATATTTTAACCAAAAATATAACAAAAAAATATATTTGAACCAAAAATATAATGAGGGATATATTTATACTATTTCTAATAGTACAAGGGTGTATTTAGACACTTTCCCGCTTAAAATAACATGAAGAAAAATAAAGAAAAGGGGTGGGGTAGTTGGAATTATTAAGTGGACAAAAAAATTAAGAGGGTTTATGTCATAAGTCAAAAATATCTTTCATAAAGAAGTTTTATTGGTTACCAGAATTTTCAGATCACAAGGGGGAAAATGACTCTTGTGGACGAAAGTCGTCGACAATAAAATATCTAATGTAATCTCATAAAATAAGGTCTGAAGAGGATAAAATATATATGATATTTATTTTTATCTAAGTAGAAAAACTGTTTTCGATAGACCTTCTGTTCAAGAGAAAAAGATAGTCCAAAGCAATATATAAAAATAACGAAAAAATAAAACAGAAAATAATCAAACTTAAAGGATAAGAAACTACAAGGGTATGTAGTACTACAACTAATAGTATGGCTAATAGAACAGAGAAATAAAGCGAGACAATATTTAACAATCTAACTAATCTTCTATCTTAATTTGTGACTTTATTAACGTATAATGCGACTTGCCAAATATATTGATCGTAGTATTTCTACGATCGAGATATTCCCTCTCCCCTTCTATCTATCGAAACACAAAAAAAATAAAATTTAGTCCTTTGACGCCCCTATTCGGTGTAAAATTCATGCAACTTACCAAGTCAACGAAAAATGACACATTTAAGCCCTATTACAAATGTTTAAAAGGTACGATCTTAACAAATGACGGTGTATATAACTTAAACATGCATAGACGATAGACAAAAACTTACCAATAAAATAGCTTTAACATGACCACGATCAAACTGAAACTCAGTTTCTCCAGATTTCATGATGTTCAACATAGTATCAACAAAATCCTTGTTGTTTTGATGTTGTCCTTTTTTATCAGTCTCTTCATGTTCATCAATAATCTTCTCTAAAAAATTATCAAACACCTTGCTAGCTGCCTTCATTCTTTTTGTTAATCCTTGAAGATCCAACTTACCTAGAAAGGGGAAAAAATCTCCAAGATTAGGAGCTGCTGCTAATTGTAACCCTTCATTAACAACACTCTTAAATCCCTTGCCACCAAATTCCTGATCATCTTTATATTTTTTCCCAAAAATCATCCTACAACTTATATCGACCGATAAACGTGTTACAATCTCACTCAAATCAACCACAATTTTTTCATGAGATTTTTTCTTGAGAGTTTCAATCAAAAGATTCAACTCTTCCCTCCTCATGGATTGAAATGAATTGATTTTTAGAGTGCTAAGTAGCTCTAATGTGCATAATTTTCGCATATTTCGCCAATAAGGACCATATGTACCAAAAGTCAAGTTATTTTGGTCATATGAAATGTATTTTGAAGCTTCATGAGGTGGTCTACTTGCAAAATTTTGATCATATGTCTTGAGAAATTGCTCAGCTACCTGAGGAGAAGAAACAATTATGTTGTCAACAAATCCTAATCTTAAGTACATAATTGGACCATATTTTTTGGCTAAGATGTTCAAATCTTGATGAGGGTTTTTGCCTAACAAATGATGAAGATGTCCCAAAATTGGGATCTCTTTGGGACTTGGTGGAAGTTTTTTTCTTTTGTTGTTTCTCCATATCTCATGAAGGAGATAGAGAAGAGCTACAACTATTGGTAATGTGGTCCAAAATAAAGCCATGGTATAAGAGTTAGGCTCCTCAAGGGGATAAAAGGAATTGAATTTGTATATATAATGTGTTGAAAGGTCATAAGAGTTTGGGGTTGCCTGGTTGAGAGACAAGTTCATGTAGGAATAATAATATAATAATGATAAAATTGCTAATATTTTTTTTTAAAAAAAGCATGGTTAGGATCCTACTACATTGTTTATTGTGTTTTGATTATTATATATTGCATTATTTTTGTTGTTGTTGTTGTTGCTCCCTTATAATAGACTTTGCATTGTTTCCTTATGACTTGCTATATTTTCCTTTTTATATCTGAAATAACTACATTTGAGTCTAGGGTGTTTTGAAAACAACTTCTCTACCTGCACAAGATAGTAGAAAAAATCTACACAGATTCCACCCTCCTTGCATACTTAAGGGATTTCAATGGATATATTGTTGTGGAAAAGTATGGCTAGGAGTTATATCTGGGGTGGACCTAGAGTTCTACCAATGAATTTGACAAAACTTTGTAGTTTCGATGAAAATTTTGTATTACAAAAAAAGAAAAATTACCTAAATACAAAATTAATTTTACCATATTCTCTAAAATTTTCTACCATTTGAAAAAATTACATAAATTCCTATCTTTCTCACACTCTCTCCTATTTCCGGATGCATCACTCTTACGCGATGTATCGGGACATGTGTGTCTTGTATCAACAAAGGTAATGCATCGGGAAGTGATGTATCGGGACGTTGAGCAATATATCGGGACATGTGTGTCTTGTATCAACAAAGGTAATGTATCGGCACACGATGCATCATAACGTTGAGTGATGTTTCCGAAATCCTTAAAATTTAAGGGATTTTTGTAATTTGAGAAAAATAGGGATATGATGTAATTAACTCTTAGCACTATGAGATTTGTCTTGTATCAACAAAGGCAATGCATGCATTAAATCCCCTTGAATTACTAATAGTCTAATACCATGAATTTCCATGTATTAGTAATACACTCCTCAATACACAATAAAGTGTATAACTAATGCAAAAAATAGTTATATCAGTACTACAACAAAAACAACTTTTAGCAGCAATAAATATGCACATTAACAAAGAATGATAAAACATTTATCGGTATTATTAGTTAATTGTCATTGGATCCAATGTCGCTATAGGTTTTAGAGAAATTTACAAAGAGTACTAAATGTCACTAAAAATACATATTTAATTAGCGGCAATTAAGTTATTGCCATTAATTTATTGCCGCGAAAGATCCTTTTTGGTGTAGTGTATATAGGTTGAAAAGGTGTACCAAACAAAGTACTATTTATACACAAAATTACTGCATACATTATTTCTTCTAATTAATACACTCTACCAAATGATCCATTTACGGATGATTTTATTTACAAAAATATACAAAACAAGTAAAGTTAATAAAATAGAATACCAAGGGCAAAAAATAAATTGAAAAAAACAGCAATAGCTATCATGCAGGCATGTTGACCATCACTTGTATGATTATCCACATTTATATATTAGTAGTAGAAGTAGATAGTAGATGCGATCAGATGCCCCCTACCTAGTAGTTTTTCTTTGAAAAATTCAAAATTAGGGGCCGGAGATGAAAGAGAAAATAGAGGAGAGGATTATAAGTTGAAGAATTCAACTTTTATTTTAATATTATAATGCATAATATTTGGTGTTTGATATCCATATTGGAGCCCGACTAAATTCGTATTCGCGCGCTCCTTAATAAAGATGATTTTAAATCCAGGGGCAACTCAAATTTGAAATCTCTTATTAAGGATAAAAGAATACTTACCACTCTACCATAACTTTTGTTTGTAACTATTATTCAAATTATCTATTGAGTTCCTTAATTAAAAATTGTTTAGCTTAACCTTATTGACAAAATGTAGAGTTGCTTTCCTCAAAAGTATACCTTTCGTTTGAAATTTCTTGGCAATTGAAATATTATTTTCTTCCTCAATTACCTACATTAAAAGAAATTCATATGTGTGTTGTGTAAAGGAAAGAAAACAAATTATCTCAACTTTATTAATCTTTTCCTTATACTAAATGTTATGAATAATCTTGAATCTTATTGCTTCGTTCCAATTAGTAAGATAGAAAAAGAAAGAATTTTTAAAATTTGTGATTTGAAATAATTCTTAAAAAAAATTGTGACTATGGATCGTCTCATAGGGATAAAATGAAAATTTTATATTTAATTGTTACTAAATATTAAAAAAATCTTTTTCACTGGCTAAAAAAAAATATGTCATACAAATTAAGAGAGTATCTCAAAACAACTTTAGTTACTTATCATTTCTCTACCATTTTAATCAATACTAGGTAAGGGCGCTATGCTCATATTATGTACACATCATTAAAGTTTACTATATAGAAGAGGCTAGAAGCAACGCGCTATGCTCATATTATGTACACATCATTAAAGCCTACTATATATAAGAGGCTAGAAGCAATCAACTCATGATTAACGTGTCTATTTCTGATCAGGATATTTTTTATATTTTATATAATTTTTATATTTTAACAAGATTATACCTCAGTATTTTATAAACGTACTTATTAAACAGATATTAAACCCATTATGTGATGCTTTTCAGCCAAGCTGAAATTATTGACTTTGTGTGGGTCATCATCTCCTTTTTTGTGGGATGTCTATTATGTGCTAATTGTGTTTTGGAAATTTTCCATTTTTATTTATTTGTTTTATTTTCTAATTTATGTTATATTTAAAATTTCATTAAAAAATACTATAAATTATAATAATGATAATAGTAATAACTTAAAATATTTAAAATTTGATTGACTTTCGAGATTTCATTTATCCCACATAAAGTGAGATAAAGGATTAACATATGTCACGTAAATATTATCTTAAACATATTACAAATCATAGTAATTAATAATTGATTCTCAAAATTTCGTCTGTAATGCATAAATTGGGATAAAAAACATAATATATATTTTTTTGAAAATTATAGAAAAATTATGTAAATCATAATAATTATCAATTTAAAATATCTAAAATATATTAAACAAATTGATTGACTCTCGAAATTTATATGCACCACATAAATTGAGACAAAATGAGTTACATATATTGGCTATTGGCTGTTGTTGTTAAGCTTCGCTGTGATGTGAAGTTCGACTAGCGATGTTGAGTTCTAGAGGGTGATACTTTGCTTTTGATTCATACTTGGTCAAAGTCTCCTTTGTTTAGTTCAAATGATCTATGTAGTGATTTGTGATGTTTGACTTAATATCCATCGTCTCATGCTTTAGTTTGGATTATTTTCCTGTGCATTTTTGTTTGTAAATGCTTGCTAATTCATTTGTTGATCATAGTTGTCATAACTTATATGTAGCAATAGTATCTCCCCAGTTCTCGTGCATCTGTTAATAATTTATAGGTAGTAAGTATCCTACTTGCTTTTTTCTTTGTTGATGAGTCACTAAGGTTTGTTCTTGTCTAAAAAAAATTAGCATTATTTGTTAGTTTCTTGTTTAAATGTTGGTGCTTAAGTCAGGATTTCAAACCTTGTTTAATTTCGTTTGATGAATGTTTCTTTAAAAATGAGATCATGAATGTATTTGATGGTATAATACTCAAGTAGATCATCGCTTTTTAAATTTGGTGGGTTTGAGTAGATCATTGACTAAGGTTGAGCGGATGTAGGGGGCTGTTTTATATAGTACGATTTTCCCCATTCACGTGCTTCGTGATGTATATGTTGTTCTCTATAAATTAAATACTCTTTTCTATGCAATTTTGAGTTGATATTAATTCATTACCCCTTCTTTGCATGAATGATATTCGAGTCCGTTTTGGACTTCTCCTTGCATATCCTTGAGTTGTCCCGTGTTAGTCTCATCCGTGTTCGAGCAAGGAAAGCAGAAATACGGACTTGGAAGCAAAATTACGAGTCCTGAGAGCCGAAAACGTGCTGATATACACGTGATACAACAGTTGTATATGCTGCAAAAAGCTGGAGAAATGGGACCAAAGTTCTATAATTTCAGTTTTTGCGTTGTATTGTAATCGGGTCAAAAGCCCATTTATTTTTAGTATTATATGTTAGATATTAGGACAGGTACAAAAGGGGCAAGAATTGGGTCAAAAGCCCAAAGAAAGCAGCTCAACCTATTTTGTTAGTCATTAGGACAGGTACAAATGGGTCAAAGGCTCAAAAGCTAAAATTAGGCCCAAGTACTGACACAGACGAACAGAAATCAGACTTGGGCCCAAATCTTCCTCTCTCCTTATTATATATTTCGTGTTAATTTTATTGTTAGTATACGCTTATTTGCTAATTAATTTTAAGGTTCTTAACTCATAATTCCCCAAAGGATACCCATTTTGAATAAGTTAACTTATAGTACTTCATCTTAAGATAACTAAGTATACTTGTCTTTCCAAATTGATTTCTAAAAATTTTATAAGCTTTTCTCTACTTAGACATTTTAGATAATATATTCCCTTTTCTCTCTAAATGATTTTAAGTTATAAAATTCGTTTATTCCGTAACTAGTCAAGCATGCCTATTGTTAGCCAAATATTTTAATTGTCGGATAACCGCAAGTAAGCGGACATTTCGGGTGCTTTCAAACCCTTTTCGAAATGCTAATATGAACTTCGAACCCCCTTTAATTATTTTTCATTAGATTTCTATTTTAGTCTTTTGAAAAAAATTAGTTTTCTTAATTTATCTTTAAAAATTAAGTGGCGACTCTAAAATCAATCGTTTCTCTTTTTTTAAATAAAACATTTACAAAAATATACAAAACAAGTAAAGTAAATAAAATAGAATACCAAGGGCAAAAAATAAATTGAAAAAAATACCAATAGCTGTCATGCAAACATGTTGACCATCACTTGTATGATTATCCACATTTATATATTAGTAGTAGAAGTAGATAGTAGATGCGATCAGATGCCCCCTACCTAGTAGTTTTTCTTTGAAAAATTCAAAATTAGGGGCCGGAGATGAAAGAGAAAATAGAGGAGAGGATTATAAGTTGAAGAATTCAACCTTTATTTTAATATTATAATACATAATGTTTGGTGTTTGGTATTCATATTGGAGCCCGATTAAATCCATATTCGCGCGCTCCTTAATAAAGATGATTCTGAATCCAGGGGCAACTCAAATCTGAAATCTCTTATTAAGAATAAAAGAATACTTACCACTCTACCATAACTTTTGTTTGTAACTATTATTCTAATTATCTATTGAGTTCCTTAAAAATTGTTTATCTTAACCTTATTGACAAAATGTAGAGTTGCTTTCCTCTAAAGTATACCTTTTGTTTGAAATCTCTTGGCAATTGAAATATTATTTTCTTTCTCAAATACCTACATTAAAAGAAATTCATATGTGTGTTGTGTAAAGGAAAGAAAAGAAATTATCTCAACTTTATTAATCTTTTCCTTACACTAAATGTTATGAATAATCTTGAATCTTATTGCTTCCGTTCCAATTAGTAAGATAGAAAAAGAAGGGAAAATGCATAAGTACCCTCCAGCCTATGCTCGAAATTCCAGAGACACACCTAACTTTTACTAAGGTCCTATTACCCCCTCGAACTTATTTTATATGTAACATTCTATCCCTTTTTGGCCTACGTGGCACTATCTTGTGGGCCCAACGCATGTTGACAAATTTTTCAAGGATAGTGCCACGTAGGCCGAAAAGGGGTAGAATATTATAGATAAANGGGGGGGGGGGGGGGGGGGTAATAGGACCTTAGTAAAGGTTAGGTATGTCTCTGGAATTTCGGGTATAGGCTGGGGGGGTACTTATGCATTTTCCCAAATAAAGAATTTTTAAAATTTGTGATTTGAAACAATCCTTAAAAAAAATTGTGACTATGGATCGTCTCATAGGGATAAAATGAAAATTTTAAATTTAATTGTTACTAAATATTAAAAAAATCTTTTTCACTGGCTAAAAAAAAATATGTCATACAAATTAAGAGAGTATCTCAAAACAACTTTAGTTACTTATCATTTCTCTAACATTTTAATCAATACTAGGTAAGGGCGCTATGCTCATATTATGTACACATCATTAAAGTTTACTATATAGAAGAGGCTAGAAGCAACGCGCTATGCTCATATTATGTACATATCATTAAAGCCTACTATATATAAGAGGCTAGAAGCAATCAACTCATGATTAACGTGTCTATTTCTGATCAGGATATTTTTTATATTTTTTTTTTTGAAAATTATAGAAAAATTATGTAAATCATAATAATTATCAATTTAAAATATCTAAAATATATAAACAAATTTATTGACTCTTGAAATTGATATGCACCACATAAATTGAGACAAAATGAGTTACATATATTATGTAAATTAACAACTTAAATATTTAAAATATTTATAAAAATAATAATTAACCACAAATTATATCTATATATGTCACATAAATTCAAACTTGTTGGACCCATAAAAGAAGATAGCCTTATCTGAGATATCCCTTTGTGAACTTTGAACCACATATAGTATAAGGATTAGATTTTGCCAACACATTTTTTCTCTTAAAGACTATCAACTATAGTATTAATATACTAGTTTTTGCTTTATGAACAATAACCAAACAACGTTCATAACAATTTTTTTTTTTTAATCCTTCAACCAAACTTGTTTAAGGAATATCTTAAATGGAATAATAATTACCTTTATTAACTAAATTTTAAATTTTCAAATGAAGTTCTATGTCCCAAACAAAATTCTAAAATCCAAATACTCATTTTGAATTCCTACTTTAAATACCTTCTTTTTTTTTTCTGTTTTTGTTAGCTTCAAATAAGACTAGTTGTCCAAACGTCAAATATAATATCTTTTTTTTCTCATAGACTAGAGATGGCAAATGGGCCGGGCGGGGCAAATCCGCATTAACCTACAAAATCTTCTCTCCACCCCACCCTGTTCCATATAGCATAATTTTTTATTTTCGTCTCGTCTCGACCTGCCCTATTGCTATCCCTACTCATAGTCACATCAATATGATTGATATTACAACGCAAGGACCCAGCCTCTTTATAAATATTTGCAAGTTAGGAAGCAAAAACACACACAATTAATAATTTCTATATCTCATGGCTTCAATATTCTTACAAGTTCTTGCACTACTTGCAATACTATATATTCTTCAAGAATTACACAACAAATTCATAAAAAAGAAGAAAAAACTCCCTCCTGGTCCAAAAGGGTTTCCAATTGTAGGAAATCTCCATATGATTGGGAAAAATATCCACCAAGATCTTCATAAAATAGCCAAAAAATATGGTCCAATAATGAGCATGAAATTTGGTGCTATTCCTATAATTGTTGCTTCATCTCCTCATGCTGCTGAACAATTCTTGAAAAAACATGATCTTATTTTTGCTAGTAGACCAAATAGTAGAGCTATGCAAATTGTGGCGTATAATCAGAGAAATTTGACATTTGGAAAATATGGACCTTATTGGAGAAATATGCGAAAATTATGCACGTTAGAATTGCTTAGTCCACTCAAGATCAATTCATTTCAAGATATGAGAAAACAACAAGTTACAGATTTTGTGACTTTTATCAATCGGGCAGCTTCTAGTCATGTTGAAGTTGATATTAGTGCTAATCTTTCTTTATTAAGTGCTAATATGTCATGTTTAATGATATTTGGGAAAAAATACATGGATGATGAATTTGATGAAAGGGGTTTTAAAGATGTTATTCAAGAGGCTTTGATTATAGCAGCAACACCAAATATTGGTGAGTTTTTTCCTTTTCTAGATAAGTTTGATTTGCAGGGATTAATTCCTCGTATGAAGAAATTGGCTAAGGTATTTGATGAATTTTTGGAGAGAGTTATTGATGAACATGTTCAAAATTCCAAAGAGGAGAAGCAAACTAAGGATATTGTTGATACTATGATGAATATCATGCAATCTGGTGAAGCTGAATTCGAATTTGATCGTCGTCATGTCAAAGCTATTTTATTGGTAATTTTACTATGTTATAGTTTATAATCATTTTATTTATCATAATACGAATAGAGTTTGAAGATTTTTACCAGCAGGACACTTTTATTTATTATAGCAGGTACTTACTAGCAGGATATTTTTACTTACTAGGTAATTTACTCTCACATCTATTTAGGATTGCTATGCTTAGGTGACTTGATAGTGAAAATATCTAATTTGAGTCTTAGAAGAGAATTGGTAAAATCTAAAAGAAAAAATAAAAAAATAAAAGATATTGAGTCCACTAGTCCTATTTGAGGCATGGGTTCAATAGTCTCTCAAGTGTGTTTTTGATTATTAGCTTTAATTATTCTTTATTTAAATAAAAGAGTTTAATTGGTGTAAAAAAATATTACACCATTATAATTATTTTTATATGTTAACAGATAATGACCTATTTTATTTAAAAGATTATAAATCTCCTATATTAAGGAGAATTATTGACGGTGTATATTTAACCATGTGAATAATATTGTTGATAGGGGAGGAACCAGGTAAGGTCGAGAGTGTTCATTTGAACCTCCTTCAGCAGAAAATAATTACATTGCTTATACATGATTAAAATTATATTTTATGTATATATACTAAATGGTAAACATTCTTCCAATTTTTTCATATGTTTACTTATTCATATTTTGAACCCCTTTAATAAAATTTTTGACTCCACCACTATGCAGGACTTGTTAATAGCTTCTATAGACACCTCAGCAACATCAATTGATTGGATTTTCTCTGAACTTCTAAGGCACCCAAATATAATGAAGAAATTACAAAAGGAGTTGGAACAAGTAGTTGGAATGAATAGAATGGTGGAAGAATCAGACTTGGAAAAATTAGAGTACTTAGACATGATAATCAAAGAAGGCTTTAGGCTTCACCCTATTGCACCACTACTCATCCCTCGTGAATCAATGGAAGATTGCATAATTGATGGCTTTAATATACCTAGAGGTTCACGAATTCTAGTAAATACTTGGGCAATCGGAAGAGATTCAGAAGTTTGGCCTGAACCTGAAAAGTTCATGCCAGAAAGATTTGTTGGTAGTGATATTGATCTTCGTGGACATGATTTTCAACTTTTACCATTTAGCTCTGGGAGAAGAAGATGTCCTGGATTACAATTAGGGCTCACAGTTGTTCGCCTAGTAATAGCACAATTGGTTCATTGTTTTGACTGGAAGCTACCAAATGATATGATGCCAAATGATTTAGACATGACTGAGAAATTTAGTTTAGTTGTATCTAGAGCTCAACATTTAATGGCTATTCCTACTTATCGTTTGCATGTATAGTTGGTATGAGCCTTGGTAGAGCGAGGTGGGTTAGAGTTTTTGCAGGTACGTAGCGAATTTAAATATTTATTTATTTTCAAAATTCGCACGGACTCAGGGACGATTAAAGCTTTTGTGGGTGCATATATAGCAGATTTAAATGTATTTTTTTTACAATATATATATATATATATATATATATATATATATCATATTATATTACAAGTGGAAAGCTCCAACATTGATATATATATATACATATATATCATATTATATTATAAGTGGAAAGCTCCAACATTGAAAGTTAAATTACCATTTTGTCCCTACACTATGTGATAATCTAATTAAATCATATCTATCTAATCTAAAATTTCAATAATATTGTGAATAAATAAAAATAATTTTGTTGAGTCTTTTCCACTACCCATTAACTATGCATGCAATGCACTTAATATACAACGTACAAACTTACTTACAATAACTATAATTTTATCTTCATTATATACAAATTTCCCAGAGAATGTGAGGAGGTGCTTTGAATATTAATTTTTAAACTTGACTATTTAATTGCCTAATTTAATTAGTAATATATAGCTCTGTTGCACTATTCTCTTTCTCATCTAATTATATCCATGACTAGAGATGGTTTTTGGTTCAGATTTTGATGAAAACTGTATTCTTTTTTATCCTTCCTCTTAAGTGAGTATATTTTTAATGTAAGTTAACATTATGTGACATTAATTTTTATTATTTGTGTCATTTTGCTACATTTACAGAACCATTTCCTCAATTCAGGTTTGTGTCTATCTCTATGTGTCATTATATATGTATATGTGTGTGTGTCTTTGATATTTGTTTGTGGTGTTGGATTTTAGTTTGTCAAGAAGCGCAAAATTGAATTTTGATGTCCATAGCATTCATTTCTTGAACTTTCTTTTCTATGTCAGAAGTACTGCTCTGTTGACTCTAGCCATTCTCTGTGTTGGAATTTTTTATGGATGAATCTGTTTTTGTCTTCTTTTTTTCTTTAGCTCTATCCTCATACAAAGGTCAATCATACAAATACAAAAGATATTCTCCACTAAGTTGAAAGAGGTTATATTACTACTCCCTCTGTCCCCTCTGTCCCATTTTATATGAGGTACTTTGACTCGACACGAAGTTTAAGAAATGAAGAAAGACTTTTAAAACTTGTGGTCCAAAATGAATTATAGAAATTTGTGTGGCTGTAAATCATTTCATTAAGGGTAAAATAGACATTTTATAGCAAAATTGTTACTAAAAATAGAAATGTGTCATTTTTTTTTGGACTGACTAAAAAGGAAAGTAAGTCATATAAATTGGGACAGAGGGAGTATATATTATAAGCAACACATATATCATACAAAAAGGAAAAAAGAATTTTCATAGAAGTCTAATTCCTATAGTGCATCGTAGTTTATATTTTTACACCTATTGATTTATTAATCGATTTTCAATATATAATATAACGTTTCACAATGATCCTGATCTTGATACAAATTGTAAAATCATTGTGATTAAAGACTATTATATTCATGGGAAATGCAATTTCTAATGAATTCTTGTATTACACCGAAAGTGTGAAGTTCTTACCTTTATGGTTAGATAACGATTTTGCCTTTGTTGTAAATTAAAATATAATAAAATAATTAACTGTTATATAGTAATAGTTTATCATATCATCATATCTTTTTCAATAGTTTGCTTGTGTTGTCATCTCCTATAATTATTTATTTATTGTTCTAAGTACCAGATGACGCATTGGACCATTTTTAAAGGCAACAAAAATAGCAGTAAATGAGGACATTCCAAAGTCCAAAGTTGTATTATCATTTTATCCCTACTATCATTTTTAATAATATATATAATCTTATAAAACATCTAATTAATAATGTTATAAAATATCTAATGAATTAAATAATAAATAGTAAATTCTTCATACATACCGAGAATCCACAATGATTTATATACTAGCTACCATAAGGTCATATTGATCGAATCTCTATAAAACTTATGCAAAAATTTACTCACTCAACAAAACTTATATGTAGTTATTAAATGGAGACTGTAATTTCATTAAAACAATTATTGTATTTGTATTGAAAAACGCAATATTCATTCAAATATTTTTTTCATTTAGTATTTTTATTTTTACTTTTTAGGATGAAAATTTAAGTTTTATATATAAACAGTATTATCTAATAAATAATTATCAGCATGAGATTAGGCATGTACAAATTAATATGGTAGTGGGAGATAAACGTGCCACGCACGTTCCCAAGAACTAGTATTACTATAAGTGGGACAAAAAAAGTTGAAAGTTGAAAGTTGAATTACGATTTTATCCCTATTATTAACTATTTAAATATTAAATTGTGTCATTTTAATTAAAATATTAATGACTTTTGAACTTACTTAGATTAATTTCTAATCAAATATCTTATTTAATAATAATAATAATAATAATAAGTAAATCCAAAATCTCTACATAAATTACTCAATTTTTCCTCTTAATTTCCATAACTTTTTTCCGTAACCCCTCTCATAAATAATATAATTTATGTGGATAAAGTATTATCTTTTATGATAAATAAAGAAATTTAATAATTTAAAAGGGTGCAAATCTACATGGTTTATTAGCTTTAATTTTTTTTTTCCTATTCTTCATTCTTTTTTATTTGCCTTAACTATTCATATTCATAACTCATATCTAATTACCTATTCAATTTTTATACTCTTAATATCCATAACTCTCATCTTTTTATATTCATAACCTCCAATATTTAATATAAAACTTTAAGATATCTTTTGGTATTCCTTCATTTCTATCTATATAAATTCAACTTTTTAATATCATGAAACTCCTACCAAGGTTGTCATTTTTATTTTTATTCTATAGCTAAAGTAGATGAAGAAGACTCTTGAATTTTGATAGGATATGGAAGGAGATGATAAAAACTCAAAAAATTATGTACATAATGTTGACACCCAATTTTGGACCTCCACAATATGGATTAATCACCGAGCTTCTTAAATTCTGAACGATTTGAAATAAATAGTTTTTATTAAGTTCAAAATATTTTTCAAGTTACTTTTAATTAGTTTTACCATTTTTATAATTTTTAAGTAATATATATGTTTTATATAATTTTGTATAAAATTAGTATATTTTATAAACATTTCAAAAATCATCTCAAAAAAATTTTTAATTTTAGTAAGTATTTTATTAAATTAGTTTAGTTTAAATTATGGTTATAATTAGTTTACAATCAAGTTAATTATTTTATTTCGTTAAGATTAAGAAGCTCATTAATTAATTATATTAATTCGTCTTATTTAATTATTAGTCAAATTTACTAATTCACTCAATTTAGCTAAGTCCTTAATCCAATTGGCCAATTTCTCAATTCCAATCCAACCAATTTCTTCAACTCCTCTTAGTCCAATTTTGGGCCTAATTTCTAGCCCAATTCATTACATTCAGTAGCCAACCCATCCAAACAAAATCCCAGCCAGCCCAATTCTTATAGCAATTCTTAACAACCCACTTTCAAATTCAATACCCACTTCTTTTGTAATAAGCACCCCAACATACAATACATACAACGTTCCAAAATAAAATAAGCGACAGCAATACCCCACCCTTGCGTCCTCCTCTTCTTCCTTCGCAACCCAGAAACGTGACAACAAACCCAGAACCTCAAATCGAAACCCAACTGGATTCCAGCAAATACCCGAGTCCAGCATCAATTCAACTGCGTCCTTATCCTCTCTGTACGAGAATAATCCAGGTGTCTCAATCTTGTGCTCCATTTGTCCTTCCTCCAGCAATCAAGCGGTTCTTATCAGTTTCCCGTTTGAATTTCTTTTTTGCTTCGTACGAGTTTAGTACTATTCCAGCTCTCACGTCCTTATACTCCAGATTTTTTTTAAACCTAATTTCCTCCTATATTAACTCCTTTTCTTCTTCATTGGGGGAGGGGACGTTTTTAGCAGAAAGTTTAGTTTTGTGAAAGTAAAGAAACTAGAAACAGAGAGAAAAGTTGGAAGAAAAAACTGATATAGAAGAATAGCAAATACAGCGATAAGGATTTCGATTCCTAAAACTATTAGGGAAGAATTTCGCTGGAGGCCTTTTTACTTCAGAATCTCCTTTCTCATGGTTGTGGAGTCGTGTCCAGAAGCGTGAGTTCCCGTCGCTGCACCGAAAAAGGTAATATCTTCGTCTTATTATATCCTTTAGTGTAGCTCTACTCTGATTTCCAGTAAATGAACATGAGTAATTTGTTGAAGTCTCTCTGATGTTAAGATGTTAGTCCTTTGGATCTACTGGGTTGATAGAGTATCTTAAAGCTACTTGAATCATGGTTTCATTTTTATTTATTTTTTCGAATTAGCTTTATGTTCGTTATTTTTTAATGCACTAGCAATACAATTTTGCTTCTCTACTGATTCGTTTGTGCTCTTGGCTGCCTTCTATGTCATTCGGAGCTCTCATATTAACCTAATCTCATAGGACTTATTCATGTGTTGTTATATAACTCGAATGTTTTAGCTAAATTTCTCTGTCTAGTTTGAAATCATGTTGTTCGCTGAAGCATAAATATATAAGAGGTTTGCTTTCCTTCTTTGGTCACTGTTAACTTTCTGATTTTTGTTTTATTCTTATTTTTTATTTTATTTTATTTTATTTTTTCTTTGACTCTCTTTTGTTTTGGGCATAATCTTTATACATGTTGAAATATGGTTTATGGGAATGTTACATGTTGTTACTAGCTTAGTTTTGTCATTTAAATATTCATGCTTAGCTAAATGCTACCTCTTTTGTTGACATAACATGTTATCATTCATTTGTATAGGTTTAAATTCAAAATCTTTGATTATTTTATTTCTCTCTTGTCTATTCTGTCGAATCTTGCTCATAATGAGCCATTAAATTGTGTGTGTTTGCTGTTTCTCATCTCAATCTTGTTGATGTCTTCAAATGCATGTTTCTCTGTAGTATGTTTCTTGTCTCTTGTTTCTTGTTTAAAATATTCAATTTCATAGTATGTCTCGAGTTTATAGCTTATCCTATTACAGTTTGAGGCTGAGGTTTAATATCTTGTAGCTAGTCTTAGGTCCTTATCTGAATCTATTCTTGATTATATGTTAAACTTCAAATGTTTCTTAATTTCAGCTACCTGGTGTTGGATAACTTTTTCCCTACTAATTGTTATAGTTCCCTTCCCCATTTCAATTTAATTAAAAGGTAATAAGTTAATATCGTGGAGTTTAATTTCAATTTCATTTTGTGAGCCTGATGTAATCCCTAAAATGATTTGAATTTGTTGAAGTTTTGTTGCCAGTAGTTAAGTTTTGGGATCACCCCTGCCTCTTTGAATTATATCAATTGGGCCTTACTTTTCCACTTTAAGACTAAAGCTTAAATGATCTTAATTTTATTTTGTGTTTTGTCTCCTTACTGTTTCATTTGTTTTAATGATTAAATTGTGTGTTAGTCATTTAAGTCATAATCCATGTGCTAGCGTGTTAAATCGCTTTGGTAAGTTGATATCGATATAAATTGGGTACTAATGTTCCCTTTTCTTTTCGTTGCATGTGGAAATCCGCCCGAGTTCACCATGAACTCCTATTTTCCTTCCTCACATTTCGAGAGAGCCATAAAGGCTTAAATCACTTCCTTTCGAGTCTGCCAACCATTGGAATCAAGGACACGAACCCCTAAAAATTGACGAATAGGTCTCGAAGTCGAGAATATACAACAGATTGGAGAGTTAAAAATTTGTGCCAAAAGCCCACTCTTTATTTCAAAATTGTATTTTGTTACTTTTGGGCCTAATCCCATTTATTTGCTATTATATTGTTAGAATTTAGGACAGGTGGCAAGAATTGGGCTTTTGTTTTGGTCCAAAATGAAATTAGGCCTAAGAGTTGATCCAGGCGGACAGAAAAATCAGATTTGGGCCCAAATCTCTTTCCCTCTTTACTTTTATTGTGTTTTATTTAGGGAAATTTTTTAAAATGTTAATATTTTAGCATTTAATAGGACCCCTTAGCCACACTTTCAATATTTATTAAAAATGTCAATATTTTAGTTTGTTATGTATCTAATTCACATTGTTTTTATTTGTTCTAATTGAAAGATTACAATTATTTAATAATAGAAAGGAGAAATTTAGGGGAGAGAATATTTTTAAAATATCACTTAAAATACTCATCAGTTACAAATTCAATATTTTATAAAAGAAACATATCACTTAATATCTCTCATCTTTATAAAAAATAAAATCTAAAAAAAAAATCCCCAAAAAAACAAATCCTTTGTCTTCTTCATCATTCTCGCATGAATTTGACGGTGGCAGCAATGGAAAATCAAAAGGTTAAGCTAATGTGTAGCTATGGTGGAAAAATTCAACTTCGTCCTCACAATCATCAACTATCCTATATTGGCAGAGAATGCGATACCAAAATCCTCTTTGTTGAAGTGAATTCGATTAAATTTGCATTTTTTTTTTCTGTTTGACAAGAAGATTTTGAAAACGGAATAATTTCGTTGACAAACAACTTTGGAGAAGGAATTTTCAATTGGAAGTTCGATATAATCGATGAAATACAATCGATCAAGTATTCGTTAACTGTTGAATCATTAATTTGTTTGGAAGTTTTGACATGAACATTTTTTGATTTTCTTGGGTAATTATAATTTTTTTTGGATGACGAGGTAGATTTTTTTTACAAATGCACAAGTGAATACAGATTTGGATTTGGATTTGGATTTGGAGAAAAAAAAAAAAGAGAAACATAGCAGACGAAGAAGATAGAGAGAGTCAAAGAAAGAAGGTTGCAAATATTATATTCATACCAGAATTGTATTCATATTAATTTTTGTTTGTCAATTGTTTTTCTTTTACTCAGCATTTGTATTTTTATTAAGAATATTATATTTCTTTTTTAGTTTGTAGTCCTCTCAATACGTATGCCAAATGGATTGTATTTCTTAAGTATAAATATGTCATATTTCTTTTCACATTAAATTTGTATTTTTTTTAGAATATGACATCCTTTCTCAACTGATTGTATTATTTCCACTTTGTATGCTATTTTTTCCAGAATCCTATATCCTTTCTTAAATCATATTCATATGTAATGATTGGATTATATTGAGATACAATCACTAATATTTTTGTAATACAAATAATAGAAAAATATATTTGGCAGATATGTAATACAATTTTAATCACTGAGATACGATTTTTAGTTTTTACTATGAAAGTAAAATATCAATTTTAATTTGAATGATAAAGTGAACACATAAAATACAAAAGTTGTTGGGATACAATTATGATGAAAACATAGTAAAAAAGAAATACATGCTTGTTGTCATTGAAATTGATATTAAAACACAAAAATGAGCACAATAAATACTAACTTCAATTGAAATACAAAAATGACTTTGTTAGATTATCATTATAATGAATGCAAAAATTAAAAAGAAATACAAACTTGTCTATATACAATGTGAGAGTTAAATGCAAATTGATCACAGTAAAGTATTCACCTCAATATGATATTCAATTTCAATTTGAATGATAAAATGAGCACATAAAATACAAAAGATGCATACCTTAATCAAAGGATTGTTATGAATATCTTTAGAAATATATTTTCCAATTTTTTTTAAAAAAAATACCAAAAATAACGGGAGGGAGTTGAAAAATGGAAAATAATTGGAAAAGATAAATTTGAGAGAGAGAATATATATTTTTTAAAAATTATGAGAGAGAGAGTTGAAAAATGTGTAATTAAGGTGAGACAAAATAGGAAGTAAATTAGGATACACAATATTTTCTAAAATAATGACATTTTTACTAATATTTATAAAGTATGGAGGTTTTTACTAATTAAGTTAGATTTTTTGACTAGTTTGCTAATTTTCCCTTTTATTTACTTATCAATATCTGTTACTTAATCTTAAGGTTTGAAAAATTCAAAATCTCCAAAAGACACCCATTTTGAATTAGTTACTTAACTAAATTATTCATCTTTTACTTGGCTTAAAAAATAAATAAATAAATAAATAAGTTTACAAAATATTTTGCTTTAGATAATATTTCAACATTTTTCTCCCTTTCCCCTTTTAAAATGGTCTTAACTATAAAGTAGTTCAATTTTGCAATTCAAGCTAAGTTAAAATTATTCTAGCCAAATGATTAATTGCCGGATAACCACATATTAGCGGGCATTTCGGGTGCTTTTAAACACTTCCCGAAATGCTAATATGAACCCCGAACCCCCTTTAAATATTTTCAATTGATTTCCTGTTTTAATCTATTGAAAATCAGTTTTCTTAATTTTACCTTTAAAAATTAAGTGGCGACTCTTAAAATTCGTCGTTTTCTATATTTTTAAATAAAACAGCTACTAAGAATTTTTTCATACTCAAGGCTTGAATAAGAGACCTATAGTTAAGAGAAGAGCAACCTCATCTAATGTACCACATCCTTTGATGGTATTGTAGTTGTATTTAGTTTGATATGAATGTTGTATAGAATATTGTTGTAGTTGTATAAAATTTTCAGTAATCTGCATGAACTTCATACAAAATTGGGAAAATGCATAAGTACCTCCAACCTATGTCCGAAATTCCAGAGACACACTTATATTATACTAAGGTCCTATTACCCCTCCGAACTTATTTTATAAATAATTTTCTACCCCTTTTCGGCCTACGTGGCACTATCAACCAGATAGCTTGAAAAAATTGCCAACACGCGTTGCGCCCAGAAGATAGTGCCATGTAGGCCGAAAAAGGATAGAAAATTATTTATAAAATAAGTCAGGGGTAATAGGTAGTATAAGTGTGTCTCTGAGATTTCGGGTATAGGTTGGGGGATACTTATGCATTTTCCCTACAAAATTAATATGGGAAAATGCATAAGTACCCCCCTCCCCCCAAACTTATGCCCGAAATTCCAGAGACACTGTCCTATTACCCCCCTCCCCCTGAACTTATTTTATAAATAATTTTCTACCCCTTTTCGGCCTACGTGGCACTATCAATTAGATAGCTTGAAAAAATTGTCAACACGCGCTGGACCCAGAAGATAGTGTCACGTAGGCAGAAAAGGGGTAGAAAATTATTTATAAAATAAATTATGGGGGTAATAGGACCTTAGTATAGTATAAGTTTGTGAAATTCTTATGCATTTTCCCAATTTATATAATTGTATACATATTTCATACCAAATTTATATACTTTTCATACACAAAAATTGTGAACGAAATTCTAAGCTTTGAGTAAGATATGTATATTTCATATGAATTTTACACTGTTTTCATACATGAATTTCGTATATGTTTGGAAAAAAACTCCTGCTATGTTTGAAATTCTTTTGCTACGTTTCGTAAATATGAATTTTATTTCTATATATATAGGTGATTTTTCTACTAAATTTTAGTTTCTTGTATTACTCTAAAAGCAAATTCATAACTCTTTAATAAAAAAAAAAAAGGTTCTATTTTCTTCTATTACGTTTCTAAAAGCAAATTTCACATTCTTTATTTTAAAAAAAAGGGAGAATGCATAAGTACCCCCAGCCTATGCCCAAAATCTCTGAGACACACCTAACCTTTACTAAGGTCCTATTACCCCCGAACTTATTTTATATATAATTTTCTACCTCTTTTCGGCCTACGTGGCACTATCTTGTGGTCCCAGCGCGTGTTGACAATTTTGTCAAGGATAGTGCCACGTAGGCCAAAAAGGGGTAGAAAATTATATATAAAATAAGTTTGGAGGGGGGGGGGGGGGTAATAGAACCTTAGTAAAGGTTAGGTGTGTCTCAGGGATTTGGGGCATAGGCTGGGGGTACATATGCATTTTCCCTAAAAAAAAATTACTTTCTTCTATTAGGTTTTCCGAACCCGAATGTTAACCAAAGTCAATCCAAAGGCTAAAACTTCAAAATTTCACAACTTAGGACCTTAAATCCTCAAAAAGACTCGGAAACTGAAATTGACATCTCTCACGGATTAGATTTCGCAGTTGGGGGACATCAACGGAATCCGATATCGACATTCGAAACTCCAAAAGACACCGAAAACCACTTCATTAACAACTTAATCTTTTAAATTCAAAACTTACCAACAATCTAAACTTTTCACTCAAAGTTCAAAACCAACTTTTCAAACTCAATCAAAAACGACTCAAGGTCGGCATCGGGAGAGGCAAAACGGTAATTTCCACGGAAAACCAAAAATGACCGATTCGGTCAACATGCATCCTACATGACAATTTATGTCTTACATGGTGTCCTATGTGTATTATGCCACGTAATATTCATGTGTCTACTCGTTCAACTTTATACAAGTTTAAGTGTCTACTTGTGCACACCAAAAATTGGAGAGCATAAATGTGAAATGAGGTTAAGTTAAAGCACATATGTATGTATTATTATTTATGCCTATTTTTATTAAA
The DNA here is from genome assembly GCF_019186545.1 of Solanum stenotomum. Classification (NCBI taxonomy): domain Eukaryota; kingdom Viridiplantae; phylum Streptophyta; class Magnoliopsida; order Solanales; family Solanaceae; genus Solanum; species Solanum stenotomum. The sequence continues at coordinate 63,236,157 of NC_064283.1, forward strand.
TGAACCATAGAAATAAAATTAAAGACAACGAATTTGAGAGATAAAAATTAAAACTCACCCCAAAATTAGGGCATTTATGCTAATGATTTTGGTCTATTTTATACCTTTCCAAAAAAACATTATTTATTTAAAAAGACATCTCATATTAGGTTAAAGGCATTTTAATATTCAGATCAAAAGAGTTGGTTTAATTGTTCCTCCACCTAAATTACTTCACCTAATTAATTTAACATCTGTTTTATCTTATGGAAAGACTAGTTACGATATTATGAAAGATTTTTAAAATTTTCACGGTATCAATGTGGTTATAAAATCATATTATTAATCGTAAAATGAGAAATTTCAAATTTAATCTTTAAATGATAGATACCTTTCTTTTCTTTTTAATTTTCCTTGTTTGAGGAATCTATAGGGGAAAATGTGAGCATCGCTTCTCAATTTGAAGATGCGTTTTGTAACTTTGAAGAGAAGAAATAAAATATTCAATAAGTCAGCACAAATTAATTCGAATTAGTCCATGGAGGTTATTCCATAAAAGATTTTGTTAGAACTTGAAGTTCAAGTTCTCAAAATTAATTTGTCGCAAATCATTTTTTTTTTAAATAGTGATTTATCAAAATGGAATTATTTTAGTAAAAATTGAGCAAGTTTTGTATTAAATTTTAGTTTTATTTCGTTGGAATTCAAAATCATATTAAAGTTACTTGATAATTGTATAATGACTGATGAGTTATATGAAAATTGTGTTGAAGTTTCGTATGTTATTGTAGTTGTATAAAATTTAGATGAAAGAAAATACCCTTCAAAGATTTAGTGACAATTTTATTCCCTTTAATAAAATTTACTGATCCGTAATTTAATATGTCACCAAAATTTAAAAGTTTGGTTCATCGATTAAGTAAAATGACATAGATGAACCGAACTTTTAACGGATGGCAAAAATGAGTCTGTTAATGTTCAAGTTTAAGGACTTCTTAGATTATGGTTTGTGTTTGGTTCTTTCACTCTCAAAAGAAGATTAACCCCCCAAAAACTGTTCAAAAGATGCCTAATTGATTTTCTCATAGTCACTAAATATATTTTGATATACAATGACTATTGATTGGATAGCTACTTTAGCTTTCAGCTGTTTTTTGTAAGAATTGCATCAGATTAACCTGTTTTGTAATGACGATGACATAAATAAGTGGTTTATAATAGTTTGACGACATATTTAAGCCTTTTCCCTTTAATTAAATCATCACAAAATCATTTTAGAATAGATCCCCAAAAAAAAAAATCTATTTGAACCAATTCCACACACTAAAACAAGCCAAAATAAAAATTCTGTTTGAACCAATTCCACACACTAAAACAAGCCAAAAAAAAACAACAGAAAGCTGAAATAATCCAACTTGATTGATGGTTGGAGAAGCCAAGTTGATGAACTTGAATGTCTTCATGTAACAACTTCTTCTCCTGTTTAACACAAATATTATTTATGGAAAACACTTTCCATATGCTTGTAAAGATCCACCACATTTAACTTCTCTTCAACATCTTTCATTCTCTCTGGAATTTCCTTCAGCTTTGAACATCGATGGATAAGAAGATCTTTAATGAGAGGCATGGCATTTGTGGCTAAATGCCATCTTTCTAGGTTCCAAAGATGATAAAGATGAAGGAACTCTAGTTGACGGAAGCTGTTATCACTGCATATTATTTCTTTTCCATTATAAGCATCTTCTAATATGAGATCTCTTAGGTTTGGCAACATTCCCAAAATAGGCATCGGATCTTCCATGAGTTTTGACTTACAAAGAACCATCATGGTGATGGAATTCGGAAACAGATCTGGCAGTTTCTCTATTTTCCCTTTTAACCACAATTTCTGGAGCTTTTCACAGCAATTAAGAAAATTAAGGGATGGGAATCGATGTGAGGGTGTTTCAATTTCATTACAAAACAATCTGAGAGTACTAAGGTTTTTCAATCTTCTAATGTTGCTTAGGGAGTAATATATGTTAATATGATGCATACTTAATTCTCGAAGATTGACCAAATCAACAGGGTCAATATCTTTCCACTGATTACAACCAATGCCTTTAAAAACATGAAGACTAGTGAGTTTGCTTAGATGTTTCAGAGGTTCTGAATACCAAGCAACTAAATGTCTTAGATTTATTAGGTCAGCTGTTTCGGGGGGTAGTACACAATACTGTCTGCCCTCATTGACAACAAGTGTCTGTAGATTCTTGAGGTTGCCAATGGAAGAAGGAACATATTGGATATCTCTCAATCTTAAGAACTTGAGGTGGTACAAACTTCCGATGGCATCAGGTACTATAGGTATAGAACCACCACGTTTATCCAAGTTCAACACATATAGATGTTGGAACATAATACTGAAGTTTATAAGACTCATATTACAAATATTTGGATCGAAGAACATAATTGACCTCAACTTTAAGTTAGAAAGATCAAGTGAGAGGTACCTTTCTCCTTGACTATGAATCACATGTCTGATACATGAGGAGGATATGGAGTGGCTTCTTGGATCATAAACGTCAAAGAAGTTTAGCTCCAATGCCTTTTGTATCGCAAGATCACGGAGTAAATCATGAACCCTACATTCAGTAACTTTTTCCCAAAATGTTTCAGCCACTTGAACCAAGCTTCGTCTTATCAGCTCATTCAAGAAGCCTTCAGCGACATCCTCCATTCTTTCTTCTCCTCTTGGTATGATGAAACCCTCTGCCATCCACAAACATATTATGTTTTCAGCATCAATCACTTGATCTTCTGGAAAAATACCAATGTACAGAAAACACTGCTTGAGCGCAGTCGACAAATCGTTGAAGCTTAATGATAGTATGCAGGAGATTTCAATAGCTCTATCTTCAATAATGTTCTTCCAAAAGCAGTCTTTCACCTTTTGCCATTCGTCTAGCCCCTTTTTATGCGAAAGTAGTCCGCTCAATACAACAATTGCAAGAGGTAAGCCTCTGCACCTTTCCACCATATCCTTAGCTAGACTTCCCATTGCTGGAACCATTGCTCGAACATCAAGTAGTTTCCTACAAAAGAGATCCCAACTTTCTTCTTGGCTTAGGAAACGAAGTTTATAGACAAAACCTCTGTCGTCTGCTCTTTCAGCGACACCCTCTTTGCGTGTGGTAATAATAACTCTGCTGCCATTCTTGCTATCCGGGAATGCTCTTTTCAAATTTTCCCATGCTTCTCTCTGCCATACATCATCAACCACCACAAGGTATTTGCGTTCTGTTAATAGCTTACGAAGGTGATTTTCTAGATCTATCTCTGCCATCTTTTCCAACAAATCTAGAGTTTCCTTGGCGCAACCTTGGATGGATTTTATGATAGTTTTAAGAAGATCCATTGTGTTGTACTCTTGAGAAACACATATCCAAGCACGCGTAGGGAAGCTAGAGGCTATAATAGGACTGGTGTAAAGTTTCCTCGCAAGAGTGGTCTTGCCTAAACCGCCCATTCCATAAATGGAGAGGACGCTTCGACGAGGCTCTGCTTTGAGAAGTTCAGATAGCAATGTTTGTACAACATCCTGAAAGCCAACAAAAATGTGATCATCATCTATGTATGAGGTAGTTCTCCTCAATGTTGTAGCCATTGCAGACTGATTACTTGTCCCTTCTCCAGCATTACTATTGATATTTGTAATACCATAAGTATCTCGTTTGCGAGAGATATCCATGATTCCTTGCTTGAGTGAGTGGATCTCCTTGGCAACATTATGGAATTTCTTCTGCTTCCTACATATGCAAGCGCAAGCCTTGAGACGACTAGCACGTTTACCAGCCTCAAAGCTGTAAGTCTCGAGTATAGCGACAGCATCATTCGCAACAGAATTGATTTCAAACATCCATTGTTGAACTCTATGATCTCCATATTGTTTTAGTTCTGCATCTTTGAGGAAAGACTGCATGAAGAGAAGCTCGTTCCGCAGCCACTGCACATCCTCTCTTAGACTTAAACGTAGGTTAATTTCCTGAATGAGGAAATCACCCAATTTTTGAACTGCAAATGATACAAAGGCATCAGCCATATTTTTTATTGAAAAAAGAGGGGTAGGTAGGTGTATGGAAATTAATTTTTTTTGTAAAAGGTAAAGTGTGTAGATTGAGAGTTTGATAAGAGATGAATAATATTGTTATGATGGAATTCAGTATTTAAAGCTTCAAAAATCCGACAGGAGAAAAAGTGTTAAAGCAGAAAGATGATAGAGTTAGAGGTTAATGGTAAAGAAAAGTATATATTCTCTACTAACTGCAAGCCAAGAATTTAAAATTGCATCACACAAGTTATGCTCAGTGTACTGGCCAAGCCAAACGTTTCACCAAGAACGTTCAAGATTTAATATATATATGAAAAATAATTTTTGACTTACATAGTTCATTAAAATTCAAAACTACACAAAATTATATCAAAATTATGTGAAAGCTACTCCCTCTGTCCACTTTTATTTGTCATGTTGCGCTTTTCGAAAGTCAATTTGACTAATTTTTAAAGTTAAATTAGATTACGTTAATTCAATATTTTTTTTAAAAAAATTAGATATTCAAAAACTATATGAAAAGTACTATAAGTTGCAATTTTTTGCATATCAATATGCTGAAAATATATATCGTAAAATGTTAGTCAAAGTTCTTATTGTTTGACTCTAAAAAAGGAAACCATGACAATTAATTGTGGACGGAGGGAGTATATGATAATTGTATAATGACTAATGAGTTATATGAAAATAGTATTTAAGTTTGATATGTTGTTGTAGTAGTTGTATGAAATTTAGGGAAAATGTTCAAATGTACCATCGAATTTTGGGAAAAGGTTCATCTATGACATACGTTAAAAGTTTGACTCATATATATCATTGTCATTTGAGAAAAGACTCATTTATATTATTATTTTTTAACTCCAATATTATAAAACCATTTTTTATTCGATGGCATATTTGATACGAAAGAAAATACTTTTCAAAGATTTAGAGCATGTTTGGAAACAGAGGCAATTCTCAGTTCTCCCTTCTAGCCTCAAGTTATTTTTTCACAGGAAACATATGTTTTGCAAAATTATTTATGCCATATGACAGGTTCACGTCACCTAATTAAAATAAATAAATATTTAATTAAAATTGGATCTACTTAAATAAAATCCGACCCACATAAAATGGGACAGAAGGAATACTATTTTTCAACAATTTACTATTCTTTTATACATTTTGTATTGATTGATGGCTTAACGTGGTACACGTGTGCAATGCAGGTATACTAAACTAATTATCTTAAAGACATAATACATAAACATGCCCCTTTATTTGGCTTCAGTGGACAATTATGCCTTCCAACTTTGGGTGTGCACAAGTAGACACTTAAACTTTTATAAAATTGAACAAGTAGACACATGTGTCCTACATGTCATAATACACGTAGGACGCCGCGTAGGACATAAAATTTCCACATAGGGTGTCATGTAGGACGAATGCGTCTATTTGTTCAATTTTATACAAGTTTAAGTGTCTACTTGTGCACACCGCAAGTTAAAGGTCATAGTTGTCAGTTGATGCCAAGTTAAAGGGTCATGTTTATGTATTACTAGTTTCTGACAACGTGCATTGCATGTTTATCCCTTACTATTGTTATATAATTTAAAATTGTGTTATCAAATAGAAAATGTTTAAATCAACGATATTAATTTTACCAATTTTCATGTATTAAATAAAATACATAAAAAGGGATTGAGCATTTGACATCAAACAAGAAATATGTGAAATTAATTAAGATAATAGAGTCTCTTAACTCTGTGTGTGTGTCCTTTTTTATGATCTAAATATCATTGATAACCTTTTATAGCCATGAATGGATAAAAAAAAATCATGCACGCTTATTGACAAGATTGCCTATTTTATTTTAATGAGAAACGGAGCGTGAAATATTTGTATTATTTAAGTAAAGTTCTAGAATTAAAAAGGCTAATGAAAGAATACATGAAGATATACTTTCAAAAATTTACAAGATTAAAAAGCAATTACATCCAATATATAAAAGTGACAAGATAAAAAATTCACACACTAGACTTCATACATACATCTATTCCAAAAGCTCATAATAATAGCTAAAAGATCACAACACTACAATGAGTTCATTAGAAATGTAAAAGAAATTATAAAAAAACAATAATCTTCCTAATGGAGAACCGAAAGAGATATGAAGACTTAGGCATATCTAAAAAGAAGTCTTCAAGTTCTTCTCCCATGTATTCTATTTGCTCCTTTATACTATTTCTTCCTGTCTTTTTTGCCTATCATAGATGCGATAAAAAATTTTATTATCCTCTTCTCAAGTTGAATGATAGTTTCTTTCATTTTTCAATAGTTATCATCCAGTTCTTAAATAGTAGTGAAAATGTATGTTCAAATTCTATTTTCAATTCTAAATAATAGTCTTTTAATATGTAGATGGGAAGATGAAAAATACAAATCATAATTAGACTAAGTAAGAGAATTAACATTGCCACTAATTACTGCTCTGAACATGAAATCTAGTCTAGTTTGAATGGATAAGAAGATAAAAAATATAAATTATTGTAATTAGTAATAAATAAGGCAATTACAAACCATCTCATTAATTATTAAATTAATATAAATTCATTCATATATAATAATACACTTTTAATACTTAGTAATAAATAAAATCAGTGGCATTAATCGGGTAAATGGGGGTGGGGGGGTCTTTTCATATACCAGTAATTATTCTAGGCTATACATACATGTACAATCTTTATTATGATATTATCTAAAATATATCTTTTCACATTCCTAACATTTAATTATTTGCTTAGGCCTTTGAGTTTCTTTTTCTTCTGTTAATAAGAAAAAAACTGCACACCTTTAGAAATTGTGGAGTATTAATATAGAAATGCAAGTAAACCTAGAAATAGGGCTGTTAAACTTCTTATGTGATCTCCCTAAAACGTGTAACTAAGTCTTCAAACTTTTAAAATTTTACTATAAACCCTTGAGGTAATTTTAATTTACTATTTACTATTAAATTAATTAGATGTTTGATTATTAACTCACCTTAGAATGTGTATTTAATCTTAGTTAATTTAAATTTTACTATTTATTATTTAATTAATTAAATATTTGATTTAGTGTAAGGGTAAAATGGTAATCTAACTTTTCACGTTTGAAGCTTCCCACTTATAATAATATATGATGATGATGTCTTATCTTAAATGTGGATAAGTAAGATCGCACATAGAAAAGCAATTAACTAAAGGGAAAAGGTTTAACTTTGTCATCGAACTATTAGAAATGTCTCATATATGTTATTCGTTAAATGTTTGGCTCATATTTGAAATAACATAAATGAGTCTAACTTTTAACGAATGGCATAGATGAGTCTTTTTTCAAAGTTCGATGACATATTTGAACGTTTTTCCTTTTAAAAAATGATATAATTAATGATGTGGCCGAATCATAATTGACCAAGTATAACAAACGATTTTGTAAAACTGAAACTATTTTCCGTTAACAAAAAATGACATGAATGAGCCTTTTTCAAACAGAAATGACGTAAATTAGCCAATTTTTTAATAGATAGCATAGATAAACCTTTTCTCAAAGTTCAATGACATATTTGAACATTTTTCCTTTTTAAGATTATGGTGTCTGTTAGGTTCTTTCCCTCTCAAAAGAAGATTATGTACGGAAAATACCTTCATCATGATATGGAGTTCAACAAGACTTATACTTCACCATGAACTTTGTAGGAAATTCTCATAGCTTGAGGCGTGTCGAAAGACACTGTCCTTAAGGATATTTCACCCGGTATGGGTTTATCCCCCAGGATTCAATAAGCTCTTCTAGTATAAAACTAGGAGCCAGAAACTAACAAAGATTTAAAGAACAAAACCCAACACACCAATAGAATATAGGAGGAAAGATTACTCTAAAATGTATATTGTTTTGTATCTTTTCTTCTTCTCCATAAGAACACAAGAGGAATATATATATACCCAAAAATAGTCATATTCAACCAACTGTCAAAATAATTAAGAATTATAAAGGTTGTTTTATGAAGATTAAAGGCAAAAGATTGAAGACCAATTAGAAGGAAATAGACCTTGGCAAACTGCCATATTTAGGCCAAAATTAATAATGATTTATAAGAAAATTAACTGGATATTAACATCCATTTAATATGATGAATATAGAAAATAATATCAACACTTCTTTTTCTTTTTGAGCTACTAGAATCATTTTTCCAACAGATTAACCCCCAAAAAACTGTTCAAAAGATGCCTAATTGATTTTCTCAGTCACTAAATATTTTGATATTATAATGACTATTGATTGTTCAGCTGCTTTAGCTTTCAGCCAATTTGTAAGAATTGCATCAAATGAACCTGTTTTTATAACGCCGATAACATAAATGAGTCATTTCTAATAGTTCAACGGCATATTTGAGCCTTTTCCCTTTGTTAAATCATCACGAAATCATTTTAGCATAGAATCCCAAAAAAAAATAAAAAATACATCTGTTTGAACCAATTCCACACACTAAAACAAGCCAAAAACAGGAAAAATGAAACATTGAAAAAACAGAATGTTGAAATAATCCAAGTTGATAGATGGTTGGAGAAGCCAAGTTGATGAAGGTGAATTGTCTTCAAGTGACAGCTTCTTCTCTGTTGATTTCACCCAAATTTTAAGACACGATTTATATAAATAAATCAACAAAGTTATATATTTGTTTGTATATTTACCTTTAGTATTGTGAAATAAGACATCATATATGGTTGAAAAGCTTCAGCGCATTTAATTTCTCTTCAATAGGCAATGGCTCCACATCTTTCATTCTCTCAGGAATTTGGTTCAGCTTTAGACAGCGATCGATACGAAGAGCTTTGATCAGAGGCATGGCACTTGTTGCTAAATTCCATCTTTCTAGGTTCCAAAGACAATCAAGACTAAGGAACTTCAGTTGACTAAAAGTGTTATCACTGCAGATTATTTCTTTTCC
>NC_064283.1:63247285-63425187 GCF_019186545.1 Solanum stenotomum
TTTTTTTTTTTAATCCTTCAACCAAACTTGTTTAAGGAATATCTTAAATGGAATAATAATTACCTTTATTAACTAAATTTTAAATTTTCAAATGAAGTTCTATGTCCCAAACAAAATTCTAAAATCCAAATACTCATTTTGAATTCCTACTTTAAATACCTTCTTTTTTTTTTCTGTTTTTGTTAGCTTCAAATAAGACTAGTTGTCCAAACGTCAAATATAATATCTTTTTTTTCTCATAGACTAGAGATGGCAAATGGGCCGGGCGGGGCAAATCCGCATTAACCTACAAAATCTTCTCTCCACCCCACCCTGTTCCATATAGCATAATTTTTTATTTTCGTCTCGTCTCGACCTGCCCTATTGCTATCCCTACTCATAGTCACATCAATATGATTGATATTACAACGCAAGGACCCAGCCTCTTTATAAATATTTGCAAGTTAGGAAGCAAAAACACACACAATTAATAATTTCTATATCTCATGGCTTCAATATTCTTACAAGTTCTTGCACTACTTGCAATACTATATATTCTTCAAGAATTACACAACAAATTCATAAAAAAGAAGAAAAAACTCCCTCCTGGTCCAAAAGGGTTTCCAATTGTAGGAAATCTCCATATGATTGGGAAAAATATCCACCAAGATCTTCATAAAATAGCCAAAAAATATGGTCCAATAATGAGCATGAAATTTGGTGCTATTCCTATAATTGTTGCTTCATCTCCTCATGCTGCTGAACAATTCTTGAAAAAACATGATCTTATTTTTGCTAGTAGACCAAATAGTAGAGCTATGCAAATTGTGGCGTATAATCAGAGAAATTTGACATTTGGAAAATATGGACCTTATTGGAGAAATATGCGAAAATTATGCACGTTAGAATTGCTTAGTCCACTCAAGATCAATTCATTTCAAGATATGAGAAAACAACAAGTTACAGATTTTGTGACTTTTATCAATCGGGCAGCTTCTAGTCATGTTGAAGTTGATATTAGTGCTAATCTTTCTTTATTAAGTGCTAATATGTCATGTTTAATGATATTTGGGAAAAAATACATGGATGATGAATTTGATGAAAGGGGTTTTAAAGATGTTATTCAAGAGGCTTTGATTATAGCAGCAACACCAAATATTGGTGAGTTTTTTCCTTTTCTAGATAAGTTTGATTTGCAGGGATTAATTCCTCGTATGAAGAAATTGGCTAAGGTATTTGATGAATTTTTGGAGAGAGTTATTGATGAACATGTTCAAAATTCCAAAGAGAAGAAGCAAACTAAGGATATTGTTGATACTATGATGAATATCATGCAATCTGGTGAAGCTGAATTCGAATTTGATCGTTGTCATGTCAAAGCTATTTTATTGGTAATTTTACTATGTTATAGTTTATAATCATTTTATTTATCATAATACGAATAGAGTTTGAAGATTTTTACCAGCAGGACACTTTTATTTATTATAGCAGGTACTTACTAGCAGGATATTTTTACTTACTAGGTAATTTACTCTCACATCTATTTAGGATTGCTATGCTTAGGTGACTTGATAGTGAAAATATCTAATTTGAGTCTTAGAAGAGAATTGGTAAAATCTAAAAGAAAAAAGAAAAAAATAAAAGATATTGAGTCCACTAGTCTTATTTGAGGCATGGGTTCAATAGTCTCTCAAGTGTGTTTTTGATTATTAGCTTTAATTATTCTTTATTTAAATAAAAGAGTTTAATTGGTGTAAAAAAATATTACACCATTATAATTATTTTTATATGTTAACAGATAATGACCTATTTTATTTAAAAGATTATAAATCTCCTATATTAAGGAGAATTATTGACGGTGTATATTTAACCATGTGAATAATATTGTTGATAGGGGAGGAACCAGGTAAGGTCGAGAGTGTTCATTTGAACCTCCTTCAGCAGAAAATAATTACATTGCTTATACATGATTAAAATTATATTTTATGTATATATACTAAATGGTAAACATTCTTCCAATTTTTTCATATGTTTACTTATTCATATTTTGAACCCCTTTAATAAAATTTTTGACTCCACCACTATGCAGGACTTGTTAATAGCTTCTATAGACACCTCAGCAACATCAATTGATTGGATTTTCTCTGAACTTCTAAGGCACCCAAATATAATGAAGAAATTACAAAAGGAGTTGGAACAAGTAGTTGGAATGAATAGAATGGTGGAAGAATCAGACTTGGAAAAATTAGAGTACTTAGACATGATAATCAAAGAAGGCTTTAGGCTTCACCCTATTGCACCACTACTCATCCCTCGTGAATCAATGGAAGATTGCATAATTGATGGCTTTAATATACCTAGAGGTTCACGAATTCTAGTAAATACTTGGGCAATCGGAAGAGATTCAGAAGTTTGGCCTGAACCTGAAAAGTTCATGCCAGAAAGATTTGTTGGTAGTGATATTGATCTTCGTGGACATGATTTTCAACTTTTACCATTTAGCTCTGGGAGAAGAAGATGTCCTGGATTACAATTAGGGCTCACAGTTGTTCGCCTAGTAATAGCACAATTGGTTCATTGTTTTGACTGGAAGCTACCAAATGATATGATGCCAAATGATTTAGACATGACTGAGAAATTTAGTTTAGTTGTATCTAGAGCTCAACATTTAATGGCTATTCCTACTTATCGTTTGCATGTATAGTTGATATGAGCCTTGGTAGAGCAAGGTGGGTTAGAGTTTTTGCAGGTGCGTAGCGAATTTAAATAATTATTTATTTTCAAAATTCACACGGACTCTGGGATGATTAAAGCTTTTGTGGGTGTATATATAGCAGATTTAAATGTATTTTTTTACAATATATATATATATATATATATATTACTATAATTGGGACAAAAAAAGTTGAAAGTTGAATTACAATTTTATTCCTATTATTAACTATTTAAATATTAAATTGTGTCATTTTAATTAAAATGTTAATGACTTTTGAACTTACTTAGATTAATTTCTAATTAAATATCTTATTTAATAATAATAATAATAAGTAAATCCAAAATCTCTACATAAATTACTCAATTTTCCTCTTTCCATAACTTTTTTCCGTAACCCCTCTCATAAATAATATAATTTATGTGGAAAAAGTATTATCATTTATGATAAATAAAGAAATTTAATAATTTAAAAGGGTGCAAATCTACATGGTTTATTAGCTTTAATTTTTTTTTTCCTATTCTTCATTCTTTTTTATTTGCCTTAACTATTCATATTCATAACTCATATCTAATTACCTATTCAATTTTTATACTCTTAATATCCATAACTCTCATCTTTTTATATTCATAACCTCCAATATTTAATATAAAACTTTAAGATATCTTTTGGTATTCCTTCATTTCTATCTATATAAATTCAACTTTTTAATATCATGAAACTCCTACCAAGGTTATCATTTTTATTTTTATTCTATAGCTAAAGTAGATGAAGAAGACTCTTGAATTTTGATAGGATATGGAAGGAGATGATAAAAACTCAAAAAATTATGTACATAATGTTGACACCCAATTTTGGACCTCCACAATATGGATTAATCACCGAGCTTCTTAAATTCTGAACGATTTGAAATAATTAGTTTTTATTAAGTTCAAAATATTTTTCAAGTTACTTTTAATTAATTTTACCATTTTTATAATTTTTAAGTAATATATATGTTTTATATAATTTTGTATAAAATTAGTATATTTTATAAACATTTCGAAAATCATCTCAAAAAAGATTTTAATTTTAGTAAGTATTTTATTAAATTAATTTAGTTTAAATTATGGTTATAATTAGTTTACAATCAAGTTAATTATTTTATTTCGTTAAGATTAAGAAGTTCATTAATTAATTATATTAATTCATCTTATTTAATTATTAGTCGAATTTACTAATTCTCAATTTAGCTAAGTTCTTAATCTAATTGGTCAATTTCTCAACTCCAATCCAACCAATTTCTTCAACTCCTCTTAGTCCAATTTTGAGGGTAATTTCTATCCCAATTCATTACATCCAGTAGCCAACCCATCCAAACAAAATCCCCTCCAGCCCAATTCTTATAGCAATTCTCAACAACCCACTTTCAAATTCAATACCCGCTTCTTTTGTAATAAGCACCCCAACATACCCACCCTTGCGTCCTCCTCTTCTTCCTTCGCAACCCAGAAACGCGACAACAAACCCAGAACCTCAAATCAAAACCCAACTGGAATCGACCCAATTCCAGCAAATACCCGAGTCCAGCATCAATTCAGCTGCGTCCTTATCCTCTCCGTACGAGAATAATCCAGATATCTCAATCTTGTGCTCCATTTGTCCTGAAGCTTGAGTTCCCGTCGCTGCACCGGAAAAAGGTAATATATTCGTCTTATTATTTCCTTTAGTGTAGCTCTACTCTGATTTCTGGCAAATGAGCATGAGTAATTGTTGAAGTCTCTCTGATGTTAAGATGTTAGTCGTTTGGATCTACTGGGTTGATAGAGTATCTTAAAGCTACTTGAATCATGGTTTTATTTTGTTCGAATTAGTTTTATGTTCGTTATTTTTTAATGCACTAGCAGTACAGTTTGTTTCTCTACTGATTCGTTTGTGCTCTTGGCTGCCTTCTATGTCGTTTGGAGCTCTCATATTAGCCTAATCTCATAGGAGTCATTCATGTGTTGTTATATAACTCGAATGTTTTAGCTAAATTTCTTTGTCTGGTTTAAAATCGTGTTGTTCGCTTGCTCGCTGAAGCATAAATATATAAGTGGTTTGCTTTCCTTCTTTGGTCACTGTTAACTTTCTGATTTTTTTTTATCATTACTTTTTTATTTTTTTGACTCTCTTTTGTTTTGGGCATAATCCTTCTACATGTTGAAATATGGTTTATGGGAATGTTACATGTTGTTACTAGCTTAGTTTTGTCATTTTAAGTATTCAAGCTTAGCTAAATGCTACCTCTTTTGTTGATATAGCATGTTATCATTCATTTGTATAGGTTTAAATTCAAAATCTTTGATTATTTTATTTCTGTCTTGTCTATTCTGTCGAATCTTGCTCATAATGAGCCCTTAAATTGTGTGTTTGTTGTTTCTCATCTCAATCTTGTTGATGTCTTCAAATGCATTTCATAGTATGTCTCTAGTTTATAGCTTATCCTATTACAGTTTGAGGCTGATGTTTAATATCTTGTAGCTAGTCTTAGGTCCTTATCTAAATCTATTCTTGATTATCTGTTAAACTTCAAAAGTGTCTTCATTTCAGCTACCTGGTGTTCTTAGTCTTGGATCACTTTTTCCCTACTAATTGTTATAGGTTCCCTTCCCCATTTCAATTTAATTTAAAGGCAATAAGTTAATATCGTGTAGTTTAATTTCAATTTCATTTTGTGAGCCTGATGTAATCCCTAAAATGATTTGGATTTGTTGAAGTTTTGTTGCCAATAGTTAAGTCTTGGGATCACCCCTGCCTCTTTGAATTATATCAACTGGGCCTTACTTTTCCACTTTAAGACTAAAGCTTAAATGATCTTAATTTTATCTTGTGTTTTGCCTCCTTACTGTTTCATTTGTTTTAATGATTAAATTGTGTGTTAGTCATTTAAGTCATAATCCATGTGCTAGCGTATTAAATCGCTTTGGTAAGTTGATACCGAGATAAGTTGGATACTAATGTTCCCTTTTCCTTCCGTTGCATATGGAAATCCGCATGAGTTCACCATGAACTCCTATTTTCCCTCCTCGCATTTCGAGAAAATCATAAAGGCTTAAATCACTTCTTTTTGAGTCAGCCGACAAGTGGAATCGAAGAATAAGTCCATGAATTTGGCGTACAGGTGTTCGGAGCAGATTTACGGGATGGTATACACTAGTATACATCTAAGTGTATACGAAAGTGGGAAACTGGGCCTAAAACCCCCAAATTCCAAAAATTGTATTTTATTATTTTTGGGCCTAAGCCTTTGTTATTAGTAAAAATTAGGCAAATCACATAGTATAAGAAAGAAATTACTTCCTATCCCTACTCTTTCATTAATTACCAAAAATTCCCTTTTTAGTGTCTTTCGGATACATAATATAGCAGCGCGGATACTTAAATTATTAAGTTGTTGGCACGGATATTTTAATTAATAACGAACGGATACTTAAATTAAGGGGCGGATGCATAATATAGTAGCACGGATACTTTAATTAATAACGGGCGGATACTTAAACTAATAAAGTATCCGGTTAAGTTGAATTGGGGGAAAATAAGGAATTTTTGTATTTTAGTAAAAGAGTAGGGAAATATTGAGAATTGGTAAAGTAATATTGTGTACTTAAGTAATTTGTCCTTGTTATTTTACTTATTATTGTCTTGTTAGAATTTAGGACAGTGGCAAGAGTTAGGCCTTTTGGCCCAAAATGAAATTAGGTCCAAGTGTTAGTCCAGGCGAACAGAAAACTAAACTTGGGCCCAACACCTTCTCTCTCTTCATTTTATTCGTATTTCGTATTTGTTTAATTATTTATTTGTTAGTTAATTCTAAGGTTTCCTCCTTAATTCAATTCCCCCCAAAAAATGAGTTAACCATAACTGTTAAAATCAAATAAGTTTATTTTCATTTTATTTTGACTTTAAAGCATTTAGTATTTTCTACTTAAACAACATCCTTATAGATGTTTATTTTTTCTATTTATTCAAGTAAGCTTATTTTTTAAATATTAGCCAAATAGTTAATTATCGGATAACCGCATGTTAGCGGGCATTTCGGGTGTTTTCAAATCCTTCCCGAAATGCTAATATGAACCCCGAACCCCTTTGAATATTTTCATGAGATTTTTGTTTTAATCTTTTGAAAAAGTAGTTTTCTTGATTTTTCTTAAAAATTAAGTGGCGACTCTTAAAATCAGTATAATAATTTTTTTAAAATAAAACACTTAACTTTGTATTTATTTTTCCATCTATATTATTATTGAATATGCCCCTCATTAGGTGTTTTTGGTCATATTATTAAAGACTTATTTGTAATTGTTGCATTTTGTTACTCATTAAATACGTGTTTTCATAGAATTTTAGTCATTCTAACATATCTATAAAAACAATTCATGAAACACACGTGCAAAGCACGGGTTCAGAAACTAGAACGATGATAAGGGGTAATATGATCTATTTAACTGTAGATATATCAAATCTAAATTGCAAAGTTGAAGGGAATATTTGCTACTTTTCCCTTTACATATTCACGAATCATTATTTTTTTCACAAGTTGCAGCAGACAGAAAATAATTATCATTACTCATTCTACTTGCAACGAAACAGTCAAGGCATCAAATTACAGCTAAATTCAAACAAATCGACATATGTTCCATGAAGATTCACAAACATGATTTTGCAATTGCTAATGGCAAAAAACTCTTATTTTTCTACAACAATAATAAGCAGCGAGAGCCGCAATTTCCTTCATTTCAATTTGTTTGTTATATTTTTCTTTTAAGTCTGTTTAGAAAAGAATGTTTTTTTCATAACTCTTTAATTTTAAATTTTCAAATGACATATTTAATATTTTACAGCATTGGACACTTTATTTAAGATAACAGGATTCAAAATTCGTCTTTACTTTCTTAAATTTCATATCAAATCCTGACAACCAAATTGAAACAAAAAGAGTACATAAAATTGATGAACCAACAACTTAACAACAACAAAATACCTAGTATAGTCGTACAAGTAGAATCTAGGAGGAGGGGTGTACCCAGACCTTATCCTTACGTACCCTTAACATATATACATAGAATTAAAAGTCTAACCTAGATAAACTAATTAACTTTCCATCCCTTAGCATAAGATTTCTCCACCACTACATCCAACTTCATTTGTTCTCTAAATACGTCTACATCGTCATGCTACATGCCACTTAAGTCCATTTTCTCGATAGACGATGTTTCAGCAAGGTCATTGTAGACATTGAAATTTATTACAAACAGTCATATAGCAAAGCGTGGTATTATTTCTTGATAAATTTAGAGATGGAGTCTTCACTGAAGGCAATGAATAGTACCTGAGATGGTGATTATTCTTGATAAACAACTTTTTCATAATTACTGAACACATAAATGACACATATTTTACCACTCAATTTTAAAGATTATACCTGAAGATGACTAGCAACTTACACTAGTGAAACCAGGTATATTCAATACTTCAAGTATATATCTCTTTCGAATAACATCCTACATATATTTCATAAGAATGTGACTTTAATTTAATCACTACTATAATATTTCTAGATCAAGTCGAAATATATGTAAAATGATAATTTTAACAATAAGATAAAAATTTGTCATAACTACATGAGAATAACCATGTTGTAAAGAGAGAAAGAAAAAAATTGTCATATTTATACCTTTTTATACACTTTACAACAAAGCCCAAAAAAGAGGAAATAAAAACATCAAAGAGTTCAATTAATATCATTAAGATTTTTTATATTATCAAATCAATCAAAAAATATTTATAGGTTATTATATTTTATATCTATAACGGAAAATGTGTGTATTGTAACAATTTTAGATTGAGAGAAAGGAAATAGATGTTTTTAGTCCTTAAAATATTGATAAGTTATTGTTTTGATCCTCAGAGTACATTATTAAATATATTTAACTTTCAATTAATTAAAATGTATAATATATGTTTTATCTTTCAACTTGTGAAACCTTACGAATTTAACAAAAAATCCCATAGTGTAAGGATCGGAGTAAATTACATCATATCCCTACCTTTTTTTTAATTACAATAATCCCTTAATTTTTACACCATCTGGATACATAACTCACTATCCATATACATTAATGTTGATACATTATGTATCAAGCTTTTACGCTAAAAAGGAAAAAAACGTAAAATCCAATTAAAATCCCT
Organism: Solanum stenotomum; assembly: GCF_019186545.1. Classification (NCBI taxonomy): domain Eukaryota; kingdom Viridiplantae; phylum Streptophyta; class Magnoliopsida; order Solanales; family Solanaceae; genus Solanum; species Solanum stenotomum. The sequence goes on from NC_064283.1 coordinate 63,256,185, forward strand.
TAAATTACGCTTACAGGTTTCTTCTTACCGTCAATCAGTTAGACGCAAATCCTTACAGAACCAACAAATTCAAAATTCAATTTTTTTTATCCCTATTCATTGTTCCCAGTTCATCGAAGAACCATTCAAATTAGATTCAAATTTGTCAAAAATTTGATAAGATACATAATGAATAGTTGTTGGACTAACAATTTCTTTTGTGAATCTCAGATCCACAATTGCAGTAAATCGATGAGATGAGGAAAAACTTGAAAATCTGAAACATAGTAGAAGGAAATCACAGGAAAATGTTGGTTTGTTGCTTGGTCTTCCCTTCGTCCCCTCTCCGTCGTGGGCACCACAACAAGAGATAATCAAAGAAGCTACCGATCACGCCAATTTGAGTATCATCCACATGATGCAAGCCTTATGGTTTTTGGAACATTGGATAGTGAAGTAATTGTTATCAACCATAAGAGTGAAAAATTTGCTAGTTATATTCCCTCACTTGGAGCAATGAATTGGGTTTATGCTGGCTCAAAATTATTGACAATGGGATTCAATCCCTAGCAAATCGTCACAGGCTAGCACAATTCACAATTCAAAATTCTTCTTCCCATTCTTTCAAAAAAATCTTAATTTTTGAATTAAACTTGTTGACAAATTGTACTGATACAACATGAACATGTCGATCTTGTTGAGACATTCCGGAATATGGAAAAGTGAGGTGAGATATGAACTATACAAAAGTGATGGAATTTTTGTTAGTCAAAATATTGGTTTTGTGAATCTCAAATCAGTCATTGTAGCTGAATTAGAGATCGATGAGTTGAGAAAAAATTTAGAGATCTGATACATCATTAAGGTGAAAAAACAAGAGTCAAGATTTTCCATGTATCCACTATGCATCAATACAATAGACAAAAAGGCTGAAGAGATGCATAACTTCGATGGATCATTCATACCTTTTATAATGTTGTGTAATTATTTTTTGAATTTTGTTTCCGAAATGGATAGATTTATCAATAGAATATTATTTATGTATATTGTTTAAATTGATTAGTGTTGTATTTCTACTAGATACGCTAAATAAGTAATTGTTGCCCAAAAGATGTTAGGTTTGAGATTGATACATTATTGTGTGGTAGTTGCTATGTATCAAATACAGTTAGTAAAAATTCGAATTTTACGTATCATGCCTAAAAAATTGTGTATTTGTTCATGCAAGAATAGAATGTTGTGTATCGATACATTCTATCATGTATCAATTATATGATTAAGTAGATGTAATATTTTGTTCCATAAAATTGTGTATCTAACACAGAATTTGTGCAATTGTGTTTGATAAAAAATTGTATTTAATATTACAGTGTTTAAAAAACATAATGTCGTGTACATGATTCATTATTTTGTGTATCTAATGTATAATTTAATATATGTATTAAGGTGCTCCATATTTATTGTATAGGAACATAGCTGCAATATATTCTTATTTTATCTCAAACTAAACAAACTCTTGATAATAACATTTATGTATCACCATATTTGAATCTGATATATACTTGTGTGACACTTTAATGTATCATGTAAGTTAATAATTATGTGTCAAGATCGCTATTAAGTAGTCATGACATATTGTTAATTATCATATTCTTAGTTGTCTATCTATTATAGAAAAAGACAATACTGACAGATTCATATATGAAATTTTTTTAGGAAAAATTACTTAAATACACAACTTAATTTATCATATTTTCCAAAATTTTCTACCATTTAAAAAATTTATAAAAATTCATATTTTCCTCACTCTCTCTCCTAATCTCTAATACATTCCTCAACCTCTACACCCACATCACATAATTTCCCCAAAATCACGCCAACTTCCCCGAAATCACGCTTAACTTCATCAATTTAAAATTCTAAATAAGATAGAAAATTTTGTATTCAAACTTAGTACTATTCTTCACAAACACGTCTTTATCAATGGGAATGGACAAAGATTCAGTAACGGTTCTGCCCTCATGAATAACCAGGAATTCAAATCAATATTTAATGTCAGTACGGATACAATTTATTTCACATTTGAAGCCAAAAATAACTCGAGTTTGATAATTTTATCGATCCAGAGGGAAAAATACAGTTTTTGAGATGGGCTAATTCTATCGATTGTTGGGAGGAACTGAAGACACTAAATAAGGACATATGTGATCAGTATAGCACTTTTGGACCTTATGGAGTTTGTAATGATAGAGACCGTCCCTATAGGTGTTCTAATGGTTTCACAGTTGTATCACCAGAAGATTGGAACAAGATTGTTGATTTATTTTTTTTGATTTTTTGTTGTTCATCTTTTCTGATACATATGGGTTCAAATTTTTAATGTATCTAGTTAATTTAAGAACTGTACATTAATTTAAGAACAAAATTAACTAGATACATTATAATTTTGAACTCATATGTACCAGAAAAGATGAACAACAAAAAATAAAAAAAAAATCAACAGACTTGTTCCAACCATCTAGTGATGCATCTATGAAACCATCAAGACACCTACAGGGAAGATCTCCATCATAACAAACTACATAAGGTCCACAAGTGCTATACTGTTCATATATGTCTTTATTCAGTGTCTTCAGTTCCTCCCAGCAATTGGTAGAATCAGTCCATCTCAAGAACTATATTTTTCCCTCTAGGTCAATAAAATTATCAACTCGAGTTGTTTTTGGCTTCAAATGTAAGATAAATTATGTCCGTATTGGCATTAAATATTGATTTGAATTCCTGATTATTCATGAGGGCAAAACCGTCACTGAATCTTTGTCCATTTCCACTGATAAAGACGTGTTTGTGAAGAATACTAATAAGTTTGAATACAATTTTTTTTTACTTTATTTAGAATTTAAAATTGATGAAGTTAAGCGTGATTTTGGGAAAGTTAGCGTGATATTGGGAAAATTAAGCGATGTGGGTGGAGAGTTTGAGGAATGTATCGTAGATTAGGAGAGAGAGTGAGGAAAATAGGGAGTTTTGTAATTTTTCTAAATGATAGAAAAATTTGAAAAATATGATAAATTAAGTTGTGTATTTAAGTAATTTTTTCATTATGTATCTGTATGTTAGGTTACATATCTTTATATGTAAATAAATCAAAAACATAATATATTTATAGTGGATAATTTTAAGTTTTTTGCTTTAAAGTAAACTTGATAACTAATTGGGCGCGAATCATTTTTCTATAATATGTAAAAAAAATCAAAATTTTTATTTCTGGAAATAAAAAATTTTATATCATAAAAAGAATAATATGATAAATTTGAAGAAAAGATAGAGCAATTGGTACCAAATTGATGAACAGAAATGAATTGTTACATCAAAACTTACCGAAAAGAGGTGTGAAGAGATATAAAATCCCTTCACTATTAACCAGAGGTCTCGAATTCAAGTGATAAGGATGAAGAACTTCTTGTAGATCCACTTTATCTCCGTTAGTAAATCTACCCAACATGAATCTATGTGGATCAATTTTGAATATTGAATACCTAAAAGAGGAGAGAGTTAAATCTTAAATTCTAATAAAAAAGTTTTTTATGAGGAAGACTCAAAACTTTCATAAACTAATAAAAATAAATAACAAAGAGGTGGATGATTATATTATCTGATTTCCAAGTTTATTTTTACAAGTAATATTAGACTTTTAATAAAGTTAACATGATACTCTTGCCATTTTATTTTATTTGACCTTTATTTTGAATTTTTTTTTTTCATTTTATGTGTTTATTTTAGCAACTTAAGAGAGTTTTTTCCTCTCATATTATCCATTGTATTAAATAACAACATAAAATAGTAATAATCAAATTTAGAATTTCAAAACATCATAAATAAGATTAATTTAGTAAAATACGTCTTTACTTAAATATTTTTTTTAAAAGTGTGACAGGTCAATATAAGCCAAATAATATGATATGAATAGAGAAACAAATATTTAATTACTTTAAGAAAAATAAAGAAAGAAATCAAATCAAAAGATTTATAAATAAATATCTTATCCTTCGTATAAATAAATTTGTAATTTAATCAAGTTCTACAATTAATTATTTTACTATTGAAAAAGTTTAGAGTTTTACTATTTTATTTAATTTGTTGTTTGAACATTTAACTTGTAATTAAAGTCATAAATTGAAATAAAAGAAGAGATTTGTATGTTTTATCATTATTATTATTATATTGTTATTATTATTGTAGTAACAAGAAAAAATGATTAGCTCATAAAACAATTAAAAATAGATGGAAAAGGAATGAGTAGGTTTTAATATTATAATCAAAATTATTAAATTTGCAACAGAAAATTGAAGGTAGAATCTCACCTTCGACTGATGGAGTTTCAAGAATAACTACATCTTTGTTCATAAGATATAGATTGTTGCTTCAAGGATCTCCTACTTGTACTTAATTTTTGAGGGTCAAAATATATATATGAATTTCTCTATATCTCTTTCCTTTTCTTTTAGGAATATCATTCCTTTTATAATGGTGTAGTGCATGCTTATTGTGTAAATTATTCTCGAGGACTCCGTAGTCACGAGAAAACTTATTCTATAATTTCTTCCATGAAATTTCACGCCTTGAGTTTTTGTTTTGTTTGGTGAGCTATACCAGACATCTTTGTCGTGTTCTGGAGGACCCTACACTCANCCCCCCCCCCCCCCCCCCCCACACACATAATTTCACACCTTGAGTTTTTGTTTTGTTTTGTGAGCCACGCCAAACATCCTTGTCATGTTCTTGAGGACCCCACACTCACGAGAAAACTTATCCTATAATTTTCCCCTCGGAATTCACATCTTAAGCTTTTTTTTGCTTGGTGAGCCACACCAAACATCCTTGCCATGTCCTTGGCACACTCACAAGAAAACTCATTATATAATTTCTCCTAAGGAATTTCACACCTTGAGTTTTTGTTTGGTAAGTCATGCCGATGTACCGCAGATTTACGGTACTTATCATGCTTTAAACTTGGAGTTTTGCATGTGTCTTGAGCATTTGTTAGTAGATTTAATGGTATTTAATTACTAGCTTGTATTTTGCAGGAAAACATGTTTTGACAAGTCAGGATGAAACGGGTTAAAACATCAACTTTTTGAGGTTGGACGACTTCACCTACGAGTCGTAGACTTCTCTACGAACCGTAGGAATGAATCGTAGAATGCAATGATGGTTTTTAGAGCTAAGTGTTAGGAGACAAGACTGAACTACGATCTGTAGGTCCAAGTCGTAGGAAAGATCAAAGATTTTATGCTCCAGTACTTGGACGACGAGAAGTTAGGACGGGTTGTGCAAAGTTCTACAAGTCATTGAACACACCCGTATAAAAGTTTAGAGATTTTACCAAGACGGTTTTTTTGATGGAAGGTTTCTACGAGCCGTAGGACCAATCCGTAGAAGGACTATCGACTCTTATTTTTCCTATGTTTCCTTTTCCAAGTTTGTTTAGGATTATATGTCCATAAATAGTCGTTTAATTCTCATTTTAACTGTTAGACAACTTGTGTTTTGAGTTTTGGATTTGAGAATTATTTTGGCAACCACTTTTTCATTTAATTCTTGAATCATTGGTTTATAATACTTCGTTTGTTCATCAATTCAAGATTATGGATTTCAATTGCTCTAATTGTAAGTTTATGATTTATTTTAACAACCTTAATATGAATTGTGATAACTCAGGCATGAGTAGCTAAATTCCACAACTAGGGTTGTGGGAACCATGAGAAATTAACAATGTAGACCTAGTAATTAGTAATTTTTGAATAAGTGTTTATTCATGTATTGTTAATCTCTTAGCTTTAATTGATTTTTAATGAGGGCACACGTTATAACCCGCCTTATTGCTACTTGCCCGACCGATCAAGAAAGTAACAAATGGGAAAAAAGATTAAACAATGGAGATTTGGTGACTACAACCGACATCTAATAGCTTGAACCACCTCTGCGATAGCTAATCTGGGGTCAAGGGTAAGAATTAGTAAAGCACACACGCATAGACCGACCAAGTTGTCTGGTGAAATTTCCTATTTGGTCGACCAACCACTTAGGAGATACCTAACTTACTGACTTTGCATGTTAAACACTAGACAATGTTACTATTATAGGGTAACACGTATACCCTAGTTTTATCTTCTTTTTACCGAAATCAATCTATTAGGCTTTTATTTTACAAAACTCCCCGCTTTTATGGAAATAACTAAACTAAAAGTATAATTAACAACAAATTAGCCTAAGTCTAGACCTGATTACTTGTGGGATCGACCCTAACAAATTAACGTTAATTATGCTAGTATGTGCGTGTGTGTATATATATATATATATATATATATATATATGGGGTTCTTCGATATTTTGAAATTGTCGTAAGGCTAACCAATCTAAGGATGCTGGGGTTGGGACTGATGCAGCGGAGTCATTTTCCTCGGATAAGTTGAGGTACTTTTGCCAATTATCCAACCCCGACCCTGAATCCACCGCCCTTCCTCCAGCGGAATTATCATCCATGTGCAAGCTGCTGCAACCGCCTACCAAACCGACGAGCGAAAGAAGAAGGCAGATAGGCATTTCCAAACCAAAGAGCCTAAAAAGAGCACATAAGGCATGAAGTAAAAAAGAACCTTTGACCCTGTGTGCACGTGCGTGGGTGGGTGTGTGTGCATGTGCGCGTGCGTGGGTGGGTGGATGTGTGCACGCGTGTGAAATGAAGTTTTCTTTATCTATAAATAAAAGACTCTTTTACCTCCAACCATAAATTTGAATGATAAACTACAAGAAAAATAGGGTACGAGGTAGAGCATTTATGAAATGGTAGGATAAAAGATGATATATGATTATTAAATAATAACTAAAGAAAATATGAAGGTAACGACACGATCACACCAAATTGATCTATATGAAATGGGTCTTTCAATAGTTAGCTAACAATGGATTTAAATGATACGATACGATAGAATTTAAGTAACAATATAAACAAACATTGTATTTAAACAAACAATGCAATGCAATACAATACAATACCACGAGTAACAACCACCCAAACAAGGTGTTAGAGTTGATTTGGAATAATTTTGAAGTAAAAATATGTGGCGAAGTAAGTAAGGATGATCGTCATAATTATATTTTAGCTAAATTTAATGAATCATCAAGATTAACTTCTTGTTAAGTAAGTTGTGTCCAATATCAAAAACTTGAAGTGAAATGCATATAGTACATACATGTATACGTAAAAACCTACTTAAAATTTCAACAAATGTTAGATCTAAATCCATAATTTTACTAGTGTGAGTTCATTGCAAGGTTGAACGCATTAACTTTAAATTCTGCATCTGCCTCTCTAAGTGGGCAATAGTCTTCCGAACCAAAACCTGTAAAAGTAAATATTTAGATGCAAATCTTCGAAAAACATTCTCACGAGAAATCACAACATGATATTAGACATGCCATTTCTCGACGTATGTTATTTACATATCAATTTCTCATCTCCATGGCGTTCAAAAGTTGCTCGGAAACATAAGCCACAATAGACTCTCGGAAACCCTTTGTACAACTAGTATAATGTCCTATATTCATATTGAGAGCTTTATTGACATAAACAAGAGCTAAATTTTAGCTTACATAGTATAATTTCTGAAGGCAAAACTGGTGTACTAAGGGATCTTCTATTGCATCATTAGGCAGGCTCATGAAGACGGGTAGCCCAGTGTGAGCTTAAAACACGAAGCCGTTCAAAGTACTCCCCCAAGGCAAGTAAGCCCTGAGCTGCTTGGTGCGTACTCAGGATGCGGGACATCTGTTGAAGTGTTTCTTGGCGGAGATGATCTGCCTGTTTCCAGAAAGGGAACAGAGATAAGTCAGGACAACGACTCGAATATCCACATCACAGATGTCCAAAATATAAACTGAATATACCACACATAAACGAGTTGACTAATTCCCCACTTCGCCTTAGCCACAACTCTCCGCTCGTGAAAAACTTACCTTGCTTACACCAAATGAACGAATTTAAGCTTAGCAGAAATAATGCTATCTAATCATTCCCTCGGGAATCTTAGTAGCTTTGTTGGTTGGTTACCTGAACTTTTAACTTCTTGGTGAGGGTTCGGTTCTCTACGTGGTAATTACCTCCCCCATTTTCCCTTTCCATAAAAAATCAAAAAAATCTAACCATTCCCTCATTTCAGTACAAATTGCCTCTCAGAGTTGAGTATGTATACTCACTATCTTTTACGGATGCATACGACATGAAGTTTATAGAAATCACTTTGAAAGCTAGAACATCTATTGAAAGGAAAGAAAATCCAATATGCGATACTACCTGATTTACGAACCTAACAAGAGCTTCCAACTTCTCAATGGCAGGCCCCATCTGCGGAAGAGAGTAATTCCCTTCACCTAATCGGCCAGCTGCAACAGCCTCACCAAGAATCTGATGAAGTTTTACCATTCCTTGTGACAAGGCATCTTCTGCTTGCTGACACGATTGCCTGAGGTTACAAACCTCCCGGAGTTGTTGTTCTGTCAAGAGCTCAAGATGTGGTGTGAGAACCTGTAAAATAAACTTGTATAAGCACCTTTCCTAATCAAAAACATTGAAGAACAAGACGATGAATTAGTCACGAGTTTAAGGAGAGAAAGTTCATATGCTTGGCGTCAATGATACAAACGTTTTCTCAACATATCCTAGCAATGGATACTAAAGTTCTAACATAAATATTAGATCCATGTATGCTAAATAGTTGTCCGTACAACTGCTTAAACTAAAAATAGCTGGCAAATGTATAATATATGTATAATTACTGTACAATCCATGTATACTAGTTAGGAAAAGTAAGAAATGAATCCGACCAATTATTCGTGTAAAGATCTGTAAATATTGTGTAAATTCCTTTTTCTTTTGAATAATGTACTGAAGCGTTCATTACCTTTAGAAGTTCGGATGGCCGAAACCCCCCAATCCACATAAAAAAGCGTTCAGCTGATGTCTTCCACATGCCAGACATGATATATAGAACATCAGCTTTAGCAGCCGTAGCCTTAACGCGGAAGAGCTCAAAGTAGTGGTTCAGGCAACCATCAACGATAATGCGTAATTCCGCTTCACTAATTTGAGAATGATGCAGAGCATTCCTTAAATCATTTGTTTGTTTATTTTGCTCTTCCACCCACTGACCATACTCCGTATCAAATACAGCAGTTCCTGTAGATTTGAGAAGTTAGAGAAAGTTCAAAGAGAGGAAATTGCTCTAGCTTCGGTCTTATCTAACACACATTTTACTAATGATTTTCAGTGTGATCAGAACTGCTATATTGCTCGGATTCTTTAAAAATGTCACCAGGTGTGTGTCGGACCCTCCAAGAGAGCGCATATTTGGAGGAGTTGACACAGGTGCGGTAGCATTTCATGAGAGTACAAACAACATGAAGTACTTGATAAGTAGAACAAATAGGATGAATAAGAAGGGTAGCTCGATGCACTAAGCTCCAAATATGCGAGGGGTCTGGGGAAGGGCCGGACCTCAAGGGTCTATCATACACAGTCTTGCCTTGCTTTTCTGCAAGAGGTTGTTTCCACCGCTCGACCCCGTGACCTCTCGATCACATGGCAGCAACTTCACCAGTTACACATGATTAATGAAGGTAATAAATAAGGGTAAAAAGAAACCGATATCTTACTGAAATACATGCAAAATAATCCGGTATAAGAACCAAATTCATTTCCATAGGTTCTCTAGTCCGTAAGTCTTATTTACAGATAAAGCAGAATAATGTTATCATTTTTATGTTTAATCTGACAAGTGCATCCGCATAATTCAATCGCTCCGACAGATTCGAGCATGAAATTTGATCAAGTACATGACAAGTTGACAACACGGTGTGAACCAACAAACCTGAACTAGCAGTTCCAGAGTAACTTAGCTGGCTAGCATCTAAACCAGCACCTACATACAGACCCTGTAGCAAAATGTTCGTTAATTTGTTAGATTTCTTTTTCATCCTAAAATGTAAAACGATGTGACATTAATCACCGAAAAAGGATCAAAATCTCAGCTTCATAAATTAAAAAAAAATACAGAAATTGTCCCTTTACCTGTTTTCTGGCCCGATCTAGTTCCTGTTCCAATTGAATCAGCTTCAATTTACTATTTTCTAACTGCTGAACATAGGCCTAAGTAACAGAATGTAAACTCGGAAAATTAGTGACTTGATCAGAACATCTAATCGTCTGGTTCGATAAGGAAGAGTAAGTTTGGTTAGGAATGCTGCATAATAAAATTAGAAAAACTCAAGGAATACCTTCTTCCGCAAACGGCTTTTACGAGCAGCCTCACGGTTTTGAGCAAGACGTCTAAGTACCTGCATATCAGGATTGGACATAAATTTTACTGCAACAGAAATTTTATACTTTTGACGTCTCATTTCCGACAAAAGAATAATAGATAAAGGAACAAGAACCTTAAGAAAATAGACAGAAGGTATAAACAAAAGTTCTTGTGTGAAAGCAAGAAGCCGAAAAATTGTAAATTGGAATATTTCCCAACATGTCAATGAAAATAAAGAACCTCTGAAGCAAAAGTTGTGCAGTTGCCTCTAATCTGTCTCCCCTACCTCTCCTGTATATTTCTTCTACGATTATTTTACGTGTTTATCTTTCGTAAAACTGAGACCTTTTACAATAGCTAGGATTAACTAATTGGTCTAGTTGAACCATCACTCCAGGATTTCCAGTCCGATACCTTTCCATTATGTTTGCCTCAAATGCACACTTTCTATATATTTGTCTCCGTCCAATCAAAGACATCCATGCCATAGAGAATCAGGCTCGGGAAACCAAGACTAGGGACCACTCTCCCTGCTTGCTTCCTGCCTCATTGCTCAATTTTCTCCACTAACAATTCACATGGGAAGTACTCCGTAAATGTGGGCATCTAAATCCTGAATGTCGAAACCTCAAAGATCACAGCTTAAAACATATATAACCATGCGAGGAACCGTTATTTATTTGAAAAACCAGAGACACTGTTTTTTCTAGAAAGGGAGCTAAACAATCGAAACTATGAATTAATCAACTCTGTACACCTCATGCCAAAAGTCATTTAGATTCATGAGAACGGCCTAACAAACAAAACGTTCATTTAAGATCACTATTCTAGATATGAGATTATAAGAACAAGAACATATCTTTACCTTCTCAATGGGTTTACTTGTTTCCGTTTCATATCTATTAGAAGTCCCTACTGTTCCAAGCGAAGTATCTTCTGTCTAGACACGTTAACTATATTGATCAGTACAATCTGCTGCATAACTAAAACAGAGAATTTTATTTTTTTTTCTTTATCGATAAAGCTAAATAACGGGTGATCAAAAGAGATTGAGAAGAGAAAAGGCAAAAAAGAAACATACCTCAATGTCTAATCTTTTGTCTATAATAGGGATCTGGTCGTCTAGGCATTTCTCAACTTCTAGAATCATGGTTGCCGATGTACTCGGACAACTAGCATTGAAATCATCCCACATGCCCATTTGATGGATCGGCTCACATATGCCCATCCTTCTTGAGGCAACAAACTGAGTGTATGTTGAAGAATTCATTTGTACGGACTGACATTTAAAAGACACAAGTCAGCTATCACTGACATGAAAATCAACAAGCAGCAAAGACTAATCGCATCGAATCATATAAAGCATGACAAAAGATACATGAAATGAACTTTATCTAGCTTTCCATGCACAATTTAGCACTGATGTAGATGAGTAGCTAACACTTTCCGCAAATTGACAATAGCAACTTTGTAATAGGGCTTGTGAGAAAGACACATCTCGTAACACATAGTCATTAAGCACTAGATTTGGAGGTAATGGATCGACAAACAAAACACTATAGTCAGATCTATGTACCACATTCAACTCATGATACTATCAAAATCCATGTTAGTTACTCTCGACTATAGCTAATGCGCCTTATAATCTATCACACGCCACTTCTTAGAACTTTCCCCTTAATGTCATATTTCAACAGGATTTGATCATCATAACATGTCCACACGGGAAATTGACTGTCCATAATACCAAGAAAATCGACTGATCCTTAATGAAAGCTTTCCTAATAATCTTAATCTACGACACATTGCTGCAACAGGACTACAAATAAGCAAGTTCTTGTACAAGCATCAAATTCCAGTAGCTTTTCGATATCTAATTCAAGATTTCAAGGCATTTCGAACGACTTTTATAGCCTTTTTCACCTCTCTGTATTATTAGCATGTACCAACAGTCTTAAACTACATATCGATAAATGGGGCAAAAATAAATGTAGAAAACAAGGTTTGGAAGCACCAATAAGCAAACCAAGAAGCTAAAAACTATTAAAAGATTTAATCTTTTTCATCTTAAAGGCTCAAAACATTATATCTATATACACCAATCATCAATTTACTACAACAACAACATACCCAGTGTAATCCTACTAAGTTGTGAGGTCTGGGGAAGGTAAGGTATACACAGACTTTACTCCTAGCTTCACGAGGTAAGGTAGAGAAACTGTTTCCGAAACACCTATGCTGAAGTCAATCAACAATTTACTAATTTCTAGCTAAAAACTCTTGCAATTAGCACATGAATTAATTCAACAACATCAAAAAAAAAAAAAAAAGATTCCAACTTTTTCAAAGAAAAGAATAAAACTTCAAGAAACAATCAAATTAACTTCACTTTAAGCTCTTTTGACTTTAATTAAATGCTAAAATAAATTCTTTTTTTTTTTCCAAAAATAATCCAAACAGAAACAGTAGAAAGAGAGAAAGATGAAACCTTTTAAGGCCAACAGCAAAATCTCAGCTCAACTGAAAAACCCGAATGAATTCAATTTTGTGAGAAGAAGATAAAGAAAATCTTATCAAGATTCAATTTTGAATCAAATTAATGGTAGAAAAATCCTAATATTTACACTTCTTGATATACCCAAACAAAAAAAAAATCATGTGTGTGCACCATCACAACTTATTATAATTTTGCACATATACATACACATTATATATATACACATTATATCTATATAATTCTGTGTGTGGGGGGTGGGGTTAATGGGTAATGGGTATCCATATATATATATATACTCTATTAATTTAACTATATAGAAATATGTTAGTGGTATTAACTTATGTATTATTGGGTACCTACAGTCTATCAAGATTAGAATTTTAGGATGCTAACTTGTCATATTCCCACTACTATAAACTATAATATACCCACTACTACAATTTATAATCAAATGTCTCGTATTTGAGCTTTAGAAATTAAAAAAATCATAATAGAATACATTTTTTTTACTTGTTAAATGAATCTGAATAGGTTGGAAGATCTCTAATACGAGATATTAGACATCGAATGAGAAATAAAACTTTAAAAAATATCAAATATACTATGAATTATTAAATATAATGTAATTGTCCCCATTTACTTTTTGACAAATGGCCTTATCAGTGGCCAAGTAGAGCTTATATGTTTTTTTAACATTGAAAATAGATCAATTATCTCATTTGTTTTTTGTTTTTTTTGCAAAAAAAAAATTGCAATTATCGTAAGCTCTTATTTTTTAGTGTATACATTTGTTAATTCATAATATTAAACACTCTATCTAGTCGTATAAATTCGTCAAAAATTAAAGTAATAATCATTTGCTAAGTGAGCCATGTACGCCCTTGTATACAAATAAAAATGAACTCCACATCATATATAAATTATCATCATCATCCTTATTTTTTATTACGTTTTAAATAATTTGATTGTGTAAATATTTTTATATCAAACTTAATTTATTTTTATTTTTTTTGCTNTGCTCTCCACGTCACTCTCACTCAATTTTGTCATTGTTCATTGGGTCCTTAATATGGGAACACAAATAGCCGCATGTAGTTGGCCTTTTAGAGTTTGGACAATTATTTGAGGATTAAAAAAAAAAAATTTAAAAAAAATAAAAAATAAAAAATAAAATATATATATATATATATATATATATTTATTTTTTTATTTTTTATTTTTTTTTAATTTTTAAAAAATAAAATAAAAATTCGAATTACATTATCTTCAAAATATGGAGAAACGAGACAAGCTTAACATACACATGATAATTAAATATGAAATAATTATACTCATGATAAATTTGTGAATGTTTACCTGCAAAGGAATGAAAAGTTTCACTTTTAAGGATAAATATATTTAGCAAGAACTAAAATTAGAACTTATTACTAACTAATGGACCAAATATATCATTAACCTTTATATATGTTTATTTTGTTTTTATTTATTATATTAATAAATTATTATTATTTGAGAGCGTGGATTGCACGAGGATAATAGGCGCGTGAAAATGGGAGGAAATATTTAAATTGTAGTTGTCAATTCGCGGGAAGATAAGTGACGGAAGCAAACTCTTTGTCGTTAATTACACCTACTCATACGTGGAAAAAATATTTTTAAATAATAAAATTTGGATAATTAAATAAATGAATAAAATTTTGGACTTGAAATTAATATATGTTATTCCAATTAAGGACTCTATATTTGAGTAATTAAATATCGAGAGGCCATTTGATTGGTGAACAAGTTATACTGTGATTATATTATAAGATACTATAATATGAAATACGTGTTTGATTCTATGTGGCTTAATTGGTTGAATTTATAGGCTTCTAGATTATGAAGATATTATTCTTGTCTTTCAAGTGAATCTTTTTTATTTGTAAGAATGCAAGGAATTAAGTTAATCTGTATAAAAGTGAGGAATAAAATTACACTAGATAAGCATGGATAATTTTAATTATTTTTATTTAACCTTGATTTCGTTTTTAAAAAGATAATAATATAAGCTTTGGAGGAGTCAAAATATACCATTTTATTGTTTTACCACGATATTGTTACATTAATTTGGAGTATGCATAAAAATAATATCATAATTATTATATAAATAATTTTGAAATTGTTTATATTGAATCAAAATATTTATCAAATGTGGAATAAAATAATCGCATGTTTTATTATCCCTTATTCGTATAATTAATAACCAAATGACGAATAAATGAATAATTGCATCAATCATTATTTAAAAAAAATTAGTTTCTTCTTAGTGGGGTTACACTTTGGAGAAGGAAAACTTGTTTACGCGACGGAATATTAAGAAAATTAATTAATGAAAAAGTTATCATATATTGACTTACTTTAGGACATTGAAGTCTTCGTCTAATAATTATGGTATAGTAAAATTAAATACATGAAAATGATTGAGAAATTTCAAATGACGTAATATTGAAATTTTAGAGTTGTTTAATGGGTGACTCTAATTAATAATTATAATTAATAAACAAGGAAAAAGAAATGTAATTTCTCCCTCCTTTTCAATGATTTTACTTTCCTTTTTGTTCGTTTAAAAATGTCATTTTTAATATCAAGTATATAAAATTTTAAGTGTATTTTTTAAAATTTATAGTATACATCAATTTGTATAGTAAGTAAGATTACAAGTGTAAAAATTCTTTTTATATTTTTTTAAAATATACTGCTCAATTAGATAAGACACATAAAATAAATCGAAGAGAGTAATATATTCAAAAAAGAATAATGAGAATCTTACTTTGATTTATCGAGGTCTTCATCAACTTGTTTACAGGATGTTTCGAATTTTATATTAAAAATAAAGAAAAAGAAAATTAACCACACTAAGAAATGACATGTATTTTATGATATTGAGATCAAAGTTAATTATTAATATATGAAATTATAAAGAACTTTCAAATTATTACTACAAACGTGATGTCGAGGTCTTCATGCACTTACAAAAGTATTTTTGTTTTTCAGTGCACATCGTAAACAATTATTTTAATTAAAATAAAACATGTTTTATGCAGTGTAATTTCCGATGCTCTAGAATATCATAGTGCACTCACAAAGTAAAGTACATAAAAATGATTATTTTTTTACGTATTAAAACTTTCAGATTAGTAATTAATTACTATGAGTCAAAGCAATTATTTCATTGTGTGATTATATTTTAAATAGTAATTAATGGTGAAGTGCAAACCTCCATTAATTTAGGCATTTAGCTAGGTTAGGTTAGATATGTATGTCGTATTTAATTTGTACTATTACATGGAAGACTTCACAAATATATAATATAATGTTTTCTATGATATTAAGTCAATGTTTATTAGGTTTTTTTCCAATGAATATGTGATTTTTTTTGTACTATTTTAGGGCTGGGAAAAAAATTAATCATCAATTTTGGATTCTTAAAATAAAATATTCAACTAGTGCATGCCTAATAGTTTAAAAATTAGATGCGAAAATTATAATATAAAAATAATTATAATTTATATTGCATATGTATTAATAATAAAGAAATTAATTATTATGTGATAATTAATAATGAAGAAATCAATTGTTATGTGATGATTAATGATGAATAAAGTCTTGTCATATGTAAGCTACTCCAGAACATTTTTGTCTTTTAAATAATTTATTTATCTTCACATTACTAAAAAACACGTATTCTTATATTACATTTTAAAAAAAAATTATGTATAAATTTTATCATAACTACTACATATTTATAAAATTACTTGATACCACTGTCTAAATAACTATGCATTAAACAATGCAACAATTTTTTCTTATATGACTAGTTAATTATTACATTATTTTATTCAAAATCTAATGAGTACTAAAATTAGTTATACCACATAATCAAATCAAACAAACCTTGGTGGATCGTAAAAAAAAAGTTGAAAGAAGTTATAACTACATAAATGTTTTCAAAAGGCAATAAAAAGAAGCCACGTAGCTGACAAATAAATGGACAAGTTGGTGTATATATAAAAAAAGCTTTTCATATATATCCCATGCAACTTTTTAGTAAAACAATTTTTCTACTATTTCCTTACTTTGCTAAATGACCTTTTGACTACAAATTAATAAAGACATAAAACATAATACGTACTTTAACTTGGTCTCAATTGATATTTATGTCCTTCAGTTTTAAATATGCACAAATACACACTTAACTATCCAAAAGTTAAACAAATAGACACATGTGTCCTATGTGGCATATAAAATACATGTAGGATGTCATGCAAGTCGCAGAACTGCCACATAGGATGTGTGTGTTTACTTGTTCAACTTTTGAATAGTTTAAGTGTCTACTGTTGCACACCCAAAATTGAAAAGCATAAATATCAATTAAGGCCAAGTTAAAAAGTACATTTATGTATTATGTCAATACTAAAGGAGTAATAGCTAAAAACAACAGCAAAAACATATATCGGTATATATAATCTTACTAGTGAAGTTTGAGAGATAGAATATACGCAAATTTTATTCTTCTTTTATGAGATTATCATCAAAGTTTCAATTCAATACGCTGATAATTTTTAAAAGTTATAATCAGGTCAATTAAGAAATAACATATAATTTTATTTAATAAAATATTGATTTCATAATTTAAAATAGATGGTAAACAAAATGATTATCACACGATTATCATCATCAGTATATATAACTTAAATTCATATTATGCGGTTATTATTTATTATTTCCATCCACTAATGAGAATGAAAAGACATGGCTTTGGCAAAGTTGATAGTGTTTGAAACAATAAACTATACATTATATCCACTTAGCTCCTATGCTTTTTTACTAGTAGGATCTTTTTTCTTTTTAAATTTTGTCTTTTCTAGTAACTGATAAACTTTTTTTTAAGATTAGATAGATATGATAGATTTTTAAAATTTTAATAAACGTATCTTTTATAGTTCGATTAATGTCCTTTTATTCTTCCAAAATGTCAACCTTCCCAAGCCTAATTATGCCCCTTCAAATTCTATAGAGATGGATATATACCTAATTAAGCTTTATTAATTTTGTTAATCTTTTGGTGTCATGCAGAGGCAGAGTCACCTTAAAATTTTACTAAATATATATAATATTAATAAAATGTAGAAATAAAAAGTAGTATATATGTATATATACATGGTATAAATTATCGTGTTGAGAGTTATATATTAGAGAAAAAATCACTATTCGAAAAATGTGAGTCAAAACAATAACATAATATTAGACATACTTCTTTTAATGTTGACACCATTTATTAAGAATTTCGTATATATACATCACTAATATCATGTTTGTATTTTCTATAATAGGAGAGCTTGCGATCGGTATATCTTTAAAAATTGATATTTTTAGTGGAGAAGTCAAAATTTAAATATTGTACCTAAACTATTACAAGTATAACTTCGAAAATGTATATTCATTCATACTATAAATATCAAACACACACAAAAAAAAATTACACGTAAATAGTTGGAATAATGTACAGTACTGGTGTTTGAGTTCCATGCATTTTACTATTAATTATACGTAATCAAGCATTATGCTTTATATAATAATTTTTTTATGACTAGTCAAGGGATATGTTATAGTAAATTTTAATTCCATGAAGTAGTATTATTTTTATTTATTTTTCCAACTACATTATTGTACACTTTGACCCTATCTCTCTTGGTCACCTCAAAGCTTTTGGGCCTTGTGATTTTGTTTTGGGTCATTTGCACTTTTGTTCCCATTTGGTAGTGGTTTTTAATTTTTGGCTCTCAAATTAAATAAAAAAAATTTTGTAGAGTATAAATTTATAATTTCGCATCATAATATTCTATAAGTTATGCCCCAGAAAGAATTTATGCACGCATGCTAATATTTTTCAAGGGAGTTCATTGATCATATAATCAGAAAAATTGATCTTGTTGAGAAATCGATGTCTTACTCCCCACTAAGCATAAATTCGATTGCTAAGGGTTATCACATTTGAAGAGAAACTCGTATAATTAAATGTTCTGACCCCTTAACTTGAATCCAAAAAGTGTTTGCTTCATCAAAAGTCCTTAGATGATCCTTAGATTTCTTCTCTCAATTCGATGTGAGATTTGCCTAAGACAAATTTTACAATGAACTTGTTTGGGTGTCATGCATTGGAAAAATAAATTTAAAAAATCAGTGAAATCACGTAACTTGAAATTAAACTGCCACTGTTAGTGGGTTGTTATTCAACTATTCTTAAGGTTTCACACCCTTGTTGATGTTTGTTCTACCACCATACTAATTAGAGTGGGGTTCACTCTGATACCGCCTGTCATATTTTTAAGCTTAATTATCAAGGTATTATCCGTTTTGACCCAATAACTTTAGGTCGCCTCGAATTTTCTAGATCATCTCACAATTTTGTCATCTTAGATAACATAAAAGGAATTGGACATGAAATAATGGAAATAATTGTTACCCACATTTCTTTTCCTTCTTTTACCTTTTTTTAATTATTATTTTATATTATCAAATAATGGAAATAATTGTTACCCACAATTTTTTGTTTTTTCATGCTCCAAGGCCCAAGCCTCCAACTTTATCTCTTTCCAGCCGACCAAGGCATAGTATTAATCAACGGTTAAAATATGTGGACAAAAATATGCGTCCACGATTATGTGGGAGAGGATGAATATATTTAAGCTTTCTATTGGTAAAATAACACTTCTAATTATAAATATAAGGTATTGGATACTTTATTAATAACGTGAGACATTTTAGAAACATATACGAATTTGATCTAAAATAGATATAATAGTGGTCTGATGGCAATGATCATTTAAATTCTGATAATGAAGAATTTCTAAATAGAAAAAGTTAGACTTATCCCATAATAGACTTATAATCGTAAATTTAAATTAGTCAAACAGAGCGGTAAGGAGATCAATATGTTTTTAATCTTCCTCTTTATGTATGAAATTACAGACATATAGTGAATGGACGAGCCCCTTCAACTTAGAAGCAGCTTCCTTTGTACTTCCCTTCATAGGGGGTAGGAAAAAGAAAGAGATTAGATAACTATAGAGCAGATTCAGATCCAACCAGCAAGGCATACAGTCTTGGACAATTTTGATATCGAATTGTTAAACCAAAGAAACTTCCCTAGGGAAATGTCCATTAATTTCTTTTCCATATGTGAAGAAAGTAATGATAATGACTTAGGAAATGATGTAAAGTTAATTTAATATATATTGACTTTGCAAACATCTTTTTGCATAATTGAGGCAACTGCCTCCATCTAGGAAGTCAACCAAGAAACTGTGGCATATATACTTCTGAAATAGTAGTAATTAATCAATTATAAAAATGTGATTTATTATAATAATTTTTAAAAATATAAATTTTATTTTAAAAGTATAAATCAATATGTGCTTGCAGTTCTAAATTTAATTACGTAAACCTCCTTATATTGAAGGTTGGTTAGTAGCACTTTTTAGTTCCTCAATTATTGATAAAATTCAAATATTAGTCCATAGATAACTAACTAAGCACACTAAACTTTTAATTAATTGAATTGTGTACTTTTAATTCTTTTACCTGATTACTATAATTACTATTGTTTCACCATGTAATTACTCATCTATTATATTAAATTTATAAAATTACTTTAGATTTGATGGTAATATAACTTTACAAGAACTAAAAATAAAATTTATCAATTGTTAATTCCTGGATTGTTAATCTCTGCATTGCTAATCCCTGCATTGTTAATCTCTGCATTACTAATTCCTGCATTATCACTCTTTCTACCAAACGACCCCTAAAAGTGTTATCACCTTTATTATATAGCTCAACTTGATTTTCAAGAATTGGCCCCTAGCTTGGCACCAAAGACCAACTCTCTTGCTTCTATTTTTTTTTTTTTTTATAATATATAGGAATTACTCTAATAAAAAAAGTTAGAAGAGAAAAGAATAATATTGTGATTTAACTTGTAGTTGGTATACATTGAGACAATGCACCACATTGAAACTATTTAGTCCAACAGGATGACCTTTTGTAATATTATGCCATCTAAAATTTGTGACAAGTCACTTTCCATTTATGTTCCAATAGTCACACTGATTAAAAAAATTATCAAATCAATGTGTACTTTATATGTATGTTCATTATATCACTTAATTATGTATGGTAGGTACTGGGGAAAAAACTTTAATTATGTATGGTCAAATAATAAATATTTCATTTATTTTAATTATATGCTAAAGTTAAATTTATAATTTAGTATAAATATCGAGCGCAAATAAAATTTTCAAATCATAGTTCTTTCATATTTTGTCATTTAGCAAAGAAGAGAAGTGGAAAATTTTGCTTTCTTTTTTCCTCATGTGTTTTTTTTTACTAGAGGTTGGTCCACATCTACTTTACATTACCTATAAAATTTCTTAGATAAAGTGATAATGAACATTACTTGTAAGTGGGATTTTATTGAGTATCACTTTTCCATATTACACCCCCACCCCCCACCCCCACCCCCCACCCCCACCCCGCACCAACTCAATCACAACTTTTAATAAATAGAATGATATATATCTAAACATAAGATGCCTAAAGAATAGAAACTTCTAAAGAACTAACATTTCTTTTTCTAGATAAAACTATAATGATGTACCAAATAAAAAGCATATTGCTTCACTTATCCCCACTCACTATTTATGTTATTGTTGTATGTAATTAACTTAATATTCTTTGAGGGGTCATTAAAGGAACATTCACCTTTCATTTCATCCATAAGAATCCACATTTTTTAAAGGTGAAATATCACTATCAACTCCTAATATCAAGCTAGTTTCACCAGTTGCTCTCTTTGAATGTGTCCTAGAAAACCAATAAAGAAAATGGAGAAAAAGAACAAGTTAGGGTTGTTCTTGAATTTTTGGCCCATTTAATAATTTTCTTTAAAAATAATCTGTATTTTTTGTCGGACATAAGTTTTGACTTTTGATGATTGTAAATTTGAAATGTGCACATTAATTAGTTTTGCTTATGAGACAAGAGTTAATGATATTTCAAGAAGTTATGAAAGATGGTATATTGTGTTGACTATTAGACATGCGTTTCAATTGCATTATTGACTTGTGAACAATTGAGTAACACATGCAATTTTTGCTTACGAGGCATGCAAACTTGTGACCAACAAAATATGTTCATTGTAGTGAAATGTTCTAAATTTCTGTCAAAAATCTAATTTATACCCATGACTTATGTTTGACGAGCATCAAAATTCATTTCTTAAAATTTTATTGCGCGGAGCCAAAAGCTCAACAACACCTTAAGAAGGTCATTTTCGCAAATCAGCCATCAATTCAACGTCAATTAAATATATTTCATGTTTTAAGATTGTGCATAATTTTAAATTTTACAAAGGTCATAAACTTAAAAGTAATATGTCCCACTTAGCCACAAGATAAGGTTAAGGATAACAATTTAATTTGGTCACGGTCCAAAAATATGTGTAAAGATACAATAACAACATGGTAGGTACTTACATATGTAAATTTATTCAATGGATAAATGATTTTCCTTAGTGATTTCCTTTTCATATTCTCTATTTGATTGGTAAATTATATGGAAAAATACGTCATACTTTCCCCCAACTTTATGTGTTTTCATTTTTTTCATTTTCCTCTCAAGTGCACTTCTTGATTAAGTGGATTCGTCACTAAGAGGGGCTAATGTGTCATCACAATATGTAAAGAGTCAATTCATAAAAATAAAAATAAAAAACTATGATGAATTTCAGGTGAATTTGGTATATATCCTTTTACATTCATATTCCCACTAAATAATTACACAATATATTCTCAACTAATTTCATTTAATTGATACTAAATCAATATCATATATTGTATTGGTATCATCGAGGTTGATAATTTCACTTAACTGATACTAAATAAGTATCATATATTGTATTGGTATCATTAAAGCTGATAATTTCGCTTAATTGATACTAAATCAGTATATATATACTGTATTGATATCATTAATTTTTCTTGTTCAGAAATTACTCATTAGTAAATGATACTATAATAGTATATTATACTCTTATAGTATCGTTAGTCAATTTTTTAAGAAGAAAAAATTAGACAAATCTTTTCATGAGTCATTCTGAACTGCATATCAGCTCAATTTTTAAATGTATTGAATTGAGCATATCAAAATAGATCGAATTAATAAAATAAAGGAAAAATTACAGAAATCCCACATTTTAGTTTACTTATTACCATTATCCCCTCTAAGTTTTACAAATCCCCAAAATTCCTCATTTTCGCGCATCAGATTATTGTATCATGTATAAAATGTACATCAGATTAGTGTATCATGTATAAAATGTAATGTATCTTACTTAACGATTAATGTATCTGCACATCAGATTAATGTATCAGCACTTATATTATTGTATCTGTTTGAGGGATTTCTGTAATTATAAACTTTTAAGGGATAAATTATAATTTTGTCTTAAAAGTATGTGATTTCTGTAATTTGCCCAAAAATAAATGGGTCAATAACCCATTCAAACTTAAATGGATTAAGCAAATTGTAAATTTATGGGCTGATTTTGTCACCTTTACATGTATGTATAGGTGTGTGTATGTAATGTTGTGTGGTGATATGGCTATGTTGGTTATTATTTGGTTGGGTTTGGATTAGGGATTGATTGGGCCATATGTTTTAGAGGGATGGGCTGAATAAGAATTAAATGGGCCTTTGCAACGCCCAAATAGTCAGCCTTCTCCTTTATCTTTCAATTTTCTTTAACTTCTAAATTTGATTTTAAAAAATGTTATTTTTAATTGATGTATTTTTCTTTTCCATTTTCTCTCAAGTGTATTTCTTGATCAAAATATGTAAGATTCAATTCATACGCTGAAAAAATGCAAATTCATTTTTTTTTACTAAAAAATGAATTTAAAATGTATAAATAAACGAAATCAAAATCTTAAACTTACAAGCATCAATGGTTTAATGGTATAAACATAGTATACCAAGGTAAAGATAGAAGTTCAATTTTCGAACAATGCATTTTATAATCTTGTAATTTAAAATATCAATCTTCGATTTTCGATCGTCCTAGTCATTGAGACATTTATAAGGGAGAAAGCTACGTGGGATAATATTTCATCAATCATCAACAAATAAGTGTATTTGACTATTTGTAGCACTTTTATTTTGGGCACCACTGTAATGTGTTTGAATTAATTTAAGTTACAATGGAGTAGACAATTTTCAAACATTAAGCAGTATAGCATGTTCATCAACAAAGAGTATTAAATGAAAAAAATAAATGTCAAGAAAATCGCACTCCAATTGAAGTTGCATATACCTATATTAATACATTGGCTTAATATTCAAATTTTAAAAATATTTAAATTTTAATTTATCTTAACTTGAATAAAAACAAGGGAAAATTATGCGGTTAAGCAAACTTATACTACTTAATTACTCATCATAGCTATAGTTTGCTATAATTACCACTCACGACTAACATTATACATTAATTACGCCGGCTGACTTCGAGTTTGTATAATTAGTCATGTTTGTATATGTATAATTCGTCAAAATATACAAATACATATGTATAATATACAATTATCTAACCTATATACATATACAATTCACCTCTCTCCCACTCTCTGCCCTCTCTCACTCGCCTCTCTCCTCTCTCTCCCAATCTCGCTCGCCTCTCTCCTCCCTCTCCCAATCTCGCTTGCCTCTCTCCTCCCTCTCCCAATCTCTCTTGCCATATATACAAATGTATATGTATAATATACAATTATCTAACCTATATACATACACAATTCACCTTTCTCCACTCTTTGCCCCCCTCTCTCTCGCCTCTCTCCTCTCTCTCCCAGTCTCGCTCGCCTCTCTCCTCCATATAGCATGTAGCTACGAATTGTAATTATCAAACTATAGCTATGGAGAGTAATTAGACTATTTTTGAGTGGCAATATGTGAAAGTTCCCCTAAAAACAAATAAAGCCTATGACCTTTTAGTCCATCCTTGAATTGAGTTCTTGGAGTAGCAATGTAACAAAACCCTTTCTAGAAAATTGATTGCTTTATTTCAATGAAAAGTAAATTAATAGTCCTTTTGTCAAACAAATCCACTAAAATCTCTTCACACTTGATGATATTTAGGAGGCGTTTGATCATAAAAAAGAAATCACTTTTTCTGAAGTTTTAGATATATTTGTCTGTAAATTCTAAATTATTCATTAAAAGATAAAAATAATTTCAAAATTATTCATAAAAAGATAAAAATAACTTCAATTTGTATTAATAGCAAAACATAATTTTAATTTTCAAATATCATTTTTTACTTTCAAAGCAAAAATTTCTTCTTCTTTTTTCAAATTTCACAAACGAAACATGGTCAAACATCAACTTACTCTTACCCCAAAAGTCTTTCTTTTCTCCATAACCCTTTTTCTTTATTTTATCTAGGCGGAATGACCTAGGAGACCCCTGTACTTGGCCACGTTTGTCTGTTGGACCCTCCTACTCACCATTTTACCAACTAAACCCTTAAACTCATTGAAACATGACATTTTAAACCCTTATATGGATGACTCATTGGTGCGTGTAATACAACTAAATACACATTAATTTCCACGTCATTAAAAAATGCCACATAGAAAATTATATGTTAAAAGTCTAAAAATCCCTATTCCACTTCAGCTCGTTGTTGAAAAAAGAAAGGATCTTGTTGGTACATTTTTTTTAGGCGAAATGGTCTGGTGGACCCTTATACTTGTATCAGTTTGTATTTTGAACCCTTCTACTTACACATTTGTCATCTGGACCCTTAAACTCAATAAAACACAATTTAACAAATCCCTTTGACCATTGATCAAGCTTATGTGTCTTTAAGATGGCTGAGTTGGCGAAAGTGTGTGACTTCACGCATCTTTAGACGAGTGAACAACTTTTTTAGGTTAAAAAAATATTAAAATTATAAAAGAAATATTTTTATTAAAAAACAACTAATTAAAAAGTTATTTCTTCTTCCCAAAGCTTAATTGCTTTCCAACTCTGGCAACTTCAACTTTTTTAGATCTTCTTCCCAAAGTTCTCCGTGCAACTTGATCTGCTGCAAAATCAATTGAACTTCCTTCCCAGTCAGTCACCTTTCCCCAGCTTCCTGAACACATACGATTCCAACAGCATGGTCCCAAGCAGGGGCATAGCCAAAGATTTTCTTCATAACATGTTGATTTCAAATTTCAATACCATTCCATGGCGTTCACCGGAGAGGAAGGAAAGTTTCTGTTGGTTCATAGCCTGAGTATAAAGCTGAGAAAGGGAATTAGCAGTGCTATAGAAAGTCGAATACATGGTTCGATCCACCTCACCAAGGCTCAAGAGACTTCCTTTTCTTCCCCATCTTCAATCTTTCACAATAATCGTCTCTTTCTAATCTCTTAAACTTGTTTTTTTCAATCGGTTTCGATAACCCAAGAAAATCTCAGGTGAATTTTGGGTAAATTTCGATGAGTTTCAGGCAGAGATTGGTGTGAAATTGTATTTGTAAGCAATTTGGGGTGTGAAAATAGTAGTTGACGTTGAATTACGAAAAGTTTGGCCAGATCTGGTTGTGCGGTGGCCAGATCTAGTTGTGTGGTGACGTAGGTTGTTGTTACTGTGGAGGTTGGAGGAGGAAAGAAAAATAGTGATGGTGTGCGGCGGAGATGAAGACGGGTGAGGGAGAAAGTATATGTGATTTCGCCGGTAAAAATGGCGACGACGCCGGTGATGGCTTTCTTTTGGTCGTGAAATAGTGAAAATACGGAGAATTAGAAATGCCAATAATAAATTAAAATGTTATTATTTTACATTTTATTAAATAATTTTGGTTAATAATTTTAAAAATAGTTATGAAATAATTATGATGTGGCATTAATATATCTGACGTGGATATGACATGTCAATTATATAAAGGAGAGTGGGCTACACACATGGTTGGAGGGGCTTAAAAGTCTCATTTTAATTGAGTTTAAGGGTCCAGATGACAAAGGGGTAAATATAAGATTTCAGAATACAAACTGATACAAGTATAAGGGTCCATCAGACCATTTCACCTTTTTTTTAATTCAACTTTTCTCTTTCCTTTGCATCTGTGAATGAATATGAAGAATCCGGTTAGTGGTTAATTTATGAATCCTCTATTTTCATGTGTATTTTTTATGGTAAAACTATGATTGAAAGAGCTTGTTACTATATAGTTAGAGTGAAACTTTCATTTGATTAAAGATTCATAGTTTGATTGCAACTCAATTTGCTTTTTAAATATTTTTTCATGATTTTTATTAATTCTATATTCCAATTCATTGTTTTTAGATTTGGATGTGTATGTTAGTGCAATAGTTAGTTTTAAGGGAGTGTAAGAATCTTTACTTTTTGTTTAGTGTAATGGGTATTAATGAAATCACTCAATCGCCTTCAATTCTTGCGTATGTTAGATTCTAGAATTTAACAATTTTGTAGTAATTATTGTGTGATCTCTAATTTTGGAGAGTTATTCTTTTTTTGAGTATTTGATGAAATTGAAAAAAAAATCAATTCTTTTTTGGATGTTTATAGTGAGATTGGAGATTTTTATTTTTGTTTTTATTTTTTAGGGTGTTTAATGAAATTAGAAAAAGCTTAAATCCTTTTTTGTGTGTTTAATGAAAATGGAGAATGATAAATTTTTGTTCAGCTGTTTGATGAAATTGCAAAAAAAAAATTATTTTTCTTTTCTTTTCTTGGTGTTTGATGAAATTGAAGAGAGATTTATATATGTACTGAAATTTATGGGCTTGATCAGAAGATTAAGTAGAAGAAGAAGGTTTTGTGGAGAGAATATTGGAGTCAAGTACAAGGGTCTACACCACAAAGTAATTCATGTTTTGGTGCTCCCTTCATTTCAATATATATGATATATTAGTTTTTTTATTTTATTTCAAAATATTGATGTATTTAAATAATTAAAAAAACCTTAACGATATTCTTCCACTTTTATACTTTTTCAATAAATAAGAAAAAACTTACATAACTAAAAAACTATTAAAAATTATCACTTATTTTAAAACGAACACTAACGACAAGGTATTATAAACTACAACCGCAAATTAAATTGATGCCCCGTGACCTTGAGCTGTTGAAATATGGGGACCATTTCATTTGTAGAATGCAACAAAACTCACTTTTTCTCTTTATTTCCATCTAAAGTAAATAAATAAATTTATTCGAAGTCGGATAAAAACTAAGTTATTTATGTATTATTTTATATAAGAAAATTATGACGTTTAGTATGTAGATAGAATATAATTTATTCATGTATAAAACTAATTCATGTATAAGTTATGAGTGAATCTATATATTATTTTATATATGATAGAAGGTGGAATAAATAATACGTGTATAACTAATATTTACATAAAATAATACATAAATTCACTCATAACTAATGCATACATTACTAATACCTTGATAACTCTAATCAACTATCAAACGATCGATTCATGTAATTTCACTTTGTAAAAACTTTGAAGTAAAATAGATAAAAGAAATTATTTTTTCCCAAACATATCTTTTGATATTTTTACTATAAAAAGGTCATCGACTCTTTTCTCTAACTCATGTTTTCTTTCTTCACTCCTTTATATTATTTTCTTGTTTCTGATCTTCAAGCTTTCAATATTCTACAAAGGTAAAACTTCGTATTTCAATTATGTTTTTGGTACAACTAATTTAGTTTAAATTCCCAAATTCAGATGATTTCTGAAAGTATATATCTTTTAGTTTTGAACATTTCTGCATTCCATTAGTTATTCTATTATCATTTAGTTAACTAAGTGGATTTGGTTTGTCAAGTAGATAATATTTTTAAGGCTGTCAATAATTTCGGGACATAATATGTATCAAGTTCATAAATATTTGAATACTTCTCTCAAAAGAAAAAAAAATCACTTTATTTGAAATTTCTATTTTTGATCATACTTTCTAAAAAAAATATTTAGAGTTTAAATTTTACTTTAGCGGAGTTAATAACATTATCTTATACTTGGGTTTTTCAGAGTTTGGTATGGAAGTGGATAAGGCCAATGCTGTGGAGCCAATAAAGTCTACATTTGCTGAGAAAATCGAAATTCTAATCAATAGTCATAACAAGCTACAATAATAATAAAACTTAAAACATAGTCACTATTAACACATGTTACAAACATTCATAGCTCCTAATAAAATGTTTGATAACATTCTTCACCTAACGATTTCTTTGAGCGATCAGAGACATTTAATGTTAGAATTTTACACCAATTAAATTTGTTTGGACAAGACCCCTACATCAAACAAGAGCACCTTTTTGTTCAAATAAATTTTGTGATCGATCCACCATTATAGGTTGAGGCTTCAGAACTTTATTCATATGTCAAATACACAAATGTGGAGGAGTACCTTCGTTAATTCGTGTGAAATTCCAACATTATAACTTATAAGATGTCTCTTATCGCTCAAATAAATTGAAGAATGTTATCGAACATTTTGTAATTAGGAACTATGAGTGTTTGTAACATGTGTTAATGGTAATTCTGTTTTAAGTTTTGTTATTGTTGTAGCTTGTTATGACTATAATGAAGATAATTCCTTCCATCAATTTATAAATACAAGAAGTTTTGCCCAGGTGAATTCATGCGCAAATTCCTGGTCAATTTTAAACGATTTGACTCTCAAAAAATGAAATGTATCACATAAATTGCGACAAAGAAAGTAAGTAGTTATGTAGTCATGTATATAGTGCTGTATTTTTGTTATTTGTATCTCTGTAATGTGTCATATATTTTTGGCTGCTAAAATGGAATCACATTATAGACTTATACATATGCAAATTCACCTTGTCCATTTTATTATAACAATAGTATAAAAGTGTAAGCAACAAAGAGGGGAAATTTTGAGAATAAATATATATTCTCAGTTATCATACTTTTCTGATCAAATCAATCCATTACTCAACCGTTTATGTGTGCCTGAGTCAGTACTAGCCATCACTTTTCAGGACGCGTTATATATATCCTTACATAAGGTTAGTTAGTACTTTTGTAATGTACAATCAACTGCGAGCTGTTTAATTATGATCAAAATTAGTGAAACTTCTCTTTTAAAATAATTCAGTTGCACAAAATTAGTTAATAATTGTCTACATTTTTTTATAGGATAAGAGTGGGTTTAAGTTGAATTACTTTTAGTAAAAACAAAATTTTACATGAAAAAAAGAAGACAAGTACGTTGGTTGATAGTCAAAAACTTTACCCAAGTTAACATAAGGGAAAATATAGTTTAATTAAAAAGAAAAAAATCCCAATGTTGTGCTGTTATGACTTGAGAATCATTCTTTTCTACAACGATACAATAATATTGATTAGTCCATGGAATACTTTATTGGTCGTCATGACACAAGGTACGAATGCCATCTATTTTTAATTTTTTTTTTCTTTGGATTATAAAATTTTAGACTAACATGGATTCAATGTGTCACAAGAAAAGGTGTTAGGGATTTAACTATTGACAACGTACATGTCAAACAATAAATTTTATTCATATTGTGTTCGCTTGTGTTTATTGGTTCAACATTGAAACATTTGAGACTATACAAAGTGTGTGTACGTCCACCAAATTACTTTACAAGCTTTGAGAAACTTGTTACTCTTCATCATGTGGAAAGATGTTATTTTGAATGTTGTCTAAATGTTATCAAGACGCCCCAACTTATCAAGTTTACCATGATTTGTTCGTTCAGGTGATAAGAAAAATAAACGATGCTTGGATTTCTTTATATATATAGTGCTAATATATAGTTGTATGCATTATTTTAACTTATTGTATTTTTCTCTTAAGATGTTGAGTGGAAACACAATTCCTTTTTTGTTCAATAGTTTGTTGCATCTCACTCTAAGAGTTTTTTTATGACGAGGCCAGTACTTCAATGGCTCTACAATTGATTAAGAGTTCCCCTTGTTTGAATTCACTTTGTATATATGTTATGGTAAGAAATGATTCATCTATTTATTATAAATTTGCAAGGTAGTGATTCCCTCATTTTTATACGTGAATGAGTGTAATTCCTCTGTTTACTATGAAAATGTGATTTTCTTATTTTTGAATATGCAAAGGTGTGATGCCTTTAATTATTACTCCATTGTCTCAATTTATTACTCCTTTTGTCTCAATTTATGTGACACAAGTCTTGAGTTTCATATAGAAAGTATGTATATATACCTCGCCCTTAGTATATATTGATATGCATCAATGAACATATTCTTATGGATAATCCTGTAACGATCGGGTTCCGTCGTTATAGAAAAGCCAACGGGGAAAATTTTTGGGCCAAAAAGCTTTTTCGGAGTAACTTGAGATTTCCCAACCTAGTCCAGATTTGGACGAAATCGGAGTCTGTGAGGTCTAGGGAAATCTGGTAGCTATTGGGTGATCTAATTATGAATTTGATCACATGAGTAGATAGATAAGTCTTTAAGAAACACGTACGACTTTACGGAATTAAATTCGGGTGAGTAGAACTCTCGAAACTGATCTTGGTGTGAATGGGTAGTTTCTAAGTGTCGTTGGTCAAAGGTGTGTTGTGAAATGGGGTCTTGGATTTATTATTTTTGCTCACTGTTTCTTGCAAGCCGCTATGGTGGGGATTTCTGCCGCTGTGGCTGGACAGACGCGACTTAAAGTCGAAAATAAACCCCAAAAATATTTTATTTTGCAATTTTCAAACTTGAGAGCTAAGGAACGAACCTAGGGCTTTTCTTAACAGTTTTCCACCATTCTTGAGGCTAAAGGTAAGATTTTCACTCCCCGAATTCATTTTTCGATCCGTAGAACGTAATCTAATGGGTAATTATCGATGGGGGAGGATTTTTTATCTGGAATTGATGGTGGAAACAACTCTAATCTGGGTATGTGGATCATGGGTTTGACCTAGGATTGATATTATTGATATAATCCGGGTAATTAAGTGTTGTTTATTGATCCTAGCATTATATTGATTGTTTGTAGACCAAGAACAAGCGGAAAGAATCCGGAAAGGGAAGGATCAAGTTTCTTAGGGGATTTCAAGCTTGTTTCGAGGTAGGTGATGGTTGTGATTCTATGATTGTGTGATGTATGTTTGTACTTGCTTCATTATGATACATGTATGTATTCGAATGTTGCATTATTGATCACATTAATTGTAAATGAGGATAGATGAATGATGAATGTGATGAATCATGACTTGATTGTATGATTATGGGAATGTACTTTGTAATTGTGATTGTGATTTGTTGAATGGATAGGGTGTTGCGTTCCAACACACTAACTTGGATCGGTTGCCACGTTCCGACATAATCATTGGATCGGGTACCACGTTCCGGTATGCTAACAGTTTGGGTTTGGGTTCCATAAGAGGACTAATGACTTGATATAACCGTGATAATTGAGAATTGTGAAACTGTTCGTTGTTCGTAAATACATGATGATATTGTATATGTTCGGTGTATGCATGTTATTGTATTGTGATATTGACTTATGTATGTTGCACTTAGTGGGATAGTTGTGTGATCCTACCACTACACTGTGGTTGTGTACTAATACTGCACTTGATCTTTCTTTGTTGAGTATAGGGCATCTTCAGGCGGCTATTGACAGACCTCGCTTAGAAGACCAACAATCAGTGTTCGAATTCAAGATTGAGCCAGTTCTTCCGGGCTGCCATGACTTCTCTTTCTGTCTATGTCCACATTTTGGACTTAGATTTTCTAGTTAGTTGTTTGTACATTAGTTTGGGGTTGTAACCCTTCTTGTTAGACTTATGGATCTTGTTAGATGTTTTGGTACATTGACTTTCAGGTTCTAGGTAGTTTTTCCGCATTTGTTTAGTTGTTAGACTTTTGTTTGGAGTTTATGGGAACTTCCCACTTTTCTTTCCTTAACATTTAACATGCTTCCATAACTTAAATGTCTTAGTACTTTGATTAAAATTGGTTAGCTAATTAGTATTAATGATTCTCTCATCGGAGGGTTAGTGTGGGTGTGAATCACGATGGTCTGGATCGTGACAAATCCGTCTAGGGTCGGGCCCTATATAAGAAGGATATCAAAATTGCAATGTAGGTTACGCGACGTTCAGAACCTATCTAGAGGTCAAGGTTGAGATTTTTAAGGTTGTGTCTAGCCTTGATTCAAAAGGAGATATTGCACAATATCTTAGATATACATCTACTCCTCGGTCATTTCCTACCAAACGAGATTGTGTTTGTAGGGTTAGAATTTAAGACCTCTAATTATGGACGAAAGAGTAAAAATATAAGATTTTGATATTCGTATAATTATACTCACTCTAATAGTATATAGAACGATAGATTTCCAATTGTGGGTAGTTCATGCTTTGAGAAAACAATTGAAAGGCAAATTCAAACATTTTGATGGCCTAACTTTCATCATTTAATCTCAGAAGAACGAAACTATACTTTTAAAACGTGAAAACATCCATCTTATATAAGGCTAAGCTATACCCAATAAGATAATTGCATTTTTGGATAAACGCAAAACTTTGTGACGTCTTATTAAAGATTTATGAGCAAAAGTTATGATTTTATTTTCACTTAGACAAATTTTAAAGATTCTAAAAGAGAGGTACTAAATTTATATAAAGACACAAAAAAAACTACACATGTTTTAACAGAAGTATTTTAGAACTTTATATTAAACTACTCAAATCTTCATACTAATAAAAAAATATATATATAACATCCAAAGTAATATAATGCAATGTTTGGCTCACATCTTATCCACTGAATTAATTCTTTATTATTATAAATAACACTATATAAAATTAAAGATTTTAATTAGTATGAAGGAAAAAAAAGTTAACCCTAATTTTTGTGTGCGTATATACTTGAATTTTAATGGTTTTTATATTAAAACTAAAAGATAATTATATAAACAATTTTAAATTTCTAAAATTTTTCGAAAAATAAAAATCAATGCCACATCTAAACCATACCACCAACAAAATAAAATAAAATAGAAAAACACAAGCAAGTAAAAACACATGCAATTATCATCTAAATATTGCCTACAATTATCATTTAATCATAGTAAAAAAGATGCACCCACTACAAAAAAAATGTCAATTTGCGGGGGTTAAAATTACAAATAGTGGGGGTTTTAAACCCCCACAATTTACTGTTACAGGGGTTGCTGAATACTCTTGTGGTTAAGTCTATCACTATTGGTTTGTGGCAGTTTTTAAGTGACCCCCGCAATCAAGGGGGTTTTAACCTCCGTAATTTTGTTTAGATATATAGATGATTCTATTTCATTTTGTGGCCCGTTTATAACCTTAAATATTAAATTTTATTACTTCATGTTGTGAGGGTTATAACATTTGATATATTTTTTAAATTAAAATTTTGAGAAAATACATAAAATCCCCCTCAAACTTGTCTGCAAAACTCACTTTAGCACTATATAACTTTACGGACATTTAAATACCTCCTTAAAAAACTTTCAAGTGAATTAAATATCACCTTATATATATTATACCAGTTTCACCGTTGAGAGGTGATATACACGTGCGCCACCTCAGTGACACATTGACAACACGTCAGATGGTGAAATAATTTAGTTTTCATTTCTTTTTTTTTCATGTCATTTTTTGTATTTAGTTTTCATTTCTTTTTATTTCTTCCATATTACTTTTTGTTCTCATTTTCCCTGTTCACTCATCTTCTTATTGTTCCATCTTCTCCATTATAATACTAAAATTAAAGTTTCCTAGGGTAGAAAAGTAACACATAACATGATTTCTAATAATTTAACAAATATGTAACATCTCGCAATTCAAAATAGCTAGGAAGAAGCTAAGAATTTGGAAATAGTGATTTTTGGAAAGAATTGAAAATCTGGAAATTTGTTTAGGTTAGGAAAAATGAGTTTTTGATCAACTTCAAATGGCCATAACTCCTAGCTCAGGATGAGTAAGGTGTACTTACAGATATGGTTGGAAAACTCTTGGAATGATCTTTCCAGCGCCGCCGAGTTTGTGCGATTCCGAGTTCGTATGAGTAAGTTATCCCCTTCGGAAGTTGGGTTGTTGGATTAAGGAAAGTCCAAATCCGGATTTGGAAGGGTAGTTTGGTCTTTTCCCTACCCTTTTATTTTAATTTGTTTTTGGTAATTACTTAGGAGTCTAAACTGAACTTAGTCAGTTTACGCTTTTGGAAAAAAGAGTTAGGGTTTTGAGAGAAGAGAAAAGAAGAGGAGAAAAGAGGAGAAAGTAGAAGAACGTTCAAAATTCGTCAAGATCGTCGAGTTTGTCTTGTGGATTTCGTCGGGGGTGATCCCTACAAGGGATGTAAGATCACATAGAGTTGGGTTAGTTCACCCACGCGCCAATCATGATTCAATTTTAGCGAAGTTATTGAATTTGAAAGTAAATCCTTGAGTTCTTGATAAATTTTCGTTTGAATTCTTGTGGGTTGTGTTGATTGGAGTTTCTTGGGATTGATTCGTGATTTTAGGTTGGATTTTGAGTAGAATCTGATGTACTATGAACATTTAATCGATTCTAAGTGTTTGGAGAAAGACCCCATGGAGTTTAGAGGGTTTAGAGCTGGAAAACGAAGAAGAAATTTCATCGGTCAAAATTTGGACATGCCTCCGCGTTGCGGACCCATTCCCCAGATCTGGGAAAATCTATTTTGAGTCGTGGAGCCGTCACGGAGTCTTCTGCCTCAAAAGTCATTTTCAAAACTAAATTTTAAAAGCTTTTCTGCGTCGCGGACCCACCCTCAGATATTGATTTTTTGTCTTTTTCACATGTTTAGCTATCTAAATTCATTCTTAAACATCATGACATCTTTCCAATCGTAAATCATGATCCTTCAATCCATAATTCAATTTAAGGATCAGTTAGGAGTCAAGTCAAGAGAAGTCAAGAGTTAAGTTAAGAGAAGTTCATAAAGTATCTTTTTTTAAAAAGTCTTTTTCAAACGTTTTAACTTTGTTTTAAGACTTAAGTTTTGAGTTGAGTAAAGGGTAAAAAGTAAAGCTTTAAGTTCATTTCTTCAAAAGTATATGGGGACTATGTATTCCCAAAGGGTTTAAAATATTTTCACATTTAAACAAGAAAGGAAACCCTTGATTTCCAAAGAGCATTTGAGCTAGTTTTCATAAAAGAGTATACGTAAATGCTTTCATAATTAAGCAAGAGGGGAAACTTTGATTTCCAAGATAGCCTTTGAGCTAAGTTTTGAGCAATTATCTCAAATCACAGAAAGAAGTATGTTTTAAACATAAAGAGCTAGTATAGTTTGGGAGTAGTATTGAGCACCGATATGGGGAAGAGTTCATACAACTATCAGCCCCCATAAACCATGTAACCATCATGGAAAGATAAGGGTCATACTTTTTAGATGAATCATTTTCGCATAGACTAGTGGATTCACTTAGTAATTTAGGTCCTATACCCCTGGCAGGGTATAGAATGCACTGGCAGCGTGAGGGAGATCGTTGTATCATCACAATAGCTCTTATGTGATGGTTGTCGGTTAGAGAAACTCCCACAACAGTAATTGCATGGTTCCTCAAGGGGTTCTGCTTAGTATGAATGTGGGTATGGGACTTCATTCATGCATTGCACAAGTAGACTTTGAGAGGGAGCATGGTATGTCTTTTATGATATTATGATTATGAGTTGACATCATGTTTCAAACAGTTTTCCTATTTCTTTATATTGTACTTGTTTTAAACTGCTTTATAATGAAATGAGTTCAGTTAAGTATTCATGAGTTGAGAAGAGCCAAGGTAAGTATTTCTTTCAGAATCTTTTCAAGCCTATGTTGTGTTTAGCATTCCAACTCGCATACTCGTACATTTAATGTATTGATGCCAGTTGGCCTGCATCATATTATGATGCAAACGCAGGTAACTAGGATCAGAATCCAGCGCATCGTTAATCCAGTGAGCAGTTCAGAGTCTGTTGGTGAGCCTCCTTACATTCCGGAGGATGCCTTTTATTGCTTTCAGTTTATTATCAGTTCTTTAGGATGTATGGGCATGTCCCGACATCCATCTCAGTTGTTTTAGAGACTTCATAGATAGTCAGTCAGATGTTAGTTCATTCGTTATCATTTTGTTATTAGCTTATGTTCAGATTTGAGTTGCCATTGTGGCTAAGTTAAATGTTTATTTTTAAAACATTATGTGTTCAGTTTGAGACATATTGAATTATCTTGTATTGGATTCTCTTTCTTATGTCTAAGTCTTCCGCTCAGTAAGTAAGTCAGGCCAAGGATTCGCTTAGGGCCAGCAATGGTTCTCGAGTGCTGGGCACGTCCAGGATGTAGGCTCTGGACGTGACAAAATATTATGTAAAACAGAGAAAATGAGCGATACATATATTATCATTATCATTGAACAAGAGTTGCTAGTGCTTCAATATAATGGCAACTATCAGCAACTGCTTCAATGACAATTACAGGAGTCATTGTTGTTATATTAGGCTCAAAATTGATAGATCTGAAGATTTTCAAACCTTTTGCCATGGTTGCCGAAAAAACAAAAACACATAAAAAGACAAAAAAAGAAAATAGGAAGAATGGAAGAAATTCAAGAAAAAGGTATGCCCGGCGTTTTGTCCAGTTCACTGGCGTGGTGAATTTTTTTGGCAAGATTTGATGGTTTCACGACACCTAGTCTCTTTGTGGAGCAGTGATGAAGGGAGTGGCAGCGAGGTGCTTCATGTTGGTCTGTGATTGCCATCAAGATTGTTTTTCAGAGGTTCGGCCATCACGGAAATAGAGAGAGCTAAACAATTTGAGAGAAAAGAGATGAAACAAGCGTTGAATGAAGACAAAGTGGGACCCACTTATTTTCTTTTTAAATTTCTTGCTATTTTCGCGCCTAGAACTTTTTTATTTGTCATGTCAGCCATTAAGGTGGTATTTAATTCACTTGAAAGTTTTTTAAGAGGGTACTTAAGCGTCCATAAAGTTATAGTGCTAAAGTGAGTTTTGCGGACAAGTTTGAGGGAAATTTTATGTATTTCCTCAAAAAAATTACTATTCAATTAGTTTATATAAAATTAAACTACAACTAATCTTCATGCTAATTTTGTAATTAAACCAATACATTCATAATTATAATTAGATTAATTAATATTTCATGGAATAAAAAGTACAAAGATTTGATAAATCATGAAGAAGTCAATTTAAATTAATGTCAAATGCACCCACAATAGAAAAAAGTCGATTTGTGGGGGTTAAAATTACAAATAGTGGGGGTTTTAAACCCCCACAATTTATTGTTACAGGGGTTGCTGAAACTCCCGTGGTTAAGTCTGTCGCTATTGGTTTGTGGCAATTTTTAAGCGACCCCGCAATCAAGGGGGTTTTAACCTCCTTAATTT
This sequence comes from Solanum stenotomum, assembly GCF_019186545.1. Classification (NCBI taxonomy): domain Eukaryota; kingdom Viridiplantae; phylum Streptophyta; class Magnoliopsida; order Solanales; family Solanaceae; genus Solanum; species Solanum stenotomum. The sequence goes on from NC_064283.1 coordinate 63,294,547, forward strand.
TGTTTAGATAGATGATTCTATTTCATTTTGTGGAGGTTTATAACCTTAAATATTAAATTTTAGTACTTCATGTTGTGAGGGTTATAACATCTGGTATATTTTTTTAATTAAAATTTTGAGGAACGTTTAAATACCCCCTTAAAAAACTTTCAAGTGAATTAAATATCACCTTATATATATTATTCACTTGAAAGTTTTTTAAGGGGTACTTAAACGTCCGTAAAGTTATAGTGCTAAAGTGAGTTTTGCGGACAAGTTTGAGGGGAATTTTATGTATTTCCTCAAAAAATTTACTATTCAATTAGTTTATATAAAATTAAACTACAACTAATCTTCATGCTAATTTTGTAATTATGCCAATACATTCATAATTATAATTAAATTAATTAATATTTCATGGAATAAAAAGTACAAAGATTTGATAAATATAATCATGAAGAAGTCAATTTAAATTAATGTCAAATGCCATCAAATTTACAGTAGACTTTCTTTAAATTAAAAGAACATAAAAACGAAAAAAATGGATACGTCGTCTCTATGTACACAATATCCGACTCAACTCACAACTTCTCTGAACACCTTTGCTTGTTGGTCTCGCTTTCACAAGATCACTTCAGCTCCTTCCAAGCATCTATTGATCTTTTGGTTCAGAATTTAATAATCTTGTGAAATAAAGATTCAAAGTTGCTCACTGCCCATTCATTTGTCTGCACTTATAAAAAAAAAAATTAAAAACTACACAGAAGTGAGGCTACCCTTCTCTAATTGAACTTTCTATATACAAATTAGACTGATGTTTTAGATATGAGTATATGCAACATCCCAACTAATTAAGAGATCAGCAAATGCACCAATTCAATTTAATCTTTAAGTGAAGAATAAAGACATACAAATATCGCAGGTGTTAGCTTTCAGATAAAATGACTTAATAGCATGGCATACATATTGTTTTCTTCTAGAAGAACAATGCAACGAAAAATAGAAGGAAGCCCACCAACCAACTTAAGTTTCAAGTGCAAGAGTAAAGAAAATGTTATGTTACCACTAAATAAATAACAAGAATAGAATAACCCGATGTAAAACAAAAATTATAAGAAGTTAAGACTTGCTCTATGGCCATCTTCAAATTAATAAACTAACAAATACTAAGAAATTAAGAATTGCCCTATGGCCTTCTTCAAATTAATACACTAACCTAGGACAATATAGCTATACGACCCTGCAATGACATACACAGACTTGATTCCCTTTGCATTGGCATCAACCGCCTTTGCGGAACCAAAATCAAAAACTCGTGCTCCAAAATCATCAATACTCTACAAATGTCTTCTCGTAACAACAATTATATTTATTGTGTCATAAACCTTTCAATGAGAATCAAAATATTAAACATACCAAAATAGTAAAGACGAGACATTAACCATATAAACTATTGGGCAGGAATAGAAACACATTTTAAAGACATTGAAATTTTTTAGCTACTATTTGTTAGATATTACTATCTCCATTTAATTTTGGTCATTGAATAAATGAAACTTTGATGAATAACTAATTTTGGTCATTGAATAAATCGAATAATAACACAAGCGCTCTTCTTCTCACATTTATCCAAGAATTTAATAATAATAACTATTAATTCTAGAAGTGATTAGAAGCTAAGTTGATTAAAATGAAGTTAGTTGTAACAGAATATTCTGTAAAAGTTAGTTACTAGAACAGAGTTAGTTACAAAACGTGTTGTATAAATAAGCTGTAAATGAATGATGTGTGATATATGAAAAGATTCTCTCTTCTTCCTCTTCTGAAAATTCTCTATGTACTGCTATGAACAAATTCATCAATATGAATTAACATGGTATCAGAGCCCAGATCGTAAGGGTTGATTTACGTAGAAGAAGATAAGAATAGATACTGAGTAGAAGTAGTAAAGAAAGTTTCTGAAGAGGCGTCAATGGCGATTGATGAAGCAGCGTCAATGGCAACAAATGAAGTCACAACCCTGAATCACAATCATCCACTATATCTTCAAGCATCAGATGCACCTGGAGTGATCTTAGTCCCAATCAAGTTGACAGGACCAGAAAACTATGAAATCATTTGGTTAGTTGGACTGCTTAGAGACTTAAAGATAGACATTATCACTCAAGTTAAGTTGTGTTGTGATAACAACGCAGCTATGCAGATTTCTTCTAATCCAATCTTCCATGAGAGGACCAAACATATTGAAATTGATTGTCATTTTATAAGAGAAAAGCTAATGGTCTAATCAAGCCAGAGTATATAGGGACTAAATCTCAGTTAGCAGATTTGCTTACAAAGGGTTTAGGGATTATGCAGCATGAACTTCTTCTTTCCAAGTTAGGAGTCTTTGATATTTTCCATCCTAGCTTGAGGGGGATTATTAATTCTAGAAGTGATTAGAAGCTAAGTTGATTAAAATGAAGTTAGTTGTAACAGGATATTCTGTCAAAGTTAGTTACTAGAACAGAGTTAGTTACAAAACGTGTTGTATAAATAAGTTGTAAATGAATGATGTGTGATATATGAAAAGATTATCTCTTCTTTCTCTTCTGAAAATTCTCTCTGTACTGCTATGAACAAATTCATCAATATGAATTAACAATAACCATATTCCATGACTTCTATTTTGACAGCAGAGAACTGATATTAAGAAAATGTAGTAAAGTACATAGCCTTGAAATAAGTAAAGCACAAATCAATGATCATTCAATGCTACTAGCTAGCATCTCTAAAAATATCACTTATGATAAGTCAATGCTAGTGTTTAACTATAAATAGAGCCTCACTGCTCTTGCGTGCCTCACTGCTCTTGCGTTCAACTATACTATTCTATTTCTACATAAAATAAATAAAAGAAGTCACAAACCTTCAGAGGAAGACATGTGATACAATATATCCAAGTACGAAATGTGGTTTGACACAATAGCCCTTGATCTTTCAAGTCTTCAGTGTTGGAATGTATGTGTCCACCAGTTAATATAGGACCAGGTACTCAACACGATTACAATAACAGAAAGTAAATAAATACTGAAAGTAAAGATTGCACATACAACTTTACGTGGAAACCTCCTTGCTCAAGGGAGTAAAACCACGACATGTCTCACAGGAATTTTCAAACTGCTTTTACTAAACTTCACAAGCAAAAGTAAAACCTAGTTTACAACTTGAGATTACCCTGCTAATCTCCACACTAAGTAATAACACCTATTACTCAAATGAGCCTAAGCAGATACAACATTGCCCACTATACTAATCTCGATGATTAATATAGACTTTTACGTAAGACACTAAGTTACTCACAACTAAGTTCTTACAATGATTCACCCAAGATTGAAACGTTTCTAACAATAATGAAACGATTCCTACAATATGTGCACCGTTACAAGCAATCAAAGTAACAGTAGGTACAGGAAACAATAATGCAATCGATCAGGTCCCTGCTATATTGAAGCTTGAATTTCTCTCTTTGAATGAATGAATAATTTGTTGTTTGTTAGTTGAATATATTGACCATGAAGAGTTATTGTCCGATGTACAAACAACCTAATCCGTTGTGATTGGTCCAGGACACTGGCGCCTCACCAACCACTGAAGTGACAGCTTGCCAGTTGTCTAGCATATAGTCCCAGACGGACATACTCTGCAGAGGATCTGATCTCTGCATTTGTGAGGAGATCATCAAAACATCTAAGAGCATTAGTACTTATCATTCAACCTTCTCTTTTAATCCATGCTAGCAAAGAGAAAAATTTGTATCATGTCACATGTCAAAGTAGTTGAAAACCAAGTATATTAGTTGAACTACAAACTAAGAAGAGAATTTGTTCACAAAACCATAGAGCAAATGAACCAAGCTTCCATATTAATCATCAATAGAAGTATGTGTATAAGCATAAGATTATGTTACAACACTATGTTTTATTATGAATCAGAATAAGGTACTTAATCATGTAAAATTGCTATTAGTTCTTTCTTTAAAGGGAAAAAGGTATGAAATATATTCGAACTTTGACCGAAATTGTTGTTACGATACCAAACTTTGGAAAGGACCTTTTACCCTATACTATTTAATACTGTATTTTAAAGGTATATATGTGTCCACGTGGACATCATAAATATTGCATTATTATAAATAGTAATGTGTCCACGTGGGCACATATATACCTTTAAAATACACTATCAAATAGTGCAGGAGGTAAAAGGTCCTCCATGAAGTTTGGTATCGTAACATCAATTTCGGCCAAAATTAAAGTATTTTTCAAACCCTTTTCCCTTCTTTAAATGGTTCAACTGCTATCTTTCTTATTGAACTAAAATAATGGGGGCCAAAAGAATGTTTGCTCTCATTCTGTATACAAACCAAGTAAGAGAAAGCAAATAGGAGGTATACAGTTAAATAGTCCCCAACCATAGAAAGGTGTAATTCTCTAAACAGAAGCTTAAATCAGAACCTCTTCCCTGAAAATGACATAAAATGTTTATTGTCAAGTACTACCATTCATGTGTAAGGCTACAAGAAATATGTATTTATATATTTTTGTCACCATAATTAATGTCATACCATATTTTTGCATTTTTTGGTGGTATAAGGCAAATAATGTGTGGCCTATATATGAAACCAGTTTTTCCAATAGTTTGTCTAGAAATATGTACCTACTTATCATTAATTAAAGAATAAAATTCCAACTCGGAGTTGTTTGGTGCTAGTCTTTCTCTCTTTGTCAAAAAGTAGAAAAAGCTAACCCAAAATAAATTAATACTCCAATTACCAATCTATCTATAATTAACGTCTTGCATGCATTATCCTTATTATCGTTTCTGTCTTCACTTATTTCTACATATCTGCCTCCTTGCCAAGGGCGGCTCAATGTAATTGGGGGCCTAAAATGAAATTTCAATTTGAGGCCTAAAATAAAAACAAACTTTGTATACATATTTATTCAAAATTTATTTTTCTAACACTATTTAGATGAAAATTATTAGTATTTAATATTATTTTTCAGTTATTGATTTTAGGTAAGATTTTATCAACTCAACATTGAAAACATCCTTTCAGTGAGACAATTATTATATGAATTGTTAACATAATTTTATAAGTAATAAGTTGACAAATATTAAATAAAAATAAGAGTTAGAACCACCGAATTTGATTCAAGAAGTTGATGACTTGGTATACACCATTTTAATATGCTTGTTGTAATGTTTGAAACTAAAATTTAAAAAGAAATAAAAAAGAATTTGTAATTCACTTTGTTCAACACTTTTCACTATTAATTCTTATTTTTAACAAAGTATAAAAGATGTTAAAGTGAATAAAATAATTTTTTTTTATCATAATTAATTAATTTTTTCTAAAAAAATTTAACACATAATTTATTCTTGATAATAATTTGGGGCCCCCAAAATTTGGGGGCCTAAGCATAAGCCTTATTTTACAAAGGCAAGAGCCGGCCCTGCTCCTTGGACATTACATTTTTCGAAATCTCTCCATCATTTTCTTAGATTAGTTGGTTTATTGTTTTCTCGTTGTTAATTAATCAATTTCTCGATTGGTTTTTAAGTTACTTGTATGCTGAATATAGTTTGTATAACATAAAATGTTTATTACCACTACAAAAGGAACCTCAATTACCAACAAAAAAATTTGTTGGTAAATTGATCAAATTGGTTGGCAAATTGANCAATTTGACTAATTTTCAAAGTTAAATTAGATTAAATTATTCGATATTTTTAACAAAAATTTTAGATATTCAAAAATTACACGAAAAGTACTATAAATTGCAATGTTTTGCATATCAATATAATGAAAATATATATATCATAAAATGTTAGTCAAAGTTCTTATAGTTTGACTCTAAAAAGGAAACCATAACAATTAAAAGTGGACGGAGATAGTAGTTATCTCGGGTACTACCATTCATGGGTAAGGCAACAAGAAACATGTATGTATATATTTTTGTCACCATAATTAATGTCATACCTCTTGCAATGTTTTGGGGCAGAGAGAAAAATGTTGAAGGAAAATAGAGTCTGGGTGGAGACAAATTCACCTGCTAGATGTGATCAAGGACCCGTTTGAACATACCATATGAAAATTAGATCGATTTTAATTTGATATGGAGACTCGAGTCGTAGTTTTATGAAAATGTGATTTCCTTATTTTTGAATCCGAAAGGGATGTGATTCATCTACTGTGATTTCCTCATTTTTGTATGTGAAACAGTGTAATTCCTCTATTTTATAATGAAAATGATTTCTTATTTTTTAATGTGAAAGGAGTGTGATATCTTTGTCTCAATTTGTATGACAGCCTTTGACTTGACATAAAAAACAGTCTTATATTCATAAAGAAAGTGTATATACCTCACCCTAGGCATGTATCAATATGCATCGACAATCGAACAACCGGAGTCTTATGGGTAATCCATCCATGGTCGGATTCCAAGAAGGATATCGAAATTGCAGATATACGTTATGTGGCGTTCAGAACCAATCTTGAAAGATTTGTTCATGGTCAAGGTCGAAGGCTCCGCAGGACCACCTACCACTAGTCTTCGACCAGAGGGGTTTATTGCACAAAACTCCGCCTATATTTGAGCATGAACTAATCTATCACTTCCCTCCTATCTCTTATAGCTTTTACACTTGACAGTTCCCCTGACCACCCGGACAATCGGAGTAGAAGTTGAAAGTCATGTCTACATACTATTTATTCACAATATCTTAGATTTNTTTAAAAATCTAAGAGCACGAATATAAATCCAAAAATATTAATATCAATTTTATAAATCATATTTGAATGAAATAATGCAAATCTATGATAACTAGTTAAATTAATTTCAATATGACACATATATCAAAAAATTTAATTGGAGCACATTTACCAAAAATATTGACCAAATCTAAATCTTGGCCAAAATTTAAAAGTTAAAACGCTTAACAGTTGAACTGAAAATTGAAGCCTCAAAACCTGAACCAACCATCCTATTAGATATAAAATGACCTTTCAAAGCTAATCGCGCTGACGAAATTCTCATCAGAGCACGTTTACAAAAAATGTTAAGCAAAGTCAAATTTTGGCCAAAAGTTAAAAGTTAAAACGCCTAACGGTACAAACTGAATATGAAAACCTCAAAATCCAAACCAACCATCCTATAAGAGAAAAATGACCTTTCAGAGCTAACCGCGCTGATGAAATTCAAATTTGAGCATGATTCCCAAAAAAATTGACCTAATTCAAATTTTAGCCAAAAGTTAAAAGTTAAAACGCTTAACGACACAAACTGAAAATAAAAGTCTCAAAACCTGAACCAACCATCCTAGGAGACCAAAACTGAACTTATATGGCTAACCGTGGTGACAAAATTTCATTTCGAGCACGATTACCAAAAATATTGACTAAACTGAAATTTTGGCCAAAACTTAAAAGTTAAAATGCCTAACGACATAAACTAAAAATGGAAGCCTCAAAACCTGAACCCTCTATCTTATTACATCAAAAATGACCTTTCGCATCTAACTTCACTGACGAAATTCTCATCTGAACACGTTTATCAAATATATTGACCGAAGTTAAATTTTGGCCAAAATTTATAAATTAAAACACCTAATGGCACACACTAAAAATGAAAGCCTCAAAACCGGAACCAACCATCCTATTAGATAAAAAAAAATTACCTTTGGAGTTAATTACGTTGACAGAATTCTCACCTGAGCACGTTCATAAAACTATTGACCAAAGTCAAATTTTGGCCAAAACATAAGATATAAAACACCTAACGGAACAAACAAAAAATGGAAGCCTCAAAACTTGAACCAACCTTCATGTTAGATCAAAAATGACCTTTCGAAGCTAATGACACTGACAGAGTTCTAATATGAACAAGTTTACAAAAAATATTGACCAAAGTCAAGTTTTGGCTAAAATTTAAAAGTTAAAACGCCTAACAACACAAACTGAATTTGAAAGCCTCAACACTAGACGCTGATTTACCAAAAAGTTTAACTTCAATTGATAAAATTATCAACTATTCAGATATAAGTTATAATTAATAATTTACCAATAAATTTTATCACAGTTGGTAATAGTTNATTTCTTTTCTTCTTCTTTTTTTTCTTAGTTAATGACTTCAAAATAGTAAACCCTACTTACTTTATTTTAATAAAACTGGGTTAAGAGGTCTAAGGTATTAAATAACTAGGGACTTGACCCATTAACCAACAATTAAATAAATAAATTGTTTAATAATTGCCCATCAACTAATTAACTAAAGTTAGACGAATAGTTCAGAATTTCCAAAAAAATAATGTTCCGGGTCATAACACCATATGAAATTAGATCGATTTTAATTTGATATGGAGACTGGAGTCGTAGTTTTATGAAAATGTGATTTCCTTTTTTTTGAATCTGAAAGGGATGTGATTCATCTATTGTGATTTCCTCATTTTTGTATGTGAAACGGTGTAATTCCTCTATTTTATAATGAAAATGAGATTTCTTATTTTTGAATGTGAAAGGAGTGCGATATCTTTGTCTCAATTTGTATGACACCCTTTGACTTGACATAAAAAAAAAGTTTTATATTCATAAAGAAATTGTATATACCTCACCCTAGGCATGTATCAATATGCATCGACAATCGAACGACCGGAGTCTTATGGGTAATCCATCCATGGTTGGGTTCCAAGGATATCGAAATTGCAGATATACTTTATGTGGCGTTCAGAACCAATCTTGAAAGATTTGTTCGTGGTCAAGGTCAAGAGTTTTGAAAGTCATGTCTAGATACTATTTATTCACAATATCTTAGATTTACATATACTACTTGGTCATTCTTTACCAAAACGAGATTGTGTTCTCAAGAATAAAATTGAAAACCTCTAATTATGGACGAAAGAGTAAAAGTATCATATTTTGATATTCATATAATAGTCTCACTAATATTATTGAATATATAGCAATTATAGATCGATAGGTTTCCAATTGTGGATATTTCTTGCTTTGAGAAAAAATTTGAAAGGCAAATTCAAACATTTTGATGGAGTAACCTTCATCATTTAATCTCAGAAGAACAAAAACTATATTTTAAACGTGAAAATTTTCATCTTACATAAGGTTAACCTATCCAATAAAGAACTCGTATGTAAGTCGCAATTCTCTTTTTCTGTTTCTCATTATGTGTCCAATATTCATTTTGAGATCCACTAATCTAGATAGTTGTGACATCTTACTAACTTGAATTGTTACTAGATTTTATGATTTTAATTATTTTCGCTTAGACAAATTTTAAAGATTCTAAAAGATATATAGGTACTAAATTTATATTAAAGAGAACAATATACTGTCTACCTTTTAACAAAATTATTTTAGAATTTTATATTAAACTATTCACAATTATGATTTTAAAAAAAATCTCTATTAGAAACAACTAAACTAGAATTAGAAAAAAAGCTCATAAAATAGTAAGATAGGTTTCATCAACTTTAATCACTGATGATTCTCTATGTTTAATGATGATTTTATTTATGTTTGGTATGTCAGCCAATTCACTTGACAAATTTGGAAAAACTTGAAACTCTTTATGTGAAAAAATGTTACTTTGGGCACCGGGTAAAACCTATCAATGTTATCAAAACGCCCCCACTTATCAAGTTTACCATGATTTACTTTGGGCTCAAATGGGCTAAAGATCGGGTTGGTTTATGACCCGCTTAATTTTAATAATTTTAACATATTGTTATTTGACTTTTATAACTACAATTTAAATTTCAACGCAAGAAAATAACAAAAATAAGTTATAAATGGATAGATAAATCTTAGAAACTATAAAATAGACGATAATTCATACCTTCAATGATAACATACATTCTTACACTAATGCAAATAAATAGTCTAATAACGGGTTGAAATTGGAGATTAAATTGGGCTTAATTGAAGATTCTTTAAAAATGGATTAAGGCATGAATGAGTTGAGATTAAATCCAATTCAAATTATCTTGAGTTCAATCCATACAATTCTAGACAGATTGAGTGAGTTACATACATAGGGGAAATTTCGAAAATAGCCACTAAAAACAACTTAATTAGGGTTCTATAGTTATAGTTCGTTAATTACCATTCATAGCTACATGTTAGAGGGAGAAGAGAGGTGGGCGAGATTGGGAGAGGGAGGATAGAGGTGAGCGAGAGAGGGTAGAGAGTGGAGAGAGAAGAATTGTATTTGCATATCTGTTGAATTGTGTATGTATATCTGTAAGATAATTGTATATATGTAATTGGTATACATATGTATTTGAATATCTAGTGAGCGAGAGACTAGGAGAGGAGGGAGAGAGGCGAGCGAGAGAGGGTAGAGAGTGGAGAGAGATAAATTGTATTTGTATATATGTCATATAAAATGTTTATCTGGTACTAACATTCATGTGTACCCTTAGATCCAGAAGGAGATGCTATATATTTTATTGCACAATATCTTTGATATACATCTATTGTTCTGTCATTTCCTGCCAAACGAGATTATTTTTTGAAATTAGAATTTAAGACTTCTAATTATAGACGAAAGAGTAAAAATATTATATTATGATATTTATATAATACTCACAGTCTCACACTAATACTATTGAATATATACACCAATTATAGATCGTAGATTTCCAATTGTGGGCTTCGAGAAAACAATTGAAAGGCAAATTTGAACATTTTGATGGAGCAACTTTCATCATTTAATCTAAGAAGAACGAAAACTATACTTCTAAATCGTAAAAAATTCCATATTACATTATAAGGCTGTTAAGCTATTCAATAAAAAACTCACAATCCTCTTTTTTGTTTCACACTCTGTATTTAATATTTATTTTGAGATCCTACTAATCCAAATAATTGCTTTTTAGGGTAAACTCAAAACTCCGTGACATCTTATTAACTTGAATTGTTACTAAATTTTATGATTTTATTTTTGCTTAAACAAATTTTAAAGATTCTAAAAGAGAAGTGCTAAATTTATATAAAGAAACAAAAAAACTATATGTCTTTTAACAAAAATATTTTAAAACTTTAAATTAAACTCCTTAAATCTTTGTATTAATTTTTAAAAACTTATCAAAACATCCAAAGTAATATATTGCAATCTTTGGCTGATATCTTATTAACTTGAATTAATTCTTTGACATTATAAAGAACACTATATAAAATTAGAGATTTATGTACTATGAAGAGAAAAAAAGGCAACTCTAATTATTGTATATGTATCCTCAAATATTAATTAGCGGTGTTCATGGTTTATATTAATTAAAAACAAAAGATAACCAATTTAATCAATTTTAAATTTTTAAAATAAAAAAATAAAAATCAATATCACATGCATACCCCAAACAAAATAAAATAAAAAAGCACATAAATTAATAAAAAAAGGTGCAATTACCATCTAAAATTTTCCCATAGTTATCCTTTAATCATAGTAAAAAAGACATACAATTATCATCTAAATTTTTTTCTTAAAAACAACTAAACTAGAATTAGCAAAAAGTAGAGACAATTGTTGTGACTATTCCAATGATTGTATTAGGTATATATTTCAGTGATGAGATCGGCTCTTTTGGACGGACTTTGGGAGGAAAAGGAGTACTGAATGAAGGTAAAGTTCGAACAACGAGTGTTGAAGTTCCAATTGCTTAGCAACAACAATTTAGATGTCGCATTTGCTTATCTGGAACGGTAATAACAATTTAGAATTTAATATTATCAAACCCACCTTCTTTTTTTTTATTATTAAAAAAGTATTTAATATGAATAATTTTTCTATAAACAATTTAAAGGGGTGTTAACTTATTGATTATTTTAAAAATATTTAATATGAATAACAACATACAAGTTTTCACGTCATAACTTTAAGCCTATATAAGTTATAATGGAGTAAATAGGATGTGTTACATGAATTATTGATATCCATCCATCCCAATTTGAATTTTTTTTTCTTAAAGATTAAAAAAAATATTATCATTCCATCTCAATATTCAAATACGACACCTCTAATTAAGACTAAATGAATACTTACCAATCTATTACTATTTTTGATAGTATAAGGCAAATATTGTGTGACCTACTAAACCAATTTTCCCAATATTTTGACTAGAAATATGGTAGCTACTTGTCATTAATTAAAGAATAAAGATCCGTGAGAATATCCAACTCCGAGTTGTATGGTGCTAGTCTTTCTCTCTTTGTCAAAAGTAGGAAAAGCTAACCAAAAATAAATTAAATAAAAATAATTTCAACTTTGAAGTTGAATTTATCCAAATTAAAAAATGTCATGGATAAGAAGAAGATACATCTAATTTATTCATCCATTATATTAGTTGGATGGAATTGGATCTTTTGAAAAGTTCTAATTGATGAAGTAATCTATTGTCACATCCAAATTAAGCAATACTAGTAATACTAGCAACTCTTTAGGACCAAGAATTTAATATTAATATCAAAGAGGATGCGTGTTAATCCTTATATACTTCTGTTTCTTCGTTCATTCGGTGTTTGATATATATATATAAGTTTCGATTAATTTAAATTTATATCGTATAAGAATTATTGATAAAGAAAATGTTCTTTATCCACGTAAAAATAGATGTTCGGAATTTAACCATGAGACTTCTAAATGAAAGTGAATGATTATATTTGTTCCATCAAAACATTCGAGTATTAATGGAAGAAACGCTCTTTATAAACAACAACATGCCCAGTGAAATTCTATAAGTGAGGTCAGAAAAATAGAGTGTATACAGATTTGTTATTCCTATCTTGTGGAGATAGAAAAATTATTTTCGAAAGACGACTCTCGGCAATCAACATGAAGAAATACTTTTTATGTATTAAAAATTTTAAAAAATGACTTAGATTCAAATTTGACACCTCTTAAAACGAAGGAAAAAGGGCATGATATACCCCTCAACTTTGCAATTTGAAGCTGATATACCCCTCGTTATGAAAGTGGCTCATATATACCCTTACCGTTATACAAACGGCTCACATATACCCCTACCGTTACAAAATGAGCTCACTTATACCCTTCATTTAACGGAAGTGAAAAAATTAGTTTTAAATTTATATTTTTTACTTTTATTTTTTTAAAAAATTATTTAGGGGTATATATGATTCTTCTAGCAAAGTTCAAGGTATATTTTAATCTTTTTCATACATAAATTATTTTTTGACTTCTTTGATTATCATTATTTGAGTTTCTTATTCTTATTTTATTTTTTTCTTTCATTCATTATTGTAAAGAAAAAAATTTAAACTAATTTTTTTTGTTGCTATATTATAATTTAATACTATTTTTTTGGATATATTGTAATTTAATTTTGTATTTGAAGAAAAAAATTGGTCAAATATAACAAGTTTTACAAGAATATTAGTGAAACATAAATAAATTTGACCATCAAAATATAAATCTAAATTAATCATTGAAACAAAAAAAAGTCAAAAAAAATATGTTTGAGGAGGATTAAATATACCCATATAGGGTTATATTTTTTTTAAAATAAAAAAAAAAAATTAAACTAAAAATTAATTTTTTTCATTTCCATTAGAGGAAAAGGGTATATGTGAGCCATTTGTATATAATCAGGGGTATATATAAGTCACTTTCATAAAGAGGGGTATATCAGCTCTAAATGTCAAAGTTGAGGGGTATATCAGATCCTTTTCCCTAAAATGAATAATCATATTCATCACATTGAAACGACAACCAATCATATACACCAACCACCTTCTTTTCTTTTTTCTTTTTTTTTTTGGTATATTTTCACTAGGTGTACGGTATTCATATTGGAGCTCGACTAAATCTAGAGTCTTGCCAGGAAGTCACACGTTGGGGTGTAAAACATTTCCTAACAAAGACAATTCCATACTCAAGAGAATCCAAACCCGAGATCTCTAATTAAGAATGAAGAAGTACATACCACTCCACTATGATCCTGTTTGGTCAACCACCTTTTAAGTTCAATCACAATAACTTATGTCTACTTTTCAACCCTCATAAGTCATAACAACTACCCCGAATCTACTTGAATGAACTATGTAATTAAGTTAATACATTAATCATTTGATAAGTATATTTAGTACTTGTGTTATAGAGTAGTTTGCGTAATTAATTGTAAGTGACCAATCCTTTTTAAAATGCTTTTGTCATTAAATTACGAAAAAAAGAATATGTAATCACGTTACAAATAGTATTAGTTAATTAAACAGAGTAATTTACTCTATATAACTAATACTATTTGTAACGTGAATCTTATTTTACAAAAATCACAAAATAGAGAGAGGATGTTTATGAGATTTTGTCATAAATATATCCTCAATAAAGTACGAGGTTAAGTTTTTATTTATATTGTTAGAATATTTTTATAAATATAATTTTTTGTATGATTATTTTCGTCCAGAAAAAATTACATTATACTTCAACTTGTACGTTTTTTCAGCTTCCTCCACACACACAAAAAAATTGTTTACTACAAATCAAATAATTTATTTATTTTAGAAACTTGCCCAAACATTTTGACTCTTCAAAAAAGCATTCTTTTAAAATATTAATTGGACTAAGCACCTCTCTATATTTTAGGCATGATGCTATTTTTATTGTAGGATCTATATTTTAGAGATTATACATTTAGAAAACAAATAATATTTCTCAATTTAATATATTCTGTTTATATTCGTATGATATTGACATCAGAAAAGTTTGAAAATGGAGTAACATGATCAACAATTGATTCAGGTTATAGATCACTCCAATTTATTTGAGTTTGACTCATAAATTTTGTTATTATATATCAATTTAAATAAGTAATTAGAAATGGCAGATTTAATTAAAATTCAATGATGACAATTAAATAAGAGGGTTGTGCTCGTTGTGAGACTTAACCCAACATCTTACGGTATGAACTGACGTTAGTCATGCATTATCTATGTCCGCGTTTCCAAAGACACCCCTCTCTTTTAAGAGGATTCACGGCATGTCATGCTCTGATAAGGCTCTTCGCTTTGCATCGAATTGAACCACTCAAAATTATCACATTACATCCTTCCTATTGAGTAGTCTCTCCAACTCAAATTATTTGTTGTAACCTTTTTCAAAAGTTAACTTAAATTATTTTATTTTTTTTAAAGTTTGAGATAAGATTAATTAAATATTTTTTTCTAATTTAACTCCTAATTGGTAATAGTAACTAACTAATTATTCTTGAAGATTATACACACCTTAATTATATAGGGTGATATTATGACTTTTTAAATACCAATAAAGGGTAAAATATATTTACCTTTGATCTCATTTTATTTATCCAATATATTCCCTCCATTTCGTATTACTTGATCCTTATATCAAAAATAGATTTTTCATTAATTTTACTTGTCAAATTTTAAAAAATAAGATAGTTTTATCATATTTTCTCTCTATCTATCTTTATTATTAAATTACCACATAAAATACTAGGCAATCAAATTTAGATTTTCAAAACTTAATTAATAAGACTAGCTTACTTAAATAAACCCCTAATAAATTCTTTTTTAAGAGAAGTGTCTAGTCATACAAAGTAAAATAAAACGGAGGAAATATTAAAAATAGATATCACTTTAGTCGCTTAATTTTTAAAATCAAAAGATAATTTATTATTTAATTTCTTATTATTAACTATAATCATTTTTCAAACTATTGAATTTATTATATTCAAAAATTAATAGATTAAAAATATTAGTACTTATTTTATTTATAATTTCTTAAGAAATGTCATAAACTAATATTAGGCAAAAAAAAAACAAAATACACCTAATTACCAATAGTTTTTTTAAGAACATTAAAAAAAATTACTACGGAAAAATATAATTAGTGTAAGAAAATAAATTTAGATATTTCCAATGTTGACCGGACAATAATACCCTTTTAACAGGACGGTTCGGTTTTTTTGTTCATCACACTAAAAGGCATATATATACCCGTAAAAACTACCTTACATCATTTTTGTGGGGTTTTAGCACTGTTGCTTTCGGTTTTATTTTATTTCTCAAACCCAGAGGTTTTTCATTTCTATCCAAAAACAAATCCATTGGGAAAAAAACTAAAATCAAATTCAACATAAATTAATTTTCATCTTTTTTTTCTGCAATTTTTCGTTGTTTGATTTCGAAATTCTCGAAGAATCTGTACAGAATCACATCCAGATCTCTCTCATCAGGTAATTTAAACTTCGTTTTGTTTGGTTGTTTGGTTGGTTTTTTGTGATGTGGAGTAATTGTTCTGCATTTGATTGATTTGATATTTTCGTTCATTTGATTGCTTGTAATTTGGTTGAATTATTGAATTTTGGTTATTTTATGATGGATTTGATTCGAGTCTGTTTGATTGATTATCTGTTGGTGGAATTCAGTTTGATCTTTGCGGAGATCTGATCGGATTTTCTGAATTATTTTTTTTATTTTTATTTTATTCGATTGCGTGAATTTCAAGGATTCTACAGAGGTTTTTGCTCATAACTCAAAAAAAGAAACTGGAATTTGCTGTTGGATGAGTTTTTTTTCTTCTTTTACTGTTGGAATTGTAACTTCAGAAAAATGATCAGGTGTAACTGATTGGTAATTGTCAAGAGGTATTTTATTTTTCGGATTTTTTGAGAATTTGTCGAGTTTTTTGCGGATGATCCGAGTGTTGAACTTTAAATTGCAAAATTCGATGCAATAAATAGTGAAAATGGAAAATGATTTATGTATGTTTTTTTCTGTATTATTGTTGATTGGAAATTGGAGGTGTTGGGACGGATCTGCTTTGTGGAATGAAAGTTTTCTTTTGAAGTTATGTTACTCGGCTCTCCGAATTCGGATGAGTGTGTATTGGATCAGTTTTTTCTTGTTAGCTGCAACTAGCAGGTTGATATATTCGAGGAACAGGCAAGATCTTTTTTTATGATCTCAGCATTCCAAATTGTCAACTCCAAACATCTTGAGGGGCTTAAAGTACAATGATAAAATGCCAACCCGAAACTAAATCAAGTAGTGTCATTATATTATTGTGCCTTTACATAGTAATTAATTAATGTCCTTAATTTTCTGATTGGGAAAGATGTATATTTTGGCCTTTTGCTTCATGCTATACGGTATGATTTATAAATAGCTTTTGTTTACTTCTCTAGCTTGAAGTGATATTGGTGTCAACGGCTCATTGTACATGATCATCACTTATTGGTATGCTATCTGAGATATGTCGTCGAAGAAGAGAGCAAGGCATGGTTTCAGTGGCTATGAATTTCCTGTTATACCAAAAGCTCCTAGATCAGTTAGAGTAAGTAGGCTGAAATTGTGAATATTATCCATTCTGTTACGAGTTTTCGTTCTCTTTTTTCGTTTATGTTTTTCTAAATATATCTGCAATTCCGATTTGTTTCAGAGGAGACACTCGCACAAAAATATAGACAGTGATCAAATTTGTGCATTTGAATTACTGGCGGCTGTTGCTGGTGAACTTTTACAGGAAAGCGAAAGCTCTGCTTGTAGTAATGCAGTGGTAGGAAAAGATAAGATCTCCGATTGCAGGGAAGTTGTGAAACGTGAGCAACTCAAAGAAGATAAAGCTGTGAAATCAGAGTGCTTTGACCAGGGGAGTTGTGTCGAAAGCGCTTTTCTACCGGAACCTGCATTGCAAGAGACAAATCTCAAGTATAGATTGGATAAACCTAATCATATAGAAAATAACATTTTTCACACTGAAGTAGAAGGCGGATCCTCTAATCTTGAGGATGTCTGTGACAAGAGAACTGATACAGGTACTCAAAAACAGCTAACTGATGACGGCAAGCGGACTGAAGACTTAACTTTGGCTAACTCTTGCAGCCTGAAGGGTCCAATTGAGAAACATGTGAATAACAATTCCACAATTAACTCAGACAGTAGTGTACAGTTGCCCTGGTACAGGGCGGTTCCTAGGCCTTCTTTTGGAAAGCAAAGGAACAGTGTTAAGTTAGGTATTAGAGATGATGACGAAAATTCTTTTGGATCTTATCGACACAACACAAACATAAGAGCCTTCAGGCAAACATCACGTATTGGATACAAAAGTATGAGAAAGATGTTGACTTCTAGACGCTGGAAAGTAGCTCCTCAGTTGAAGGACTGGGAACGTTCATGCTCCAGTAAGTGGAGTTATACCTCTTAGAATTTTGTTACTTACTTTTAGCTTGTTATCGCTCATCTTCTAACGGCATGTTTTTGGTGTTTTAGAATATGGAATGAAGTCCTTTCACAGAAACAGGAAAAGAGTATGTGCACTAGAAAGATGCCGATTTGAAATTCCATCAAAGAGAAGGAAATTGTGTCACTATAGCTCGGTTGTCGCTTATGATCAGCAGGCCAATAGTAAAAGCATTTCAAACTCACCTGAAAAGGGAATCAAGAGAGACATTACAGGAGCGGGGGCTTCAGCTTCAGTCAGAAATCATCGAAAGAAGGATTCTAATGGTAAGACCATTGAAACTTTTTTATTTGTTGATTTGACACATTGTTTGATTTTTTTTAACACGTGTTTGATTTTTTTTCTCAGTAAAATTTAGCATCAAGTCATTCAAAGTGCCAGAGCTTTTCATCGAGGTCCCAGAAAATGAAACTGTTGGTTCCCTGAAGGTAGGCATCCTAGTTAGGTTTATGATGAAGATTACTTAATCTTCTGCATCGAGGGAATTATACCAACATATCAAGGGATTTGACTCGGTTTATCAACTATGCAGTATTAAATTTTAATATTTATAGTATACTCTTGTGGATTTTGAAGATATCCAAGATCTGATTAAAACAAAATTTACTTTGGGATAATGCAGAGGACAGTAATGGAGGCTGTAAAAACTATTCTGGGAAGTGGATTGCGTGTCGGTATGGTTGTCCAGGGGAAGAAGGTCAGAGATGACAATAAAACTTTACAGCAGGCTGGTATCTCTCAGAGTGGAAACCTCGATACTTTGGGTTTTACGTTGGAGCCAAGTTCTTATCCAGTTTCTCCATTGTTGCATTCTAAAGATCTTCCTGCTTTGTCACCATATGTTGCTGATCATGAACTAACTCGGTATAGTCGACGGCTTGTACATTTTGTGCTTTTGACTACTATTCCATTAGACATTTATCAAAGTTAAAAAAGATCATAATTTCAATAGATTATAGCCTACCATACGGCAGTTTATTGTTCTTGGACTAATATAGCATCTTTGTATTCAGGCGGCCACCTAGTCCAATCATGGAGTTAGAGCTTCCAAGTTCTCCGTCGGCTCCTTCAGAGACTAGGTTGGACGAGCATGATGAAGATTACCATGAATTGGCTCTATCACCTACAAATCCTATTGATCCACCAAATGATGTAGCTATTTCTGGTTCTAGAGCCTTGGTTGTTGTTTCTCCTCTGAATGCTGAGGCACATCCGGTGGTTCCCGTGAACCCAAAAAATAGATGTTCTGAACTTTCACAACGTAGAACAAGGAGACCGTTCTCAGTCACAGAAGTAGAAGCGCTAGTTGAAGCTGTGGAGCAGCTTGGAACTGGAAGGTATCTGAACTATAATATCATGTTCTGTAAATTTGTGATCCTCCAAGCAACTGCATTCTTATTAATCTCTGATTACATGCAGATGGCGGGACGTCAAAATCCGTGCTTTTGAGTATGCTGACCATCGAACTTATGTTGACGTGAAGGTTAGACATCTAATTAGTGCATTTTTATCTTTTTCCGCATCGATGATGAAAGGATATCGTTTTATTTCACTCGGACACCTGGCTAATTTTGGGAATTGATGTTTTATATCCTTGATATCTCTGCATGCTATGCTTAGCTCCAAAATAAATATCATCGTATTTTTGTTAAAAGATGATTTACATACTTATATGATTCCTTAGTTTTGATATTGTAAACTTGTTTGGTACTTTTTGGCTTACGAAATATATGACATCTCTGACTGATTGCATGAAGCGGCGAAATCAGAACACGAGTTGTTCTTGATAACCTTAGATCTTATACTGTCTTAATTCTGTATTAGCAAATCGAATGATTGTTTCTCATCATCTCGTGTGACGTGGTTTACATTAGGATAAATGGAAGACATTAGTCCATACAGCAAGCATTGCCCCACAGCAAAGAAGGGGTGAGCCGGTACCACAGGAGCTTCTGGACAGGGTCTTAATTGCCCATGACTACTGGTCTAAGCAACATGGGAAGCATCAAGCTGAACCTTCAAAAATGACCGAGGCTCAGATGCAGAACGTTGGCGCCTTAGAGAACAACAACAATTCCGTCTCAATGCCAAGCAAGATGGTCGGGTCAGCTATATGAATCCCTCATTGTTTAAAATACTATTATAGGAAACACAACAATGAATTGTAAAGAAAATGTCTTTCCGGTGACTAGTTAACGCAACTCAACACACACCCTGTTTATCCTCTGTGACTGGAAAACAGGTAGTTGTAAATGATTCATTGAATAAAGCAGTCTAACAAACAGGCATTAGGAGGGATCTCTTTGTTTATGTTGGTTCTATTCTTTCATATAATTGTTAGCATGTGATAAGAATATACAACAATTCAAATGTATTATTATGTACATTAGGTTGTTTACTGGTATAACTTCAATATTACATTAGTTCATTTACATTTTGTAATTTTCATATGATATACTTGTCCTTGACCCGAGGATCTATCAGAAACAACCTCTCTACCCTACAGGTAGGGGTAAAGGTTGCATACACACCATCTTTTTCAGACTCCACTTGTGTGATGAAAAGAAGGTTAGAAAGAACTACTTAACATAAACAAACAGTCGAACTTGATCTTAAACATTCTAATCTTAAGAGTGCATATCTAGACACCACAACTTCTTAAGAATGCATATCTAGACACTACAACTTGTATCTACTGTGTTTGATTTAACTAGACACCTCCAAAAAATTTATGTANAAGAAAATGTCTTTCTGGTGACTAGTTAACGCAACTCAACACACACCCTGTTTTCCCTCTGTGACTGGAAAACAGGTAGTTGTAAATGATTCATTGAATAAAGCAGTCTAACAAACAGGCATTAGGAGGGATCTCTTTGTTTATGTTGGTTCTATTCTTTCATATAATTGTTAGCATGTGATAAGAATATACAACAATTCAAATGTATTATTATGTACATTAGGTTGTTTACTGGTATAACTTCAATATACATTAGTTCATTTACATTTTGTAATTTTCATATCATATACTTGTCCTTATCCGAGGATCTATCAGAAACAACCTCTCTACCTTTCAAGGTAGGAGTAAAGGTTCCATACATCTTTTTCAGACTCCACTTGTGTGATGAAAAGAAGGTTAGAAAGAACTACATAACATAAATAAACAGTCGAACGTGATCTTAAACATTCTAATCATAAGAATGCATATCTAGACACCACAACTTGTATCTACTGTGTTAGATTTAACACTCTAACTTCTAAAATGATTATCTAGACACCTCCAAAAAATTTATGTATCATGCCAACATAGGCTGTCTACGAGACACAATTGGGACGAGTTGGAGTTAGTTGTCAATTGAAATAGAGTTGAGATGTCTGGATATGCACCACTAAAAGCACTTACTTGTTTGTTGAAGTCAAAATTTTGAATATCAATATTTTATATTATGACTAGAAAAAAATTGACCTAAAAATGAAAATTAAATAATAATATTATGAAGAAAATAATTAAAAACACAACAACAATAATAATACTAATAATAATAATAATAATATAATAAATAAATAAAAGTTGACAGTGAAGTAATCCCTTCCTTTAAGCAACACGTTACTTGTGGCTTGAGATATAAAGACCAACGTAACTTTAGTCTTTAGGTTGCTTCAAAAGATGGGAAATGAAATAATTCATGTATTTATTTAGTTAATAAAAAAAAATATTCATATTTGATATTCATATCAAACAAATGAATGCAAGATTAGCCTCTTTTTAATTTTTTAGCACGTTAGACTATAGTTAGGTCGATATATGTTTCAATTTTAATTTGTGACTCTTCTAGCTAAATATTTTTATTTGGTGTAATTATATAAACATCGAATGTAAATAAAAGGTGTTAAATTAAAGCTGCGACCAAACTGGGACACACAAATACATAGGTAAAGAGGTTGTTACAACTGACTTCTTCTTACGTTTAATTTAAGTAAAGTAACTAGAAAATAAATCTACCGACAAGCACCCTTTTTTGCCTTGCGAGTGGTTTGGTTGCTAGTTAAAATTACGTAAATATTAGTAATAAACATAAGATTTTAATGTGTTGAATTTTATATATCATAACTAAAATGTTATCGTACAATTTATAAATATGTATTAGTTATGCTAGTTTTAATAAGTAAATTAACAATTAAATGAACTCATCCGTTATGTGATCTGATTAATCTGAATGTGCATTGAAAATCTCATTTTGCAAGAGAGAAGGCAAGAGAATCAATTCAATCCACTATAGTAAGCAATAAGTCCAATTTAAAAAGGTTCATATACGAAAGGACGCAAAATAATATCTCAAGTGAGAGATTTAATTAATTCAAATTCTGAAGCTAAAATTTCACCTCCATTAATAACAATCCCTTTTGATGTATCGAAATTGATATCTTAAACTGTTTATTTAAAATATATGTATGTATAAAATCTACTAAATTCTCAACAAATATTAAATTTAAATTCATAATTTTTATAACCCCTCTATATCAATCATGACTTTTGAAGTAGCAGTAAAGTGATAAGTACTTCTCTATTCTTAATTAGAGATCTCAGATTTAAACTATGAATATGAAATTATCCTGGAAAAGTGAACTCTTCTATACAAATTCAAATTAATCGAACGTCAAAATAAAATAAATTCACTTTTTTTTTGTGGTCACAAATATTTACCTTATTTAATACAGCATGAGACCACTGACATAACTTCATCTAACTTCCAAAAAAAATGGTTTAATATTAAATTTAAAAGCAAACCAATGATGCAACCAGCCTGGCAAATTTCTTTATAATAATATAAATATCTTATCCATTCACTTTTCAATCAAAAAATATCAGATCTGAAACATTTGTCTTGTTACTGTGGAGTAAATAATATTCTTTTTATTAATTAATTAATTAATTAAAGGAGTTTGGACTATCTGAAATATTCATATTGAACCAATAGAATCTTTTGATTCTTCTGTCACAAAATAATATAGGGATTATTCTAACAGTTTTCATCTTTTTAATTTGTTAAAAGTGAACAATCTTAATTTTTATAAATGTTTTAACAAATTCTATCAGCTAGATCTAATTAAAACCATAAAGAAAAATATAATATTAAATCCTAAAAGATTACTACAACACAAAATATAGACCAAAAATGACTAGTCAAAAGCTGTGTTTTAAAAAATGAAGGGATATGTGAATTGTGATGGTGAAATCATTGGTGGATCCTACAAATTACTGTATAATATAATTAGTCGAGTGAAATTTCACAAGCGAATGAGAAAATAATGTATATACAAATCTTATTTTTATAGAGTAGAGGTGATATTTCTGATAAAATCTCAATTTAAATAAAAACTTTACAAAACAATTTGGAAAAAATAAATTGAATTTTATTGTTTTTGAATTACTTTTTAAATTTTGAGTTTTGAATTTTATTATATTTTAAATGATATATTTATACATGTTAATGAACTTTTTATGATAAATTATAAAATTAAAATAATTGAAATTGGTTAAATTCATAATCGATAATCTAGTTCCTCACCGTATTATTTTGAAAAAATTACATAAAAATACACATCTTGTTTTATTATAATCTATAAAATTTCCTATTATTTAAAAAAGTAACAAAAATTTCCTCTCTTATATACATGTCTATCCCCTATCAGATACATTTGTATCCCTTCTAGGATACATCATTATCCCTCTAGGATACATCTCTCCCCTCTCAGATATATCTATGTCATTAAGTAATGTATCCTTCACAATTTGTGAGTTATGTATCCACAAATTTCCTGATTTATTTGAGATCCTATAAATTTAATATTTTTTTGTAATTTTAAAAAAATAAAAATAAAATATAATTACCTCTTAAAACTATGTGATTTATGTAAATTTTACTATTTTTTTTGGCTATGATTAGACATCTAGAAAACTTAGTGTGGATGGTGGCCCGCATATACTGGGCCAAAAGGTGATATGGACCTATACTTCTTGTTCGGCTGTTAAAATTAGTGCATAATACAAAATATTAATATATACTTTTTTTCCTCTCATTTTATGTAACCTTTTTTAATTCGACACTGTTCTAGAAGAGGAAGCGTAGCTGGCATGTTGAACCATATTTGTCAACGATGAAAGATAGCCCTAAAGTGAGCGGCGTGGAGATAGTATTTCTCAAATGTTGATCAACGTGACAATCATGCCTACTTGATAACCCTTTTCTTTGCTCCCCTGAGTATCTTCTCTACCCTTAAATGTAAGCATTTCAAGTAGATAATATCATAAAAAAAGAAATGGAAAGGAGTACTATAATATGTGCTATTATTTGAATCAGTTGTTAATCTTTTCCAGTTTTGATATAAGGGAATGAGGGAGATCAAAAGGGAGCATGTTAGTCAAATAAAGGGCTCTGACGGAGGTGTAGTCCATGACTTTAGCAATAAGCTAGGTTAGGATGTAGTTCTGGTATACGAAATATAACTAAGGTATATCCTTTTACTTGGAAATTGAATCGATCATCAGAAGAAGAATTAAGCCAAAAATTAAGATATTCTGAGAAAATCAAACTTTCATAAAAAAAAAAGAGCAAATGAAAGACTTTCATAAAAATTCTTGTAGAATCGAGAATGAATTTTTCATTATGTATATATTAGATCATGAATTAGTAATTGCCCAAATAGAACCTAAAAGATGGGATGGGTGATCTATAAGGTCATCTAGCGAGGTTCAACCCTCAGCATGGGATCTTTCTGAAAATCAAAACTAATTTTGTTGAGGAACAAAGTAACTTGTCGCTTACCCGTATNAGCTGCGATAATATTGGCAACACTTGTAAAGTGTACTCTTTAATGGTATAAGCTACACTTTATAAGCGTTGTTAAAGTATGATACAATTGGCAACAACTATTTACATATATGGCCACACTTTTAAAGTGACTTATTTTTATAATTGTAAAAACAACACATTACAAATGTGGCCTTAAAATTTTCACTAAAATATTATATTCCCTCCAACATTTTTAACTCTCCCTCCCATTTTTATTGAGCAAAAAAAATATTTCATAAAACATTAAAATTTTCTTTTCCCCCAAATTAGAACTGAAGAACTGATCGAGCTGAAGAGCTCTTCTCTCGGTCAAACTTTCTCACAGAACAAGCAAAAATCGTTGAATCGCTGAAGAACAAGCAAAAATCACTAAAGGTTTATCAGGTAAGTCCTTTTTTTCCCCAAATCAAAAAAACTTTTCATCAATTTGAAGAACACAATTTTCTCTCTAAGCTAAGTCTGAAGAACACAATTTTCGTCAAACATTCTCACAGATTTCACGATTTCATGTTGAAGAGCTGAAGAGCTACTCGCTGAAGAACACAATTTCACGATTTCTTGTTGAAGAGTAGAAGGTTATGCCTCACAGATTATACGCCTCACTAAAATGCTTCACTTGAGAAGATGGTGTCTTAAAGCTTCATCACATTGAAAGGATTTTGGTGGAATAGGGTTTATTAGGTAAAAAATTCTATCTTTGAAAGTCTAAATTTTAGCTTTAGGGTTTTGATATTATTGTGTCTGCAATTACGATTTTTGTTGATTTTTGGGAGTCTAGCCCGTGGTTGTATTACCCACATCAGTTGATTAATCACTAAATAAGTATAAATTAGTAAGGAAAGCATACATATCTGGGTGTTTGTGGGAAGCTGATAAATACCCGTTTGCATTTTTTGGAGCATATGGTTGAAAGAAATATGAGGTGTTTCGATGGGGTCTCAACTCCCATAGATTCTTTAAAGGCAAAACGTAATGCTAGTTTATTAATCACTAAATTAGTGTAAATCTTATAAGTATTATGTTTTTGTTGCTTCAACTTTATTAGTTTCTGAAATTGTTTATCTAGTCATGCTTTCCATTTTATTTAGATTTTAGGGTGCAGTGATTAAGTTAGCTTTGGATAGCTTTGGATAGAAGTGAATGGTTAAGCATTCTTCTAGAAACTGATTATAAGTGTTAGAGAATTGTGGACTTGTTCGTTCGAAATTGACGAAGAAATTTTCAAGTTGAGACCATTGTGTAGAACTACATATAGAGGTACAATTGGTCCTAGTTGCAAGGATCAGGGAGGATGTTTGATTCTTTTCAACTTTTTCCTCCTGAAAGTAGTCAAACCCAATTTTTCTAAAACACAGCTTCCTTTGGCCAACCTGGTCAGCTGCTGGTAGTGTAAAATTGATATAGAATGTCGAAGTTATGACTCCATTTAGATAGGAAGTCAGTTGTACAATTTGCCTCTCTATAGATGTAATTGCACTTGAAGATTTCCAGCTGATTTGTGAGCCTTTGAAGGTCCTGAATACACTGTTGGAGTGCCCATGGAGGGTGGTTGCTGTGATTTAGCCAATGTATAAGCAGTTGAGAATCAACTTCCAGCTGAATTTTCCTATACCCATGTGTATGCACCAGTCCACCCCATGTATTGCAGCTCGAATCTCCGCCTGGTTATTAGTTCCTAAGCCGAGAGGAATAGAGAATGCATAGTTAATGTAAAAAATCTGGTTGCTTTACTTCTACTGTGATTTCTACGTTTTTAACTTTATAAACTCTGACTACACTTATTGATTCGTCCTTTGTTCAACTTCTGTGGATTACATCCCGCTGACTGTGAAGTTGTTGTGCTTCATTTTTTCCCCTTTCGTTTGATATCTGGGCTCTGTGTGGATTTTATTTTGTCAGCCTACACTTGATTGTTCAATTTTATTTTGTTGGCATACACATAATTGTGTAAATTTTGTTTTTGTTCTTGCTGTCAGCAAACTTAACAAAGTTTTGGTTGTTTTGCGAGTAGGAGTTAAGCTTTTTCTATGTAGTAGTTATGTGTATTGGATGGAGCTGATAGAGTGAAGAAAGTTTAATTCACACTTCACTCAGCCCATTTTCCCCTCCATAAGAACACACCAGCAACTACAATACCAAAATTAAATTTCATGAATATCATTAGCCCTATTCCTATCAAATACTATCTCTTTTGGCGAATGCGATACACACCCGTTGACATTGAATTGGATGAATATCACCATCCTTATCATTATCAAATACTATCTCTTATGGCGAATGCGATACACACCCGTGGACATTTAGTTGGTTTCACTATAAAAATGAATACCTTGTGCAGTGGTAGTTGTTGTTCTTTACCAATTTAAAATAAATACACATTGAACCTGCAGGGCTAATGAGTTCTAAAGAAAAGAATGATGACTCCCTCTCAACAAAAAGGTCTGCTGAGATGAAACTTAGACGACGTGAAATGGATAGACTGGTTTCTGTAGAAAAAAGAGAGGCACAATTACTACAACGTCAAACAAACAGTCAGGAGCTAAAAAGAAATGTCATTGAACTCAATTTCAGGTTCCTCTTTTCATCTGATTTAGTTTTGAGGAGTCGGTTGGTTGAATTTGTTAAAGATACATCATTTTGCCATAACGTAGTTAACTAATCATGCTTCCTATAATTCTTGATCTTGATAAGTTGATTAACTATTTTCTCGGTAAACTTTAACTATATACAATTACCTCACTTTGCTCAAGCTAATCAGGCATCATTCCAGGAATAAAAGAACATCTTGAATTAACAGAATTACAATGCAAAGCTGCTCCAGAGTATATGTGGTAATATACAACTGCAATTCACACCTAATTATTATTATGCTTCGCAAAAAAGTTGTCTACCTTTAATTGTTTTTGTTTCTTCTCATTTTAATCAATTCAAAATTATTAGTCTCATTTATTTTCTTCTCTTAAATATACTTGCAGATCTAACACATGTATTCCCTTCAAATCCATGCTTTCATCTTGGATTTGAAAAACAACAAACTCATCAAAGATCCCTTCACCATTTTCTCTGTTCCTTTCCGTCTCCTTTATTCTTCTTCAGTTATAACTAATCTTTCTTGCTGAAACCTTTGCTTGAGCAGTAGAAAATTTGGGGAAAATTGGAAGCTTCCTCAGCTGTTTAGCTTAAACTTTGCTCAGGTTAGTACTTTTTAGTCTCATTTTGTTTGATTCGATATCAGTTTCATAACTCTTAAAAGCTGAAATGTTGCATCTTTGTCGAGTAAACTCCATTGTTTGGCAACTTTTTTCCCTTTCTAGTTTTCTATTTCAGCTACGATTTCTTCATGTCCTTTTGGTTTCATATTGTAGTATTTTGACTCAAGTATAATTACAGTCTCTTTAGTATTAGTATTAATGTGTTATGGCGTGGAGCTTCTGGATTTATCTTGTATATAGTTATCATTTTGATTAAGTTATCTGAACATAATTATCACTTGATTTCTTTGTTCATCGTGATTGAATGAGTTTGTGTTGTAGTTGCCTTAGAATTAGATTTTTTTTTATGTGGTTCAGCTACTGTTTATCCCTTCTCTTTCTCTCTCTTTATTTGAAGTTGTGAAAAAATGCTAAAAATTCCTCTCTTATTCATGTCTAAAATTTCTGCAAAACAGTGGCATACTTTGTTAATTTTTTTTACTGCTTTGCTCATGTTCAAAATGCTCAATTTCATTCCATTAATATATGTGTCTACTACTGCCCTTTTCTTAGATGTATGCGACATTGATTCTGCATTTTGTCATTGTTTGTGGACTGCTATGTGTTAGGAAGGAAATTTGTTTTTGAAGGTGGTGGTTTACTTCATTTTAAACTAGTTTTCGCCTTACTCCTTACTTCTTGAATTTAGTTCTTTTTACCCTCATATATGACATTTCATATTGCATTTTAGACTTAATAATATCAACTCCAATAGTCTACTCCATTTTTTGATTGATAATCGCTTCCTTGTCATTATCTTTGTCTAAGTAATTATGTCCCAAATCCACCTGATTAATTCACTCCCTCAACACCTGATTGAAG
Source organism: Solanum stenotomum (assembly GCF_019186545.1). Taxonomy (NCBI): domain Eukaryota; kingdom Viridiplantae; phylum Streptophyta; class Magnoliopsida; order Solanales; family Solanaceae; genus Solanum; species Solanum stenotomum. Next base: position 63,323,722 of record NC_064283.1, read on the forward strand.
ACATATGAGTCTACCGGAGCATCTTCAGCTATCTGTAATAGGACAATAAAGAAAACGGTGCTTGTTGCGTCTCTTCCCCCATAATACCTCTTCTCTATAGGTTGTCGTGGGTTTAAAAGACATGTTTTCGCAACCAGCCATCGTCAGCTTGTTAACATAGACACTTGCAACTCTCTGATTTGGTCCTCTTTTCAATGTGGATTGGGGCTGGCTGTTTTATTGATTCACACCTCAGTATTTGAACTGTATTTTAGTTTGAAAAGTGCTTAACAAGACTTGTTATGTGGATGGGTAATGAGACGTGATGGTTCTCAACTCACTTCATTATGTAGCTTATAATTTACTATGTATACGTGGTTTATGCAAGTTTATCCATCAATTCTCAGTGTTAGTTGTTGACTTCGTCACTTTTATCACTTAAATGTATGGCCTCACATTTTTAACCTTACCAATTGTTATCTCTGTTTCCTTTGAAATGCACCTTGGCTACAACTTATGGGACCTCTAAGAATATCTTGAAATTTTTCTCCTGCTGCCCTGTTCTTTGGCCTGAAGTGGACTACGAAATTCTAAAAGTTTTTTTGCCGTTAAATTTTGATTTGTAAACTGTAATTTGTAATCTAGAATTTGGAACCTGCAATCATGAACTGTAATCTGCAATCTAGAATTTGGAACCTGCAATCTGGAACTATAATCTGTAATCTGCAATAATCTGTAATTTGTAATCTGCAATAATCTGTAATGCATTAATCTGGAATCTGGAATTGTAATTTGTAATCTGCAATAATCTGTAATCTGTAATCTACAATCTGGAACCTGCAATCTGCAATCTAAAATCTGGAACCTGCAATTTGGAACTCATGTAATCTGTAATCTGCAATAATTTGGAATTTGGAACTGTAATATGGACCTCAAAAAATCTGCAGTCTGCAATCTGCAATCTGAAACTACTGCAATCGAGAATCTGAAACTTCTTGCCTTTTCTATAATGTACTGCTACAATCTGATTTGTTGTACTTTTAAATGTGTAGAGAAATGGAGGTGATCAAATTTGAAAGGTCGCCACAAGTCAATTTGATCTCATTGAAGTTGATGATGAATAGTTTTTGAACTATTGTAAAAGTTTGAATACATTATGTTTGATTTTGTGAAATATATTCATTGCTAGAATATATTGAACTATTGTGTACACATATTTAGAATATTGATTTATAAGTATGTGTATGTGTACACAAGACATACTATCTTTTGAAGTTTATTGCAAATCTATATATTTGAATTACTTATGAGCCAATTTAATGCTTGAGATTATTTATTGCAAAATAATATTGGTGTTTTTTAATTAGAAATTGTGGCATATAAATATTTTATAGCCAAAATGATATGGCCACACTTAAAAGTGTAGCCATAGGACTGTAAATTGTGGTATGCACATGGGCAAGGACTACACTTCAAAGTGTTGTCATACATTAGATAGAAAAGGCAACACTTACAAATCGTGGGCAATAAGGAAGCTAAGGCCACGCTTAAAAGTGTAGCTGTATGAGATAGAAATGTTGCTATTTGAGGTACATAAAAGTGTTGCCATTTTGCCTTTTAGGCTACGCTTTTAAGCGTAGCTGATAAGGCAACACTTGAAAAGTGTTGCCTAAACTCTAAGGTTACGCTACTTTTGAGCACCCCTGGAAAAGTGTTGCCTAAAGTCCAAAAGTGTAGCCTTTTAACAAAGGCCACACTTTTTGCTAGTTTAGGCAACACTTTACTGGGGTGGCCGTAGGCCTAAAATGGTGTAGTGTGATCTATAAGATCATCTAGCAAGGTTCAACCCTCAGCATGGGATCTTTATGAAAATCAAAACTAATTTTGTTGAGGAACAAAGTAACTTGTCGCTTACCCGTATTTCTCTTGATATATCCATCTGTGTGTCTCCTAATTTCATGAAATCCTTAAAGCATGTGTGATTCATTTAGGATCCTTGTCCAAGAAGAAGTTAGTCACTTGTTTTTTATTTTATGTTAAAGGTCTAACTTCTAAGTGTTTAGCAAAAAATAGGAAGACTTTTAAAACTTAAAGTCTAACATAATCTTTAGATATTTGCGTGATTGTAAATTATTTGGGTAAAAGGGGAATTTTAATGTAAAATTATTTTTAACTATAGTAAAGTAACATTATTTTTGGGATAGACTAAAAAAAAGATGCTACATAAAATGAGACAGGAAAAACATAATTTATTTATATTTGAGCGAGTTAATAACTCACTTTTTTTTTAATTTTGTCAATTTTTAGATTTATTTTTTCCATTAAGTTCAGCAGATTTTAAACTTGGGCTGACATGAAGCCTATCAACCCAGATTGATTACTAAGAAATTTTATATAAATATTTTTTAAACATATATTTATTTATTTGATATGTTTTTTACCGTCATAATATAAAGATACGATATTTATTAGGTGGTCAAATAAATTATAAGAAAATAAAAATAATAACATTAAACTTAGTAAAAATCGAGCTAGTGGAGTTATGATCCGAATCAAATTTGGGAAAATTGTATACAATAGCAAACTATTAATTTAAATTAAATGCTATAAATATAGTTTGATTTAATTGTACCCCATAGCAAATTGTTGTTTTTTTGCCTCTCTCATGGTGAATCTCACTCGCCACTCTCGTTCTCTCCCTCGCTTCGCTTGCTTTTTATACAAACGCAAATGTATAAAATGTGTTTGTGTTTGTATAAAGCAAGAGAAAATTGTATATATACATATATTTTCGTTCCCCTCTCCTAGATCTCGCTCGCTCACTCGCCTCTCTCACTTTATACAAAAACGCAAATGCATAAAATGTGTTTGTGTTTGTATAAAGCGAGAGAAAATTGGATATACACATATATTTTCGCTCCCCTCTCTCCCCTCTCCCAGATCTTGCTCACTCGCCTCTCTCACTTTATACAAACACAAATGTATACATTGTGTTTGTATTTGTATAAAGCGAGAGAAAATTGTATATACAAATACAAATGCATATATTTTTGTCTTATACATTTATGATTATACAAATACGATCTTCCCTTGCCCAGTTTTCTTTTGTCTTTCTCTCTTTCTCGCTTTATACAAACAGAAATTATACAATTGATCTTGTGTATATGTATACCAAAGCAGATTATACAACTGCTTTCTTTTGTATATGTATAGCGAAATTATACAACTGTTTTCTTTTGTATATGTATAGCGAAATATACATATTTATGTTTGCTATGAAGCGCGATTATGCAAACTATAGCTATAACATACAAATATAATTTTTGTGTTTGCTATATATAAAAGTTGTTCATCAAATTTTAGCTTAATTTAACTCAAATCGCTTCAGCCCAAGTAACATTTTAGCAGATCAATGATCCACTCATTTATTAATTCAACATTTTTAAATTCGACATAATATGTCTATTTACGTAACCCGTCCATTTGATATCCCGACAGTTGTCACAATCCATGCCTATGAAGTGGGCCTTGGGGAGGAAGAACCTAGATGGACGCATGTAAACAAAGTACCTTTCATAAATCAGAAAGTCGATTTGGAGTTATTGGGCCTTGACTAGTACAATCCATCTTTAATTTATTTTTTGCTGTAGGTAAAAATTTTGTTTTGAATTGGTTAATATTTACTCATCATTTAAAATAAAATAAAAAATTTTAATATTTTACTCGACCCAATAATTCTAAATATATTAGTCTCGTTCAACTCGGTTCATAACAAAATGGTGCAAGTGTAAGTGGTGTTTGGGGTAGTGGGGACATTATTGAGGATATGGGTCCCAGTTTGTACTACTTTAATTTACTCGATTTTAAAATAAGTGGTATTTTTAGCTTGTGCATATCTGTTAAGAAAATTATTAATTTCTAAAAATAAGATGTACTTTTCCTGACTTAACTTTAATAAATATCTTAAACAAGATGTAACTCTTTAAACATCTCAAAATAGTATAACAGACAAGTAAAAATATTCGGAGAGACTATTATACAATTATAAGATTAATTAATGAAGTATATTTTGTGTTAGAAAAATTGAGGAGACATCAAAACTTCATTATCTTTATCGAATTTTGTATCTACATTTTGTCTCCTATTATTTGGATTTTATTTAAAGAGAGTGACATTACTATAGGAAAGTGGCATTGGAGTACGTGGCATCACAGAAACCAAATTATATTAATTTTATTATAATTAAATAAAATACGAATTGAAAATAGGAACCACATATTAATAAACTATGATAAAACGATTAATTTAGGTGTAAAAGGCTTGTATTATACTACACTTTAGTGCTAATTTGGTTGTTTAGCATGGGGAATTAATTATGATAGAAATTTTTATTATTATTGTTTTGTACATTGTTTGGTTACTAATTTGCTTTGTGTATATAAATAAATAAATAATATTTATGTAAGTTATGTGATAATTCATACATTAATTATGTTGTATATATTTTTGATTTTTCTTAATAAAATTTCCGACTTGACGCAATTGTCTTATATTACTATGAAAATGAATTTTGATGATTTCATTGTATTCAAATTAGTGAGACACTAAAATTTGATTTCTATTAATTTTGAGTGAATAAAAATGAAAATATAATTACATATATATTATTAATAATGTAGGTATTAAAACAGTCATCTCTGAGAGGAAATCTGATATACTCATTATGAGATCACAAAGGAATAACAAGGTACTATAACCTTATAATTGCAAAAGACAAATAACTAAAATATATAAAGAAATTTTTAGAATACCTATTTTGTCATATTTTGTAACATCTCGCAATTTGAAATAACTAGGAAGAAGCTAAGAATTGGAAATAGTCATTTTTGGAAAGAATTGAAAATCTGGAAATTTATTTATGTTAGGAAAAGTGAGTTTTTGGTCAACTTCAAATGGTCATAACTCCTAGCTCAGGATGATTTAGGTGTACTTCAAGATATGTTTGGAAAGCTCTTGGAATGATCTTTCCAACGCCGTCGAGTTTGCGCGATTCCGAGTTTGTATGAGTAAGTTATGCACTTTGAAAGTTGGACTGTTAGATTAAGGAAAGTCCAAATCCGGATTTTTGAAGGGAAGTTTGGTCTTTTCCTTGCCCTTTTTTTTGATTCATTTTTGGTAATTACTTAGGGGTCTAAACTGAACTTAGTCAGTTTACGCTTTTGGAAAAAGAGTTAGGGTTTTGAGAGGAGAAAGGAGAAGAACGTTCAAGATTCGTCAAGATCGTTGAGTTTGGCTTGTGGATTTCGTCGGGGGTGATCCCTACAAGGTATGTGATCACATAGCGTTGGGTTAATTAGCCCACGCGCCAATCATGATTTAGTTCAGCGAATTTAAGTTATTGAAAGCTTAGAAATTGAGTTCTTGATAGGTTTGTTGAAGTTCCATTAGATTATTGTTTCGTTGAATTCGTTGAGGGTTGTTTGATCCTAATCTGTGATTTTAGGTTCGATTTTGAGTAGAATCTGATGAACTTTGAACATTTAATCGATTGTAAGTGTTGGGTAAAGGAACCATGGAGACCTTTCCAATCACAAATCACAATCATTCCTAAACATCATGAGACCTTTCCAATCACAAATCACAATCCTTGAATCCATAATTCAATTCAAGGACCAATTAAGAGTCAAGTCAAGAGCAGTAAAGATCAAAGTCAAGAGTCAAGTTAAGAGAAGTTCATAAAGTTTTCCAAAAATCTTTTGCAAACGTTTTAACCTTGTTTTAAGACTTAAGTTTTGAGTTTAGTAAAGAGTAAAGTTGAAGTTCAATTCTTTAAAAGTATATGGGGACTAAGTATTCCCAAAGAGATTTAAAATGTTTTCACATTTAAATAAGAATGGAAACTGAGATTTCCAAAGAGCATTCGTGCTAGTTTTCAGAAAAGAGTAATCGCTTTCTAAATGAAGCAAGAGGGGAAACTTTGATTTCCAAGATAGCCTTTAAGCTAAGTTTTTTAGCACTAATCTCAAATCACAGAAAGAAGTATGTTTTTAAACATAAAGAGCTAGTATATTTTGGGAATAGTATTGAGCACCGATATGGGAACGAACTTGAGTTCAAATAACTCACGTCTCCATAAATCATGTAGCCATCATAGGTAGAAAAAGGTCATACTTTTTAGATGAATCCTTTTCGCATAGACTAGTGGATCCACTTAGTAGTTCAGGTCCTATACATGTGGCAAGGTATAGGATGCGCTGGCAACGTGAGGGAGATCGTTGTATCATCACAATTGCTCTTATGTGATGGTTGTCGGTTAGAGAAACTCCCACAACAGTACTTTGTATTTTTATATACATCCGTTTATTTGTATTTTTACATATATCTCAGAGTTATTTGTATCTTTGCATGCACACATAGTTGACATCATGTTTTAAATAACTTTTCTTTATATTGCACTTGTTTTAAACTGTTTTATATTGAAATGAGTTCAGTTATGTTGAGTTGAGTTGAGCCATGTAAGTTCTTCAATTCCTTTCAGATTATTTTCAAGCCTATGTTGTTTTAGCATTCCAACTTGCATACTTGTACATTCAATGTACTGGTGCCAGTTGATCTGCATCATATTATGATGTAGACGCAAGTAACTAGGATCGGCATCCGGCGCACCGTTGATCCAGTTGAGCACTTCAAATCAGAGTCAGTGGTGAGCCTCCTTGCATTTCGGAGGACTCCTTTATTGCTTTTTAGTTCTTTTCAATATTTCATTTGTTAGGATGATTGGGGGTCTTGTCCCGACATCCATCTCAGTTGTTTTAGAGGCTTCATAGACAGTCAGATGTTAGTTCTTTAGTCTTTTCATTGTCATTATTCCATGTTGAGACTTGAGTTTGCCTTAATGGCCAGCTGAATGTTCTCTTATAACATTCTAGTTTATTATATAAACTTATTTTTGTTGAGTTTAAGTCTTCCGCTGAGTAAGTAAGTCAGGCCAAGGGTTCGCTTAGGGCCAGTAATGGTTCTCGAGTGCCAGTCTCGCCCAGGGTGTAGACTCGGGGAGTGACATAGTTAATTGAGGTTGCCAATTTCAACTTTTTTTTTTCAATATCATATATTCATATTAAAAATCGATTAAATTAAATTTGTATTAAAAATTAAATTCTATATCGGAGCGCTTTCACCAATTTCAATCGTGGAAACACAGAGATATTTCCTCTTCCCCTTTTAGTTGTTATAGTTTTTTTTTAGATTCAAACGATAAGAACTTTGATTAATATTTTACGATGTATTTTTTCATCATATTGATATGTAAAAAATTCCAATTTATAGTACTTTTTGTATAGTTTTGAAATATCTAAATTTTTTAGCTTAATATATCGAACTAATATAATCTAATTTAATTTTTAAAATTAATCAAATTGACTTTCGAAAAACTCAACATAACAACTAAAAAGGAACAAAGATAGTATTGTTTTAAGCCAAAATTCATTATACTTTGCACATGCTTATTTCAATTTTCAAGTAAAAAGATACCACCTAATTTTGTGGGATTCGAAATATTCCCAATATGTAAAAGGGAAATGAGTAGATATATCCGTCAATTATGTAATATATTAAAGTTGACATATTCATTTTATATAAAAATAAGAAACTCGCATATGTATATCTTTTTCATTACATAAATGATCCTAATATTTATTTTCATTTAAATGAAAGTAAAAGAAATTATAATTTTTTTAATTAAAAAAAATCTAAACAAAAGTATATTTGATTTGTCTAATAATGTTCATAGGTATATTTGATCATCCTTACACATAAATATTTTGTGATTCTTTTTAATTCAATGGCCAGTTTGAGTTTTTAAATATCTCCCTTATAGATGATTTGCTTATCAATATTTGAATTTCTTATTCTATTTTTTTCGTGTAAAAATATGAAAAATTAAAAGAAAGACATGTGAATAAAGAAGAAATTGGAGCTATATTGTAATTTATTTTTGGTATATGCAAAAATAAATAAATTAGGGGCATTTATGAGAAGGATTAAATATAGCTTTGAATTTTGTCAAAAAGATCAAATATATGCTAAATAAATTTAATTTTTTATTAATTAATTTTTTCGTTATTATCAACCAACAATAATTAACTAATTCCTATGTCCAACAATAGTTGTCCACTAACTTTGCACATTTCTTAAAAATTATAAATAGAAGAGTAATCTTACCGTATCACCCTTTAAATATAATAAAGGGTAATGATAAATGACCAGAAAATTTAGCCAGAAACTTAAAAAGTCTATTATATTCATTTTATTTTAAAATAAACTGATCTTTTTTTATTTTTTAATTAAAAGGTAGTAAAGTTAAAAGGGTAAAAATGTTCAAAAATGTAAAATAAAATAGTGTGAAATATGTTATTTTACTATTCTGGCCAAATTTTCTAGCAAAAAGAGAATATAATGTCTTGAAAAATGCAATAGGGAAAAGAAAAAATCCTTTTGGTCAGAATGGTATTTTACATATGTTATTTTATCTTCTTTTTTTTTTTTTAACATTTTTACCCTTTTAACTTTAATACCTTTTAACTAAAAAAATGAAAAAAAGATCAATTTATTTTAAAATAAAAATAATATTATAGTTTTTAAAAATTTCTGGCCAAATTTTATGGTCATTTAGCATTACCCTAGGAAAAAAATTATAATTAATGATAAGAGTAAATTTGGAACTAAGTGTAAAATTATTCATTAATTTCATAAAATAGACAATTATTGTTGGATAGAGGGAGTATCAACAAATGTGGTGCAGTTATTGTGGTTGCTTCTTGAAAAAATCCTTGATAGTTGATAGGTAGCGCTTCCTCCCCTAATGGAGCCCTACACAACCTGAATTCGAAATAGTTGAACCCTAATATGAATATTGAGTGAATAATTAAATTTTATTATTATGAATAGTAGTCCTTAGCAAATGCATTAAATTTATTATATTCAATTCCCCTCCCCCTTCCCTACGCACCTCTCCCCACCACCCCCTCCCTCAGATTTTGTGATTTCAATGGCTGAGATCTTCTCTCTCAAATCTTTTATACTGTTTATACCTATTTAAATATGAGTCTAAAGCAAGTGGCACAATTTTTTTCCAGCACCGCCGCTCTGATTATCTCCTTTTTTTTCTTCACTTTTTTTTATCCATCTGGGATTTCTCAGAATCACAGGTACTTCTCCTTTTCTTCATCATTTTATACAGTAAACACTTATTATAATTATATATATACATATATATATGTACACACTGTATCAAGTTTTGAAGTAATTTATCCTTAATAGAATGCTTAATCTTTGTAATTATTGATTTTCAGCACTGTTTATGAGATTAAGAATACACCCTTTTTAGAAAAACTGATATTGATAGCATTAGTTTTGCTTTTTCTTAGGAATTTGTTGATAAAGATTTCATTTTTATGCTAAAACTCAATTACCCATTTCGAGTAATCATGTATTTTTTGTGTTAAAACAAAAGGGTGTTTTCTTAATCTTGAATTTAGTGCTAGTTTGTTGTTTTGAGAATTGTTTTTGTTTTGGGTGGCACTTCTATAATTAGTAAAAATTTTGTGTTGTTGATGTGTTACGGGGATTTGGGTTGTTGTTTTCTTGCAGAATAAATGGTCATGGATAGTAGAAACTATAAGGGGTTATATGATGCAACATCTGGAATTCAATTAAAGGATGAGGATGATGATAAGCCATTTTTTCAAGATCTGAATCTGATTAATCATCTTAGAGTTAGTGATGCTTTAGTTGAACGAAATCTAGAACCCGTTAATTTCGTTCCATCAGCTATGGATAACTATCATGAGGATTATGATTTTAGTGATGTAGTGCTTAAGTATATTAGCCAAATGCTTATGGAAGAGAATATTGAAGAGAAGACATGTATGTTTCAAGAATCTGCAGCTCTTCAAGCTGCTGAAAGATCGTTTTACGAAGTTATTGGAGAGAAGTACCCTCCGTCTCCCATTCTTGATTTAGGTCAGGATGGACGTTGCGGTGTGGACTCTAGTAGTAATAATTACTATAGTTGTGGAAGTGATGTTACTGATGGCTTACTATGCCCAAATTGGAATCCTGATCTTGGTGATACCGACTCTTCACATACTCAACAATTTGCGGTTGATTCTGGGACTTCTCAGTCATCACTCAGTTCACCAAGTAGCTCCGGAACTGTCACTGATGCACATGTGGATTCGCCTGTGAACTCAATTCAGATTCCGGACATATTTAGTGATAGTGAGTCGATCATGCAGTTTAAGAAAGGTGTCGAGGAAGCAAGTAAGTTCCTTCCTACAGGCAATAGTTTGCTCCTTGATGTAAGGTATAATGTAGTGGTGAAGGAGGATAATGAAAACGGAAAAGATGCAGTGGAGAATCGTGGGAAACAGAAATCTACCGAAGGATCGAAAGGGAAGAAAAACATTCATCATGATGATGTTGATGTTATGGAAGAGAGAAGTAACAAGCAATCTGCAGTTTTCTATGAATCAACTGTTCGATCAGATTTGTTTGATAAAGTGTTGCTATGCAGTGGAGGGAAAAATGAATCTGCTCTTCGTGAGTCCTGGCAGGTGGTATCAAGTAAACATGCTCCAGAGAACGTCCTTCCAAAGGGATCTAACGGTAGGAAGTCCCGCGGAAAGAAACAGGGGGGTAAAAGAGATGCAGTAGACTTAAGAACCATCTTGACACTTTGTGCACAAGCTGTTGCTGCAGATGATCGAAGGACAGCAAATGAGTTTCTGAAGCAGATTAGGCAGAATTCTTCTCCGACAGGGGATGGGATGCAGAGGGTGGCCCATTATTTCGCCAATGGTCTTGAGGCACGGATGGCTGGTTCTGGTACTCAGATTTATACCGATTTTATTTCGATGCCTACATCAGCAGCTGATATCTTAAAAGCTTACCAGCTATTTCTTGCTGCCTGCCCATTTAGAAAACTCTTTAACTTCTTCTCAAATAAAACAATTATGAATGTAGCTGAAACGGCATCAACAGTGCATATCATAGATTTTGGTATCATGTATGGCTTCCAGTGGCCCTGCTTCATACAACGTCTCTCTCGTAGACCAGGTGGACCTCCCAAGCTCCGGATAACTGGGATAGACTTTCCAAATCCTGGTTTCCGACCAGCAGAGAGGGTTGAGGAAACGGGGAGGAGGTTAGCTGATTATGCTGAGAGTTTCAATGTTCCATTTGAGTTCGTAGCTATAGCACAGAAGTGGGAGACAATTAAAGTGGAGGATCTTAAGATCCAGAAGGATGAGGTTCTTGCAGTAAACTGCATGTATCGGTTCAGGAATCTACTCGATGAGACTGTGGTGGTAAATAGTCCTAGGGATATTGTATTGAATCTCATCCGGAAGTTAAATCCTGATGTTTACGTACAGGGGATCGTAAACGGTGCTTATAATGCTCCCTTCTTTATCACACGATTCCGGGAGGCACTTTTTCATTACTCGTCAGTGTTTGATATGCTTGAAGCTAACATTCCCCGTGAAATTCCTGAAAGATTGCTTCTTGAAAAGTCAATATTTGGCAGGGAGGCAATGAATGTTGTAGCGTGTGAAGCTGCTGAGAGGATTGAGAGACCAGAAACATATAAACAATGGCAGGTCAGAAATATAAGGGCTGGTTTTAGGCAGCTTCCTTTGAACGAGGAGATCTTGAGGGTGGCAAAAGATCGTGTAAAGGCGTACCACAAGGATTTCGTGATTGATGTAGACGGTAAGTGGCTACTGCAGGGATGGAAAGGTCGTATCATGTATGCAGCTTCAACCTGGAAGGGATCTCTTTGAATCTCTTCTCATTACTCGTGAAGGAGCAAGTTCATCCGCAAGGCTTGGCCTCTGCCCCTCAACAGTGAAATCATCTATGGTGCTGGCCCTTCTGAAGGACAAAGGTATTGTTTTAATGTTTAGCCACTTCGGTTTCCAATAGAAAATAACTATTTTCTTGTTTCTGCCAGACAAATCTTGCACCTTTGCATGGATTTGATTCTAGGTTAAATGTTAAAAACCGAATATTTTTCATTCTGCAGACAACTTTGCATGGACTTGATTATAGCATAAATGTAATTGGTACAACGCAAAGGTTATGTCATGGCTCTGCACAAGGATAAGCGGGAGCAGAACTTGGAATTTGCTTCCTCATCTTCTCCATTGCAATAACTCGGTAGTGTTTGTTGTCAATGTAGCTGTTAACTGACAACATAGCCCGGTAACAAAACCTTTTCCCCAGAACTTATTTTTCTCGTGACATGTGAAAAAGTGTGAGCCGATAGGCGATTAAATTGATCGTATGGCATGAAAGGCCTACTCCTTCATTTGTATTTTACATCTGTGATTGACTATGCCTAAAGTTATAGCAGTTAAAATGATCACTGGAGAATTTCCATTGGTATCACTACTAATATAGGATGAGTGTCAAATGCTTATATTCTGCAATTTCACATCTTACCCTTGCTTAGCAGGCGCTTCAGTGTCGTCATCAAGACATACTTTTTCTTGCAGTTTGTGTAGTTCTTAAAAGACAACTAAATAATTGATATTTGTTATTCGTGCTTAAGTTGTTAGTCTTGGAATGACACATACTTATCTGCATTTTTTTTGTATGATTTGAATTAACTTCATACTTTATAGTTTATAGTATTTGGAATTGATGTTGAATTTGTCAACTTTATGATGAGTTTATTATTCCTAGGAGAAAATGTACTTTGCTTATATCTCTTTGTTAGTTGACTTGTGTATAAAGATTCTCTTATTAAAATCATGCCTTTAACAAACTTGTTCACCAAGTTGATTAATCTACTATATGTTGCTAAGTCGTTGCAACTTTTCTATACAAACGAGAACGATTCTAAGGTTTTAATATTATAATTCATATTCAACAATAGTGATGGAAGAGATGTCTAAGCGTAACGGTACGAGTTGATTTTGACGTCCGTTTTGGTCTAGTCATAAGAGCACAACTTGTAATGTGTAAGTTAAGCGCACGACATGTAAGGTGCTAACTCGGGCCTACAGAGGCCCTCAAGAATGTCTCAATTACGATAACTCAGAGATTATTTTTTCAGGTCATGAAAACAACCTTGTAAAAATGTTGGGAAACTACATATAATAGATTTAATGTGGTTCGGTGGTTCTCCAAACTCGCACATTGCTTGCTTTTACTACAATAAATTCAATGCGATTTTGGTTCTCCAATCTTGCACATAGCAAAAAATTAATGCACCGAGCTATCCTTTTTGGTAAATGGATCAAGAATATAATGCCATCATCCTAATCTTGACAAATATATGCTTAAACATAATGCCATCATCCTAAATTTTGACTTTTAGTTCAAGCGTGTGAACTTTTAAATCTTTTTTTCTCTTGGTTGCCTGTGGGGGTAAGGTGGACGTCATTTTTTCTCCACCCGATATTCAATATTTGTATTGGAATTTAATAAAATTTGGATCCGCACTTTGCAACGCTATTCCTAGGGCGGTGCCCCCAACAAGATTTTTTCATTCCTAGAATTCAAAATCAAGACTTTTAGTTAAGGATGTATGAATTTCAACCATCCCATCACAACAAAAATCATTGGGTTATTATGTCAACAAATGGTAATAAGTGTTGGTCTATTGGTAGATGAAAAAGGAATTTGGTCATGAACTCTTATTATATTACAGGAGATTAATTAATGGGGGATAATTAGTTGATTGAATAAATTAGGAAGATTAGGTGAGCAGTTAATTATGGAGACTAGGTCACAAATCATGTCTTATTTTGCATAAGATAAGACATGATTTGTATTGAGTTTTGCATTTTTCTCACACTATTTTCCAAGTCTAATTTAATTTTAAAAAACTGATAGGAACATTCAAGCATGACTAAATTGTGGGAGAGTTCAAAAATATGTGGGTTAATATAATTCGCGGGTATGTTTGTATAATTAAGTTATTTTTGTCTAAACTTGAAATAAAGTATTTATACAAACACAAACATTTGAACTTTAAACAGTTATACAAATAACATTATACAAAATTACACTATATAAAAGCTATACAAATTATATTATACAAAATTACACTATATAAAAGCTATACAAATTATATTATATAAATTACGAATTATACAAACGGGCAAATTATACAAACTCGAAACTCCATCCCACGTAATTATAATTGAATATTGGTCGCGAGTGGTAATTAACTAAAACTATAGCTATAATGACTAATTAACTAATATATGTTTGCTTAACCAGATATTTTTCCATTATTTTATTCAAATAACTTAACAACAAAGAGACAAATCAGTGGAATCTTTCTTGACATAATAAATAATGCCAAAACTTTTCAACATATTTAAGCTACACAAATAAGGTCTAAGCAAAGTGGAATTTGATAGAGCATACTTGGGATTTTATGCTTTAGCTTACAAAATATTTCCCAAGTATAGAACTTTTTTGGTTTGCTAATGGATTGATTACTCTATTACCTAACAGGTTAACTTTAAAATTAATATTCTAAAATGTAAAATGGTGGTTGTCTTCTCACTGTTTCACTTGAAAATACAGGTACATAGAGCACTAGTTTTGTGTGGTTTAATAATAGTAAATAATGCATTTTAAAATTAAGCAATATTTATACCATTTTTAAAATTGTGGATTCGCCTCTAATATTTTTATCCAAGTAGGTGGCCTAGTCGTCAATGAAGCGAATAGAGAACATCAAAGTCCCAGGTTCAAATTACAGCAGAGATGAACTTTTCGTCTAAGTTTTGACAACCAAAGTTACTGAATCACCTGTGCTGGTAAAAGATAATAGATTAACCCAAAAAATTAGTGAAAGTGCACACAAAATTGTCTCAATAATTATTCCAATTTTTTTTTGTATCCACCTTTAACTCTTGCTATATGTGTACCTTAATTCCGAGGGAACATATAGTCATAATGAAGCATTATAAAGTGAAGTGTCCAATATTTACGTTAGAATTTAATTAAATCTGAATTGATCATTGCAGAACTCATTTCTAAGGGCAACGCTCTCAACAAAAAAAATTCCATTTACAGAAGATTGAATGTAAATTAGTACTTGTCTGATATACAAATCAACTTCAGAAAGGCTTCATTGTCTAGGATTGCTATAAATTGTTACCAAATTTAATCTAAGAGGATATATGATACTTGCTTTTGAATATAGTTTAAGTGTTTCAAATGTACTTTTGTACCTAAAAAGAAAAAGAGAAATTGACATAAATAGTTGTTCACAAAAATAATAATGTAGCTAATATATACATATATATTTTTTTGTATATTAACATATTTTTGATACATAATTGTGTATATATTTTATGTAAGCCACTTTGAAGTCTGAATGGTCTAGTAAACTTGGGCTCTGAAATAGTGACTTTTAGGGGTTCAATCACTTTGGTTTGGGCCATTATAATTTGGGCCTAAAATTGGGGTTTGGTAGAACCTAACTTCAAACCCGGTAGGTTTGAAATTTCATATTCGCGATTCTCAACTTCAATCTCGCGAGTCTCAATTTGATTATGAGATGGATTAAGAAAGAATTAAAAATGATTAAACATTAAATAGGAGATGTGAAATTTATATGTCAAAGATGAAGATAAAATATCCATTCCAATCATTTTTCATTTGATTGTGTTTGACTTGCCACAAATTTAAAAGATAGCGAAGGACTTCTATAACATCTGATTAAAACAAATCTTATATCGATGATATTTTTGTCTGTTCATAAATTATTTTATTAAAAGTAAAATAAAAAATTAAAATTAAATTATTTCTATTACATAAATATATGTATCATTTTCTTTGAACAAACTAAAAAGAAAAATAGGAAGTATATAAAAGAAATATATATTCAACCTTTATAACTGAAAAATCAGTACATTCATCGATGAAAGATATTAGACATATCGACCCTTGGATTTAATTTATAAGTTATTTTTATAAAAGCACATTTTACTCTTTAACGTGAAATTTTCCTACACAAATATATATTTATCAGATCTTAAAATAAGTAACGAATATCAAGTAAAAATCGAAAAAAGGGAGATGTTGGACATGGACCTAACTCTACTAGAGAAATAGTAAAAAACAAAAAGTAGTACGATGAAAATATGATGCATATATCCAGACAACAACATTTCCTTCTAGACTTTGTTGATTTAACCTCTCATCGACTACAAACCTTTGACATTTTCGAAAATCCAACCACCTATGTTTGGGCTTTGTCATTTGGTACAATAGCAGGGCCGGCTCAACGCAATCGAAGGCCTAAAGCGAAATTTCAACTAGAGGCCTAAAATCTAAATAAACTTCATATGCATTAATTTTTTTTTAAAAAAAAAACTTACATTTTTAAATGCAAAGTATACTTGATATTTTTTTTTATAAATGATTTATTCGATTAGATAAGATTTTATCAATTCAACGTTGAAAAACATTTCTTACTTGGGCAATTATTATATGAATTGTTAACATAGAATTTGATTCAACAAGTTGATAATTTTGTATACCCCACATTTTACTATGCTTGTTGTAATGCTTGAAAATCTAAGAAGAAATAGAAAAAAGAATTTACAATTCACTCAACACTTTTCGACTATTGATTCATATTTTTGATAGAATATTACTCTAACTTATCAAAAATTTAAAGAAGAGAGTGTAAAAGGAGTTAAAAGAATAAAATAATGTGAATATTAGTGTAGTGAGTGTAAGAAAATAAAACATTTTTTCTTGATTTCTTCTATTTAAATGGGATTAAAGAGAATAAAATATATATATATATATATATATATATATATATATTTAAAATATATATATTATCATAAATAATCAATCTTTTCTATAAAAATTTAACACATAATTTATTATTGGCAAAAAATTGAGGCCCCCTAAAATTGGGGGCCTAAGGCCAATGCCTTATTTGAATAAGAATAGAGCCGGCCCTGTACAGTAGTTTTGCATGTGCTTTGTTTTTTTAAATTATCATTTTGTCTGATGTTCGATATGTTGGAAAACTATATGCACATTGAAAGCATACTTAATCGTACTGCTTACATGAATAATAGATAATCAATATTGTTTATGCTAGAACACATATAATATACTAGAAGACAAACTTGCTGAAATGTAATTCAAGAATTACCTCTTGAAGCGTGAGCATATACCTTCAAGCGAATCCCCAAGATAGACAGACCTTCAAGAGAATCTACAAGATAGACAATAGCTATGGTCTTCTATAGTGATTCCAAATTCACATTCGAACTCTCTCAATACTTGGGTGGGCAAGTATGAATAGAAATCTTCAATCTTTTTAGGGTTAGAAGAATCCCTAATTATAGAGATTTCTTGTCAGTCTAAAGAGGAGAACCAAAACACAGTTATTTTTTTTCAACCGAAAATACACGCTAGTTTTCTTTTTTAAAGAAAACTAACGCCTCTCCCCTTTTTCCCTTTAGAATTAGGATTTTGAGTTCTAGTTAAATATGAGCACTATAGGGACCACATAATTAATTACTAAGGCTTCCTATTATGGAAATAATTTCAAATAATAATTTGAATTATTCTTACCATAATAAATTACAAATCATTCCACTAGAAATTCATAATTGCACTCCTTTATTTATATTTTGTGATTCCCCATTAAACACTTATGTAATTCCCCATGTTAAGATTATAGATACTAATCAATAAATTAAATTACTGACGAATTAATTCAATGATTAATTTCTTTTAGAGCACTGCTTAACTTATTTCACGTGTCGGATTCATAAATCCACTTGCAAGGTTTGACACGATGAAAACTTATAAGTTTCTCAAAAAGGCATATCAATCATTCTCTATAACGAGACATAAATTTCATCAACTAACTTATTATTTCACCAATATATATTATTATCATCCAATTTACCAGACATATTGACCCATCTCAAAATCTCACCTTTTAATAAATCAAAACGATAATTAATATATACAGATCATAATAGTTATATTAGGATTAAGAATATAAGTACACTTAATATAGTTTAGAGAATATGTTTTTTGTCAGGCAGTCTAAAACAACTATCTCTACTTGATCCCGTTCAATACATACAAAATGCACTAGCACAAGAAGTTGAAACTATACCGTTCCCATAATCAAGATAAATTACATATAATCTTGTGCTACAATCGTACCGATGTCAAGTCCAATTTCCATCCTAGATTGTGAACAAAAAAATTCATACTTATAAGAACCGATGATTTAATCCTTTGTGTATAAGCTAAAACTCTACACACTAAATCATCTACTATATAAGTAAACACACACAATAAACGAATATATGATCTATTAAAACTAAATAAATATTTATTCTATAATAAATATTATATCTTAACATATGGATAATAGTATATATCCTAATACGATATTTATATTGTGGTCAGATTAAGTTTAAATTCGTGAATTGCAAAATTCATTTTTGTAAGCAAAAATTTATGTTGATGTATGTGCTTTGTTGTATACTTGTACATTATTTGAGTCCACTCTAATTTATGGAGAAAATAACGTAAAGGCATTTGCATTTAACTTAAAATATTTTTATCTTATGGGAAGTGCTATATAATAGTGAGTTGTGTTGGGTTCTGAAGGGTGATTGGGCGTCATGCGGAAGCTTACAATTTGCAAATCATATAGTTGATAAATTAGATAACAAAAACTTATACTAAAAAATCAAAATATTATTATATCAAAACTAATATAAAGAAAAACATTGAAACTTTAGAGAGAATTCTCCTCATAAACAAGACTCTTAAACGACTACATTGTGGATGTTCTTGTGTTATGCTATGAGAATAGGGATCTTCAATTTATAGATCTCCAAATTTTTCCTCTAAGGAAAGAATAAACCAAATATGGAAGAATATTATATTTTCCTTTCCGGAAAAGTAAAAACATTTATGGTAATGTTTTGTCTTTTCTTTTAAGGAAAAAGTAAACTTCAAATAAGGTAAGAAAATCAGGGAAAAATCCTAACAAGTTGATCAACATAATATGTTGAGATCACGTAGTTGGACAATTTGACTCTATATATATATAACATAATTTTGGAAATAAATTGCCTAAGTTATTTGTTATATATACTTTATTTAGGGTTTGCTTCACATATCTACGTGCACTCAAAATTAATCATTGACGACTTTGTGGCCCATAACATATTAGTGGATTTTCAAAGTTGTGATTCGGAGAGATTAAAGTATAAATAAAATCTTATTCTTATTGTGTGAAGGTGAAAATGTTGTTTTCGAAATTTCCCAATAAAAATAATAATCTTTGTTCTCTATAATAATTCACCCGTTGTACCATTTCCCCTAATATTAGCACTATTTTAGAATATAATGGTCGATATTATTTTTGTTGGTATTTAACTAACTATTTTGGAGGTTTTTAAGTTTTGTCACCACATTATGGAGGTTAGATGTGGATTAATAATACCATTATGTTAATTTGATGTCCGTCCAAAAAGATAATATATGTACCTCATTAAAAACTAAAAATTATACGGTGCTTCTAGTGCACATTGGACTTATAAGTTGAGTCTGTTTCATACGGCTTGTTTAGTGTAGTTTACAGAATTACACATTAAGCGTTTATCCAGTGCACATAAAGTGTTCACCACAAAGTTCTAACTCGAAGGATAGAGATTGTGACAAAAGTTATAGCGATTACGGGTTATATTGAATTTCCAAAATAAATAAATAAAACTTGACATTAACTTTATGAAAAATAATATACGGTTGAATCTCTTATATATATATAATTACTAATTAGGTCACTTATTACATAATTATATTTTAAGAAAATATTAGCATTAATTGATAAAAATAATATTATATATTTGTTTTTCCTCTAAATACTTGTTCTCTTAACACAAGCAAGTCTTAGAAAAGATGATAAAGTTCACACGTTTATTCCCATAAATATGGATGTCAATTTCAAAAAGTTCTTATACTTGACGTTAACTTTACAAAGAGTAAAGCACTACAAAAGCCTAAAAAATTTGCGGGGGTTAAAAGTGCTTGTTATGGAAATTAATTAGGATGTGTTCGGTATGAAGAAAACATATTTTTTTAGAAAAAAAAATGTTTTTTGACACGATATGTAAGTAAAAAGAATCAAATTTATATGATCTAGACAAATATTATAGAAGGTGGAGGTGAAGTTGGTAATGAGACTTATGAGGTGACGGGGATGGGGTGAGGTGCGGGGAAAACATAACCAATTTGAAATGATACTTGTGAAATTCATTTTTCCTATTTTCAGTAAGAAAGCATTTTTCTTATTTTTAAAGAATTTGTTATTTTTTCTAGAGAAATTGTTTCTAAGTTTTATTAACCAATCGAACATATTAAATTTTTTGAAAACCTACCTACCGAACACACCCTAAAAGGGGGTTTCCCTAAGCTTTGTAAGCTTCTCAAATTGGCTATTTATAAGCAATAGAGTGATAGTCCCAAAAAGGATTATATCACTAATAGCGTATTTATCGGTACGTTGGTGGAAAAAACCACAACGAGGACACTGAATCTCAAGGGGGGAAGGGGGGGGGGGNGGGGGGGGGTATATGACACCGATGATAGAGGAAAACCCTTTGAAAAAGGAATGCACATTACACCTTAGGCAAGACAATCTCACTTCGAAATAGAAGAAGAAAGTTAGAGATCTTATAAGAATGATTTTAGAAACAACTATTGAAGCGTCTTTTAGATTAAAATCCAAGAGTCAAATAAGTGTTTGCCTAGGTCCAAAAAAGAGTATAATATCCTAATGGTTGGACCATGGTCGACGTTACATATTGTATCATAACCACTTCGCGTGCATCCTTAAATCATGGTAGGATAAACCTCAGCGAAGACGTTGGGTCACTAAGGAAGGATGTATGTAACACTCTAAGCGAATCTCATATCAACAAAACACCAAAAAGATTAATGTTGAATATATAAGTAAACAAGTCTTAAATCTTAGTAACACGTTTTAAAGTTAAAACGAGGGATTAACACAAACAAACCTTAAAAACTATTGAGAAAAGTTGAGACGTCAATTTTCCCATAAATAAGGATGTCAATTTTGAAAACATCTTGTACAGGACGCAACAAGTATTCTAAACCTAAACGTCACCTTTAACTTGGTAAATTATTATTTTTCCATAATAAGTAGCAATAATTATATGTGCAGAATGTGGAAATTGAGATGACTCAGTAAAAAAATATTAGTTTTTTGGTAACCTATGGATTGTGATGTCTAACTGTTACTACACCTATTTTATTTTTAAATTAAAATTTTGAGTTCTATACACTTATAATGCACAACATCCATAAGGTAAGATAAAATAAAATAAAATAAAATTGCATTATCGATCACATGAATTGAAAACATCATAGTACGCATTGAAACGTATCACATTGTGACGTACTAACAAAGGCGACTTCATATTTAAGTGACTCGAATTCGAGATTTTTGACTAAGGATGAATTAAGGATTACTTACCACTTCACTATAACTCTTGTTGGTAGTAACAAATATACTTAGTTTACATTCACATATATACCGGGGTTCATTTGATCAATTTTTTTGACGAAAAATTACTTCGTATGTAACATCATATTTTTTAGGTATATAGAAGATATTGAATCTCTTTGGGTTTTTTTTTTTTTTCGCATTTACTTCTTCATATTTTTAAATCCCCTTTAATTAAAATATTAATTCCGCATACAAACATATTTCAATTATCAATTAATTAAGTTATATATATTATGTAAAAAAAATATTACTCACAAGTAAATCTTCTTAAAATATGAAATTTCTAATCTTGAAAATAAGACAGATTATATATTACAGCATATAAAGGTAATCTGATGGTGTAAATATTATTACATTACGATATATATAATTAAGCTCCTAAACAATATGATAGAATAAACACCATCAATGTAAATACCTTAAACTTTATTTCTAAGTATAACGTTGCATCAATCATCAGGTCATTCAAAGAATATCTACAGATAAATCGATATATTTAAAACTTGTCATTTAGAATCTTAAAATAAGTCATATTACCTGCTATGACAAATAAAAATATGGTGTGACGATATAAAAATTATTTTTACTGACGGTGTATATTATTAAACTCTCTTTTTTCGTGTGTTATTATCCCACTCCTAAGTACTATTTATAGAACCCTCTTTAGACTCCTTTGAACATCCATCTCTCCCTTTCTCCTCTCTCTTTTTTTTCTTCCAATAAATCTTCAATTTGTTTTCTAAAGCTTTAGGGTTTTTTCAGTCAATTTTTGCAGATGCAGCATCTTCAAGATTCACATAGATTTATATAAGATATATAGTTCCACGATGGGGTTAAAGTGATTAATTAATATTAATTAATTAATTTTCTCCTATATATTGGCTCTATTAATTATTTTTGATGTGAGAATCTTGATGATGCTGCAGCAGCAATGAATGGCTAATTATTATTTTCTGGAGAGTCCAAATTGATTGTTGATACATCTATGAAATTAAATTTGGAAGGGGTAAGTGTTTTTTTTGTTATATAGTTTGTAATATATATAAAGATGACTATTCAGAATAGTTTTGTTTATAGCATGGTAATTTTAATAAAAATCACATTATTTATCACCTTCTTCTTTAATTTTTTGTTATAGTACTTTAGTCATGTTTAAGGGTTTTATTATAAATCTTAACTTTGCTTCTATTTTTTATTATTATTTAAGGGTGTCTAAGATAGGTAAAATATGAGATAAGCAACTTTGGAAAATAATAACATGAGGTTACCTGCTACAACAAATTAAATTAATAATTATGGTATAAAAGTTATTTACATTGTGATATAGTTTTTCAACCGTGCCAGAAATGCATACACACAAGAAGTATATGCTTGTAATTAAACTTATGTTGCTAATTTGGCATGTTTAGAATGAAAACTTCATTTTTGATTTTACGAAAATTTTTATGAAAACCTTTCATTTGCTTCTTCTCTTTAATGGAAGTTTGATTTTTTCGCAACATATCTTAATTTTTCTTGACCTCTTTAAATATATTGATGTATATTATGTATCGAATCATTAGAAAATGCATCATTATTAAAGAAGCCAACACATTAATTCCTAGTAATGATTTTGAAGAGTTTGAGTCTCACAAATTTGAAGTCTTTCATAGAAATTTTATATGTAAATATTTAATTGAATTTTTTTAAAAGTGTACTATACTTTTTTAAGTGCACACTTCATATATATTTCACTAGTGTAGATCAATGCATGCAAAATTCAAGATGTGGAATATAATCCTCCTTTTATAGCTTTTAAATGTGAAAAAGGCTACGATGCGGAATGAACTAGAGATTAATTCATATATTCTGAGATCTAAAAAGTCACACGACACAAGTTATGTACTTTCATTGAAAAAAATTGTAATTAGGCATTCATAAAAATTATCACAAAATTGAAATAAGTTTTCATTATATACATATCAAATCATAAATTCTTGTCTAGTCTATTATTGAGTTTTTGTCAAGTCGTCTTAGGGTTTGCTTTTAATTAAAGACAAATTTTATGAGATGCATATTCTATTGGTTCAATTAAAATTATTGTTCATTATTTTCAACTCAAACTATATATATATTCCAAAAATATAGAGTATATAATAAGATGACACTTGTTTGATTGTGTTACATATTTGATAAGAATTATAAGATAAAACAACAATATATCATTCTTTAGATAAAACACAAAACAACTTGTTTATATGCACGTCACCTACGGATAAAAGAGCCAATACAGTAGTCAAATTTCTCAGTCATTGTCACTCTAACCTTTCTTTTATAATTCGTTTCTTATTTGGTGTTCGATATAATTTATATGTGATCTAATTAAATTCGAATTCATATATTGCTAGTCTCATTTGTTTAGTGTGATGACACTTTCAACAAAAAAAAAAGAATTATTTTCAAGGCTTTAAAATTCGAAATCTTTAATTAAAACTAATGAGAAATTTCAATCATTCCAACGTATCCCAGTTGGTGTTGTTTGCCATTAAAATTCGGCTAATTTTATTTATAATGTTCTTTCACATTAGTCTTATTGGTGAGTACTCTAAAAGTCGCCAATGAACCATTAAATGCTCATTTCATATTTGGACTCATAATTTATTTTTATTTTTTGTTAAAAAAAGTAGTGTGCACAAACTTTTTATCCATAAGATCTTTTAAAGAGTTTATATATATATATATCTTGGATGCGCTCGATGGACCCTAAGGAGAAGTGACATATATATATATATATATATATGGGGTCAAGTGAGTGTGACAAGCGTCGGACACGGCATATATAGTGGGTGGGTGGAGGGGGGGCTTGTCACATACGGCATAGTGGGCAGGGTGGGGGGGGGGAGTCCGGATAGTCATAGGCGGATTCAGAATTTAAAATTTATAGATTTCGGTAAAACAATCTCAAGTTAATATGTGATAATAATAGATTTACTAAATCAAATATTTAGTAGATTTTTCAATATATAAAGACCTAGGCAAAAGTAATTGAATTCTCGTAAACCTGTACATTGTAATCTAAATCCACCGCCACCGGGGGCAACATACCTCCATGCAAATACAGACAAAGTTAGAGTTTTATTTTGATGAGTTCGACTTTTATGATTTTTAGTATCAGATTTGATTGACTTTTTGTTGAAACTTTTGTAGAAAAAAAAATATAAATTAGAATAATATTTACATCTTACATTTGTTCACTATATAGAAAATAAATATTTAATTTTACATGAGAATTTTATTACCTCTTCACTTTTTTCCCCTTAATGTCGAGGTGCAAGGATTAGACCATTAAGCTATTCGGAGAAACTAATGTATCTTCTTTAGCATCCTATGATTATTATTTTCTTGTAAGTTTTGACATTTGACCTAATTTTCTAAATTTAGAACCTAGGTCTAATTTAAGATTCTTTTTCTTGTGAAAGATTATATTATTGTCCACAGGGAATATTAATGGGTCAGTCAATTCAAATTAATTAGGAAAACTTACGTAACTTCCATTAGTTTAGAAGTTAATTATGTAGATATATTTTACTTTGCAATATTATGTGTATCTTAACATATTTTGGTGACTCTAAATGTCTAGTTACATGTATCTCAGATACATGGGTTAAATTTAGGTGTAATTTGTTCTAGATACAAAGTGGATTCGCATGTATCTGAGATACATAACAAATCTCGCTTGTCTTTCTCGCCTCTCTTCCATCTCGCTTGCCACTCTCCCATGTATACGATATCCCAGATACATGCGAATCACATTATATATATACAAATACTTGTATTTAGTGTGTATCTAGTGCAACTCGCATGTATTTTTGATACATACGAATCTCGGTCACCTCCCTCTCCAATCTTGCTTGCCTCTTTATTTATTAACGTATATCTTGTATCAAAAATACTTGTATCTAAGTGTAATTTCTTCGATAAAAAACTCTTAATTAGTGGTAAGATACATAATATTTTGAAAGTATAGATAATAATAGTATATATGGTAGTGAATCATGTCTAATCAGGGGCGGATCTACGTGGAAAGGTGGGGGTGCCACGGCACCCAGTGATCTCGGAAAAAATGACGTATACGTATATATATGTATATATATATATATAATAATTAAATATATATTAATTTTGCCACCCAGTGACTGAAATGCTAGACAGTTCAATTGGTGAAGGAGGCGGGCTGCCACATCTGCAGTGCGGGTTCGATCCACCTATTCTTTTTGTGTGCTCCTTTTTTCCTTTTTTTTTTGATCTTTTTCATTAATGTGTAAAGGGCATTAATTTTTTTTCTCCATTCATTCTTATTTATTTACTATTCTTTATTAATTCAAATTGACTCTTTTTCACAATTAATTTTTAATTGTTTTTTACTTTCTCTTTCACTAATTATTAATCTCTTGATATAAGTGTTACATGTTTATTCTTTATCAATTAATGACTATTGAATTATGAATGTCAAATAAATATTATTAAGAATATATTTAAATAGTTAGTTTTTAAAAATATAAGTTTTAAAAATGATGAATATTATTATTAGATTTTTTTTTAATTTAAAGGTTCTTTCGATCTTCACTGACGTTCTTGCTAAGTAAGAGGACTAGGCTGAAACTATATTTTTAATTTTTTCCCTACTATATATCCACAACAACACATAAAGTCAATGGAATATGAATATATTAAGTTGATACAATTAGATGGTTTATACAAGCTCAAAAAAATTTAATGTGAAATTTTTTTTTCCGTCGAAGTTTCAGCGAATAAGACATCTAATTCCAAAAAGGAAATAAAAATTGAATTTTTTAGTTATCTCTTATCTCAGAATATCTAAAAAAAAATATCAATAACATGCATATTTGATCGATTTGTTTATAAAATCAAAAAAATTAATAACCTAAATTGTAACCCAAAATTAAAGCAACCGATTATTTTATCTTACTTGAACGATGTGGCACCCACGACCTCCAAATCCTAGATCCGCCACTGTGTCTAATTATATATGTAGTTTTTTCAATTAATTATTACTCCATATGTTCATTATTATTTGTTCATTATATTAAAGATATTGTTTACTTTTACTTGTACTGATTGAAAAATCAAAACAAAACTTATCACTTAATTCTTAATTCACTCTTATTATTAATCATAATTATTTTTCAGAGCATTAGATTTGTGTATAAAAAAAATGATATAGCAAAATTATCATTTTATTTATAGTACAAGACAAGTAAAAGGGAGTATATGAACGACCTTTACCCCATAATCACATGATTACATTTATTATCATATACACGTCAATTTTGTTTTTAAACTATATGAAATAGTAAATATTTATCTTTCGTTAAGAACTGGGCTAGATAAAAATATTCTCTTTGTTACCAAATATTTATCCTTCATTAATATGCATTTAATATATCATCGATATTATCAAAATGAACTAGATTTACTTTTATTTTCAAATTGCGAAAGCGTAACTCTCCATAATACAATGGTGAGTCTCCCAATCAAGTCAATGTGGTACCATCATATTTTCTCTGCTTCAAAATCTCTCGTTAACTTGAGTATTTATCGAAAATAATTTTTCTGTCGTTACAACGATATGGTTAATTAGAATAGTAATACATAACATACTTAAAAGTCAAAAAGTAAGCATTGATGTTTTGGCCAACCTCAATATAGATGCACTTTTTTGTTGTAACATGAAAAAACACCTATAGGCCCTAAACTTTGGTGATGTGAACTCTGAAATAAATATTTGATCAGAAAATGCATAGCCCTCAAATTACGCTGACAACACAAACACATATACACATAAAGTAGAGGCATATTAGAGCTGGAAATAGATTAAAAGATGATTGAATCTATTTTTAAGTTATTTTTAATTTTTGAAAGTCTTTGGTTAGATTAAAATTAACTTAAAATAAGTTTAAAATGACTTTAAAAATGTTAAAAATCAAAAGTAAGTCTCCTCTACTTTTAATTTTTTGATTTAAAATTATTTAAATTTAATTTTTTAAAAAGTACTATTTTTTAAGTCAATCCAAACGGGTTCTTACCATGTGCAGTGGATACTACATTGCCTTTATTTCTATCTACACTTTTTTTTAAAATAAGATTTTATTTTAATTTGTTTGACTTATTTTAATTTAGCATTAAATATAAGAAAGATATAATAAATTTTCTAAATTTGATGCCTAAATAAGTAATAGATATTTACGTAACTATACATCATCACTTCAAAATTAAATTGTTACTAAATAATAAATTATGTATAATTTATTTCGAGATCAACTAAAAGGAAAAGTACCATAGATAACTTGATACAATAGTACGTCAACTTTGCCTACTTGTTACAATGGCTGTGGCTAAGGGAATCCATCACAGGTGAAGTCGGAATTTTAATAAAGTTTGGAAAATTGAGATTATAATTACTCTTTTTATGAATTTTATGAGATAAATACATGATTTGAAATAAAGCAATAGAGTGAATGCAAAGTGCAAGTGATGTATATGTGAACATTATCATCCGAAAAAAGGTCTTATTTCACATTTAAATTATTATTCAATTAAAAATTACTATTCTCCTATTGAAATATTTCACCGAAAAATATTCAACACCTCGCTTCATTGAATTTTGATTGAATTAGTAAAATAAATTAGTAACATTTTCACATGAAAAAAAATAAAAAAGCTTCCCAATATTTCAATGAAAATCTATTTTCCATCATGAATTTTCAGTGAACTATTTCAAGGGAATAAAGTGGAAAATCATGTTTAATAACACAATTTTTTCATCGATTCATAATATAAAAAACCTTTTCTATATTTTTAATAATATATTGATTTGAACTAAAATTATCGGACTCATTCAAATTTAAATGTACATAAGTTGTCAAATCAAGATGATATTTTAGCCTTTTCATTCATGAATGAATATGAGCTAGAGATATGGCTGTGATTATACATTTGTGATATCAATAGTAGTAGTACTCGCTACATAGAAAAATAGGTTTCCATTTTGGTTTCTTCTAGTGAAATGTTTTTTGAAGTATAGTTCTAACTTCATATCATATACTATAATGTTCCATTCATTGATTATTGCTAGCTAGCTATAGGTTGTTAAAGTGAACATATATATTATTATATATGTTGATGTGACCATTCCCAAGTCTTATCACATGCACAAATTAATAAAATGTTGGATATACATATCAATCATCATCACGTGATTATATACCAAGTAAAGGAGATATTTTTTTATGACAAAGGAAAACCCGTGATCACTATCATTTGAGTGCACACAGGGTAAAAACTACAATTCTATGCAATAGCTCGCAAATTACATAGGAGAAGTAACTCACACTATGCAAGCCCGGTGCGATAAGCTCGACCCAAAGGCAAATCCCTTGTTTTCGCTGACAAGAAATTTCGAACTTGAGACCTCCAACATGGAAGTCCCAAACCCAAATCACTGGACCAACCCGAAGGGTCAAGTAAAGGAGATATTGATATTAATGTTTTAATTTGTGTGACAATGTTTGATTAGTAGATTTAAGACAAAAATATACAATGAGAAGTCAAAGTTAATTATATTTAACTAAGAAAGTATGATATTCCTTTAACTATCTCATTTTAATTGTCAAACTCTTTTTACGCTCATTTAAAAAAAAAAAAATACTATGTATAGTTTACTAAGTTTATCATATACTCTATTTGTTAATTGTGCAATATTAAAAAGAGCTATTTCTTCAATATTAAGGGCATAGTCAGAAACATTTGCCAAATTTAGTCTGAAATCTTAATTAATTCCTAAAATGATACTAGTAATTATTTGGGCTTGATTTTTCAGGCTAAATCGACAGTTTAATGGAGAGTTAGAAGAAAGGTATGACAAAAATTGGGTAAAAAAAAAAATAATTCTAATCCAAACTTCTATCATGATTTAATTTAGAGCACCTTTCACATATAGCAAACACAAAATTCATATTTTTATGCTATAGCAAACTTTGCATAATTGTGCTCCATAGCAAACATAAATATATATATTTCGCTATACATATACAAAAGAAAGCAGTTGTATAATCTGCTTTGGTATACATATACAAAAAAAATCAATTGTATAAAAAGTGAGAGAGATGAGCGAGCGAGCGAGATCTGGGAGAGTGGCGAGTGAGATTTGGGAGAGGGGAGAGAGGAGAACGAAAATATATGTATATATACAATTTTCACGCATTTTATACATTTGCGTTTTTGTATAAAGTGAGAGAGGGAAGTGAGAGAGCGAGATCTGGGAGAGTGGCGAGCGAGATCTAGGAGAGGGGAGAGAGGGGAACGAAAATATATGTATATATACAATTTTCTCTCGCTTTATACAAACACAAACGCATTTTATACAATTTGCGGTTTTTGTATAAAGTGAGAGAGGCGAGTGAGAGAGCGAGATCTGGGAGAGTGGCGAGCGAGATCTAGGAGAGGGGAGAGAGGGGAACGAAAATATATGTATATATACAATTTTCTCTCGCTTTATACAAACACAAACGCATTTTATACAATTTGCGGTTTTTGTATAAAGTGAGAGAGACGAGTGAGAGAGCGAGATCTGGGAGAGTGGCGAGCGAGATCTGGGAGAGGGGAGAGAGGGGAACGAAAATATATGTATATATACAATTTTCTCTCGCTTTATATAAACACAAACACACTTTATACACTTGCGTTTGTATAAAAAACGAGAGAGGCGAGGGAGAGAACGAGAGTGGTGAGCGAGATTCACCAGGAGAGAGGTTAAATAGCAATAGTTTGTTATGGGGTACAATTAAATCAAACTATATTTATAACATTTAATTTGAATTAATAGTTTGCTATTATATACAATTTTCCCTTTAATTTATAAAAACTTGACATAAACAATCGTTCAAGATTGGGCCCAAACTTCTATTATATGTATATTTTTGGACATGCGATCAAATGTGTAATTTTTCGTTTTAATATTTGTTTTGGATAAGCCCAAAATCAAAGGACTTGAACCGGTCCAGCTCAATAAATTTTGGGCCTTAAAACTACGATGTAGATTCTAAAGAAGGACAAATGTTGCGGCCCAAATACTAAGGCCCAAATGTCTATTTTACTTTTGGATTTGGGCATCTTACATAAATCTCACTACTTTAAATCCTAATTATTAAGATTTTCCGATAGTTTGTAATATTACTTTTTATACCATATTTTGGCCTCGAGATACATGTATCATTAAATGATGAGATACATGTATCTAACAGTTTTAAAGCCGAGATACACGATTTATTAATTTAAATTAAAGAGAGTGTAACTTATTTCCTTAATTAAAGGATTAATTGTTGACTAATTAACAACCCAACACATTAACTAACCCTCAACCAATTACCAAGCTGGCTTTGCAAGTGCCAAATTCAGTGGAAGTCTCTACAGTCTGTTTTTCAAAATTTCAAGTAAATGTTTCGTAGTACTTATTTAATTTTCCTGTTTAGCCTTTACATACAAAGTGAAATCAGGTAATTCTGCCTTTTTGAGACTCTTCAGATACATGTATCAATTTTAACAAGTTTTTCTAAAATAATAAAATTATAAATCCAAGTAATTCTATTATTGTACTCTTCATCAATTTCTTCCTTTGTATATGTAAGTTTCGAGTTTTTTTTTTTCAAATTGAATTGATAAGTTACCATTAATTAAGGACTTTAAATTATAAGATAATTATTCATTACCGTATGTAAGGAATTTGTGTATGTGATTAAATATTTTAAAATATATGATATAAATATTAAAAGTGATATTGTGTGTAATTTTTTTAAACTAGAGGTAACTTATGTATATATAGTACTCCTTTGGATGGGCTGGATTTTCCCTAAAGGACGTTATGGAAGAAAAACATATATATTGAATCATAGAATTATAATGAAATATACTATCAATCAATATCTATTGAATTTGAAAAGGACTCAGAAGAAATGGTTTGAGCCTCTTATTTTGATTTTGAGATAAACTCAATCGAAATTGAAAGGATGAATCAAAGCTGATAAAAAAAAAAAGAATGAAGGATTAGGATTTCTTTGGCTTATAGGAAAAATTAAGGAAAACCTCTATATATTCAAAAAAAAAAAAAAAACTGGGGGAAATTGGCTAATAATAGCAATTTTTTGAATTAGTCTCGATATAAATTGTCTAATAATAACCATTTTTCCTAATCAATACTTAACTAAGGTTTTAAATTTAATCAGTGTTCAACCACTTTTTTGAATCCTATGATCATAATTTAAAGATATATGCAGATTTTGAGACTTTAAAATTTAAACATATCACGTGAAAAGTTGAAATTAAAAAATTATCAAAAAGGAAAAGAGAGATTGTTTTGAAACAAACTAAAAGGAAAGGTTTATAGGACAAACAAATTAATCTGGACATAAATATGAAAAAACAATTACTTCCGAATTATTGAAAATTTATGTTTCCCATCAAACTTTTTTAAATTTGTTAGAAAAATTATATGTATTTTATAATACAAATTTCTTATTAATTCGTAATGGAAAAAGCTTCTATTATTAATAGTGAGATTACAATTAGGACTAATTAAGTCCAAACTTTATCGGAAGTTGGACGATCAAAAATATTATTTATCAAACAAAGGAAAGTTAATTAGTGTCATTATTGTTTAAAACAAACTCAAACAAGTAGATTAACATAAGTTATGGTGAGATGATTAGAATTCTTTCATCCTTAATCAGAGCATAAATTTCAAATTTAATCGAATTTTAATATAGATTTGAATCCCTTTTTAAAACGAACACTTTGTCAAGTTTGTGAACAATGTCTCCCACATGGGACCATATATAAAAACAGTAATATTAATTAAAAAAATATCATGTAAATATGATCAAGAATATTATAATACCTACACATTCGTCCAATGTTGTTTCTTATATGACTTTTTAGTGGAATTATTTTTATTAAATTAAAAATATAATTAACTAGTGATTACTTTGTATTAATTGAAAACAAGATCAATTTCCAATCAAGGGTATGTAGATGAAGAATTTAACAATACAACAATTTGTTTTTTTTGAGCAAAATATAATATATATATAATGTGCGCCGTATGCTATAAAGCTTGATTCCTAGTAGGTATACTTAGATCAGTCTTTAATCAAATGGATCACTAATTATTATTTTTTTATTTCTTGTTTGGTATCTGATACTCATATTAAAATTCAATTAAATTTGAATTTAGAATTCATTTCTAAGAGTGTCATTTTCAACCGAAAAGCACTTGAACTTGACAGCTCTAATTAATAATTAAGGATGAAATAATCTCAAACATTCGATCACGATCCATATTGGTGGATCACTAATTAAGAAAAGCTTTATATTGTGGGACACTAGATTTTCAATAATTAGTGTATGCAAAGTATAAACCCTTGTTTTAAGTATACTTCAATGTTTAAACTTTTTTTTAGTACAAGAATAGTGGAAAAACTAGACAATCAACTTATAAGATCATGACCAAGAACGACAAATTAGAGTAACAAGATAATCAAATTAAATAAACCTTATAATTGAGACAATCCACTAAGCATCTAGATCTTGATTAGTTGACCCTTATAATATCTTAATTAATCATGTAGTACTATTCGGAATTTACTAACTTAATTAATTTTTAATCAAATTAATTATATCACGTAAAATTCATTTATCTAAGGAGATAGCATTCAAAATCGAACAAATATTTAAATTTTATAAATTTTGAATTATATTAAAAATACCGATCTCAAATATTAATAACCGATTTAGATTCGAAAACTCAAAAGAGTGCAGGCATGATGCATGAGATATAAAAGGCTAAAAGACGAAAACAAGTGGGGTTTGATAATTTGTAGGTTTAGTAGCTCATTGACTTGTAGTAAAACCAACAATAAAAATAGCATATATTATATTATATCTAGTTATACATATGTATTAAAATAATTATACTGCATGTTCAAGTTATTTAGCGCATTTCTTCATGGTGATAATAAAGTGACGGAAGAGAGTGAAAAAGAAAAATATGGAAGCAAAGGTGATTGGAGATAAATATAATAGCGGAAAAAAAAAGGAAGAAAAAAATTTAAAACTCAAAATTAAATAAAATGATCAAATTTATCTTTGAACTATGCAAAAGAATCAAACGTACAACATAACTATTTCAAATTTATCCTTCATTTAAAAGTAATGTATTTCTTTATCGCAGAATACAAAAAATAATTTAACCTCAACTAATAAAGATAAAGACATTTATTTAACTCTTACTTACTAATTAAAAAAACAAAGTTAATACATTTCACATAATTTAGAAAGTAAATTTAATCATTTATCCAAATAATATTTATGTTGATATAAATTAATCTTTTTAAAAAAGGAATGTGAACACGTTAATTAAAACGGCTAGAGTAGTTGTAGTTTAAGGCAACATAAAAAGAAGTCTGTGTTTTTGTTATCAGATTCAGACTGCAAATAATATAAAATAAAAACAACGTATGTACATACTTTATATTGGAAACATTAATGTTTTCAACTTTTAGCATATGATTATATATGGCTGATGGGTCGAGTCACTAAAAGAGGAAAAAATAAAATAAAAATGAAAGCTTTAAAAAAAAAAAAGAGGTTATATAAAAAACTTATAAGTAGGAGAAAAATAATTTAGTTTGTGTTTGGCTATAAATATTTTACTTTTTTTGTTATTCAGACTCTTCATTGTTGACGTTGTATTCGTGTTGAATTTTTTAAAATTATACTTTTATTTTTGAAGAATTCGATATGCATCTATTGATATTTTGAAAGAATTTGAGGAGTATAACTTTTTTCCAAAGATCACGTTTGACAATAAAATTTTGAAAAATTCCAAAACTGAAATTGAATTCGAAAATTTTCTAGAATTTGAGTAACACCAAAAGTATATGTCAGAACATAAATTACTAACAAAATAGTTTTCATGATTTAGCCAAATACAAAGTACTAACAAAATTATTCTCATGATTTAGTCAACCATAAATTGTTGTTCTTCCAAAGTAATTTTTCAAAAGCACCTTTAATAAGAAGTCCTTCTCAAAAAATCAAAATAAGTTGATTTTGATAACTTGAACAAACACGCTCGTACACATCTTCTCTTTTATTATTTGCTACTAGTCATTGTCGAATTAATTAGATATAGTATAGATCAGTGGCAGAGTCAGGAATTTTACAAAGGGTGTCCAGAAATTGCACAACAAAAATTCTTCTAAAAAAATAGAACTAGTGAGATTCGATTAGTTTAGATCAGTGGCGGAGTCAGAAATTTCACAAAGGGTGTCCAGAAATGGCACAACAAAAACTCTTATAAAAAAGTAGAACTAGTGAGATTTGAACACACGAGCACTTCCTCATTCCAAGGATGTGAAACCACTAGGCTATAACAATCTTATGTTAAGGATATCCAAAATATGTTATTTAATCATTTCGTATATTATTTTGCTTATATATACGATATTTTCTCCGACGAAGGGTGTTCAATTGGACACCTTGACCACCATGTGGCTACGCCACTGGTTTAGACAAGGTGCATTGTGTACTTATTAATCAAATAAACTTGATAATCGAAGAATAGTGGTTAAGCCAAATCAAATCAATCAATATCTTATTATTTTGATAATAATTTAACACTCTTAAAAATTTATAATCAATATATCAAATCGTTACATACGAAAATTGCACTGAACCGCTCGATAAGCACCCTAAAGTTGTTACTCTCTTTTTATGTATAACAATTAAGACTATAGGTAACAATTGGCACATGCTTCCATGTGAGAATATACCATCTTCTAAAATTCACTTAATTATCACAGTAGGTTAACAAAAAATAAATTAAGCAACTAGAATTAAATTAGATACGGTCAAAGTTAATTTAATTAATCATCAATTTATGACAGAGAAATTAATCTTTGAGCTAATAGACAAAGAAAGACACAAAATCATTGGGCTGGTTTTATTGTTTGTTGTCAGCATGCAATCTGATTTCATAATTATCAATTAATCAACTAATTAATCAGACTTTTATTTATAGTGATTTCTCCTTGATCTTAGCTCTTGTTTAATACAATGAGATTAATTTCATAATTGGAGGAGATATTTGCCAACTATGGCTTGCATAAGAATAGTCAGATTTTTCACAAAAAATGTTCAAAATATAAAAATATTATAAGGTTTTTAATGTAGAACTAGTACAATCAGAACAGAGTTAGGGAGTCTGAATTTTTACAAAATAAAGAGGTTATCTAAATTCTTCGTTGACCCGAAAATTAAATGGTAAAATCATTTTTTTAGACTAGGACAGATAGAGTTTCAGCACAATGGGAGTGCCATATTTTTAGGGGTTAACTTATCAACGTAATGAAATTTGAGAACATGATTAAAAATAAATTCAAAATTTAATATGAAAGTATCTAATATAAACATTTTATTATATGTTCAAACCAATTACAATAAATCATAATTCAAACGTCTAAATGAAATTTAACCACGAAAGTATTTACGGGGTTAATAATGAATTAAGCCTTTTTATTTAACTATAATGTGCATTCTTATTTAATATGCTAGTCAAAGAGAATCTTAATTATTATAACTATAGATTTCTGTCTGTGACAAATTTGTTCTACTTATAATTTTCTATTTTTCTTTCTTCAATTTATTTTATTTTATTTTTTCCCGACAAGTTATCATTGGTTTTTGACCGGAATAGGAAAAAAAAAAGAAGCAAATGAACATGAATCTAGGTTTCTTTAAAAATTAGTAAAAAGACAAATCCAGATCATGTTAGTTGAAATTGATTGGTAATCTTTAATAAATAATAAGTAAAGTTTTATAACAGATTAATTTGTATTGAAGATATAAGAAATAGTACTATTTCATTATAAATTTAAATAAATTTGATGCGCCTTTTTAAAAAATGATTTGAACCATTAATGAACGTTGTATGAATAAGTTATTATCGTTGAAATTAAGGATAAATGTGTGAGAGCGACATGACTTTTATTCATAATAGCTTACAATAAGTAATTATCATCGAAATTAAGGATAAACATGTCAATAGATGCTCAGTACTTAAACCTATAATGAATCACTCAAATTCATCATTTATCTTTTTAATCTGACGCGATATATCTTCAACTCATAATAACCTATAAATAAGTAATTAATTGACATCGAAATATAAGGATACTTGAATCTATAACCAATCAGTCAAATTCATCATTCATCCTCTCAAACCGATGAAGCCTACTGGACCTTCGTTTTTCATGCCTCCAATAAATCAAAGGAATTGGAGAATCATGCAACGATAGAATCATCAAACAAAGATGAATTCAGAATATAATTTTAATTTTTTAAATTATTAAGCTTATTATATATTTCAAATTAATTAACAATTCAAACCTACTCTTTGTCGTGATAAATTCTTACACATGCAATTATTTTTATATGGAGAATATTGAATTCAAATAAATTTGTTTACTTAATTATACAAAAATATGGCCAATCATGAGTAGCCACACAAACATAAAAGTGCTTAAAGTGGCCCAAAAATAGGATAGGACTCATAATTGATGATGTCCATTTGATAAGTCATTGGTGGGCCTCTATTTGTGTTGGATGGATCAGTAAAAGAGTACAAGATATAAGCCCTACTTATCTCTTTTTATTTTTGCTTTTTTTTATTCAATTTTTATTAGACGTTTAATATTTATATTAGACTTCGATCAATTTAAATTTACATCAGATAGAGTTCATTTAATGATAGCATTTCCTATCAAGAATATTTTTCAAACTCAGACTTGAAACAAAATTTTTAGTTATGAAAGGAACAACCTCATATGCCTCACCACTTTGATGGTATTTTTTTAATTGTTAATAAAAGGATATAAATTAACGTTGTTATCATAACTATTTATGCAACTATATATACACTGATACACACACACAAAAGTCATGTGCATAGGTGACAAAGTGATCGTTCTTATCAATAAACAAGTAAGATACAGTAAGAATAGAATGTACGTAGATCATATCATTATCTCGTGAAGATAGAGACTATTTTCAAATGACCTTTATGATTGTTCTTATTAACTAGTTTAAAATTTTAAATATACATTCAGATGATGAATTTAGAATTTTGATAATTTTTACAATTTAAACCTTACGAATCTCTTTGAAACAATGTTAAGTTAATACTCCATATAATAATAATAATTAAATTTATGATTAAATATTTATAATTTTTTTAATTTATACATAATTACTTATTCATATAACTTTCATTAATTGCAGAGGCCTGTTTGGATTGACTTTTGGCTTATGACTTATAAGCAAAAAGCCATAAATGCCCGTTTGGATTGACTTATTTTAGGTGCTTTTAAGCCAAAATAGCTTTTAAGCAGTTTTGAAGTGTTTGGGTAAAGTTAAAAAGTGCTTATAAGCACTTATTTTAAAGCCAAAAGTCATAAGTTAGAAATCCTTAACTTATGGCTTTTGGCTTATAAGTCATAAGCCAAAAGCCAATCCAAACAGGCCCTTAAGTTAGGATTTCTAACTTATGTTTTTTGACTTATTTTTGTTATTTTGGCTTTAAAATAAGTGCTTATAAGCACTTTTTAATTTTACCCAAACACTTCAAAACTGCTTAAAAATCATTTTGGCTTAAAAGCACCTAAAATAAGTCAATCCAAACGGGCACTAAATATGCCCATCTGCATCAATTTGATGGTTAACAATTTTTGAAAGCAACTAGAAACAACTCTTATCTAGCATATGCACTAGAAAGCTAATATGGATGTTGATTGTTGACCAGCTACGCATGGGAAAGAATAAATTATAAATTGACTTTATATTTCTCGGTTTTATTTTAATTGACGTTTTAATTTTTTTTAATACTTATTACAAAGATCATATTTAATCAAATGTTGATTTATCCATATTGATAATTGATGGATGCGTAGTCTCCTTATATACTTGTAACAATTTTCCTTTCGTGAGCTTACTTGTATGGTTGAATTGGATTCAAAGTTCAGCTCTTCATCGTATTTTATACTTCTTTCGATTCATTTTATTTTAACTATCGCTTAAGCTATTGACGAAAAGCTAATGAGAGTGAAGGAGAAGGGAAATTATATATATTCATTGTGTAAGCCGGGATAAATGCAATATTATATTACTCGGTTGATTTAGACTTTTAACACTTTGACTCGTAATATAGATTTATGTGTAACAGTTTATTAAAATTATAATAAATAATAAATATGTTCAGTATATAATACTCAAAATATAACGAGTACAATTCTAATTTATAGGTTGGACTTATAAAATTTACATACTAAATCCACTAGTAGCTTGCTTTGATTTAATTAGGAATGAAAATTACAATTTTTTGACTATAAATGCTAATTATTATTTTTCTTATAAAAAAAGTGATATGTTATTATATTAGTCTAAAAAGGGTGGTTTTGACCGACAAGGGTCGAAGATTGTAGTGTAGTGTTAAATACTCATTCACCTTAATCAAGAGGTCTAGGATTCGAGTCCCTTTGGGTATGAAATCTCCTTTGTTAGGGAGCGATTTGCCCCGACATGAAACTTTTCAACGCTAATTCAAATTTAATCGAGCTTCAATGTATATACCAGGCACGAAATGGGGAAAAAATCGGTTTTGAGCTATTTTCGTAACAAGTGAAATAGATTCAAGATTATCTTTTGGAGGATAAAAATTTTAAATTTCGTATAAATTTAAAAATAGTTTAAATCATTTTCCCTTTTAATTAATAATCAGCACTCCACTAATTATATCCCCACCATTAATAAATCCATATGCACTTGTTTTTTTCTGATTTTTTTTTTTTGTTGGCTTTTCTTGGTTTTCATTTTTTATTTGGCTTTTTTTGTGAAAATTGTGGAAGATACGTATTTCAAAAATCATGTGGCTCATATTCAGTCTGCATTTTTTAAAAAAATCTTCTGGTTAAATAGGTGCCTATAAAATACTCAGAACTGTAAAAGAAAGCCTGGTAGAGGTCTTGTCTATCACACTGTTCATTGCCAACAATTAACAAAAAAAAAATTACTTTGTTTTACTCTAATAAATACTTCGTAATTGTTCGTCTCTCATAAATTTAATAATTTTTATCTCTAGTAGTAAAATATGAATGCCCCAACTACCATGTTTATTAATCAAAAATCTATAATGTAATATTATATTAGATAGAAAGACAATGGCGTAGCCAAATAATTCATGAATGATGTTTAAACTTTGAGCTCATTTCATATTAAAATTGTGTGTTTTAAAAAAAATATATTTTACGTATTTTAAGCAAGTCATAATTAAAAATAAAATAAAATGTGAACTCTAGGAATCAAACATGTGAATTGTTTTGTTTCAAGCATACTCTTACCACTATGCTACAGATAATTATTGATTCTAAAATATTATATATATATATATAAAGTAAATTTTGACCCATATATTGTGTAATTTTCTGACACACCCTAAGAATTAACAATGTAGCTCCGCCCACGTAAAAAGAGCATATAAACTTGCTTTTAGTATGCATATATTTAACACAAATAAAAAATGAGTTGATTGATGAAAATATAAATATTTATATTAAGTGAGAGCACAAGCTAAAAATCAAAATAAATTCACTCCTATGATTACATATATCATTAGCAATAACAAGGAGACTAATAGCTATCGATTATTATATGGATATTCATGTATATATTATTCATCAAAATATATTTTTTTAGTGAATAATATTCATCTTTGATTCATTTTTAATTTAAAAAATTTCTTTAAACCATTTTGCCAGCCCTAATTACGTACTGCATACATCACCTTTCACCTGCTGCTTTCTTAATTAATGCACCACTTAGTTAATTTTCTTTATCAGTTTATCACTGATACCAACTGATGCATGACTATAAATGCAATACTATAAAAATAGGATTAATTAATACTCTTAATATTTAACAATATGAGCATTTAATTTTGGACGCAACTCAATTCCAAAATAAGTTCATTGAGATATTTTCTTACTTTTAATTTAATCAAACAACATCATACATACGGAAACACAAAAAACAAAGTAATGAAATTCTACGAACTATATACATATACATAGTTGTTATAATATGAAATTCTTATACAATAATAACAATATATATATCTAGATTAATCATACAAATAGTGATATATATGAAGAATGAAATATACACAAACTTTACTTCTAATTTATATGACGCTAAGAAAAAAATTATTTCTGATAAATTATCGGCTCAAAACGAAGGTGTGTTGTAGGTTTTTTTGTACTTCAATTACTTGTGTGTTATATATAAGAAAATGACAGACTGAGAAGTGTAGGGCTAGCACCCTTAGCTCATCAGTGGGATTTGCCTGTTATTATCACATTAATTACCTCTTTCACTTTATTTAACTAAATTCATGACGTATACATTGGGAACCCACATTTTTTTTTTGTTTTTTTCTTATCAATATACTCATTAAGTACTAATAATATAATAATGCTCAATTGTTTTTTTTACAAAATAGGGTAAATTTAAAATGGTGGTACTCTCAATGCAATGAAGGTCCCAGCTGATCACAACAATAGTCGGTCACCCCCTCTCATGATTTTTTTTATAAAAAAAATCGATGTTTGTTAGGGCGAAGTCAGATAGAATTAAAGGGTTTATTTGAATTTCATTTGATTGAAAATTATGTTATTTATAAATATTTGAAGTTATTTTTATGTATAATTTTCTATGTGTTTACTTTTTTATAATTTTAAAATTTTAAGTGAAAATTATGATTTCACCATTAAATATTTAATAATTATATTAAAATTTAATTAAAATTTGAATTTACATTTTGAGAAATTTTACAATAAAAGTAAAACACACCCAAATAAAGGTGATCATGTATCTTAGAAAGCTCGAATTCAGATTATTGATTAAAAATAAATAAATATTTATTACGTCATCATAATTCTTATTGGTACCTTGGATTTATAGTTTATCTGATTTGTAAACAAGTTTATGTACTTAATTTATATTTAATCTATGTAATAATGTTTGACTCAGCAAAAGTTTAAAAGAATAACAAAAGATTTTTAAAATTTCTGATTAAAATTAAAATTATTACTATTAAATATATATATTAAAAAAATATTATCTTTCAGAAGGACTAAAAGGAAAAAGAAAAAAGAAAAAGAAAAGTATCACAGAAATGAACAAAGCTAGAGTAATTAAAAAAAAAAAATGAAAATTAAAAAATGATAAAATTACTTAGTAAATATAGTTTTATCACACAAATCTCTAATTTATTAAATTAAAAAATAAGCTATCTATAACTTTAATACCATATTAATTTTTTGTTTTATCTTCTTGAAAAGATTTTTCATATTACTATCTCCAATATGTGTGGTATAAAAATAACATTAATCGAGATCAAAATAAATAATTTCAAAATTACACATATCGAATTTTTTTTTTTACTCAAACATAAATTAAAATAATCTCATATTTTATCAAAAGAAAATTATCAATAAACTAAAAATTCTGAATTCGCTCCTGACTCGTAACGAAACCCATCCCTCAAACAATAACCCCGTTATAAATACTAACCCTAGTTGCCTCTTTCCAAACTCCCAACTCTCAAAAAATTCATCATCTCTTCTTCTTCAAAAAAAAATCCCCATTAATTAAATCTCCAAATTTTTCTTCATAATCAAAAATTCCAAAATCCCAAAAATAGATCATTAAACCCTCTCATCACTTCATTTTTTCCCTCAAATTTTCCTCTATTTAATTTCTTCATATGGCTTTAGACAATTCTATTGACAAATGTAATCTCTCCAAAAAACAAACCTCAAATTCATCATCAAATTTCCTCAAAAATTCATCATCTCATCATAAAAGATGTGCATTTACAAGAAAATGTGCTAATTTAGTCAAAGAACAAAGAGCAAAGTTCTATATTATGAGGCGTTGTGTTACTATGCTTATTTGTTGGCGTGATTACCGAGATACTTGAAGTGGATAAATAATCTGCGCCGGAAAATCTCATATTAGGGTTTCTA
Source organism: Solanum stenotomum (assembly GCF_019186545.1). Classification (NCBI taxonomy): domain Eukaryota; kingdom Viridiplantae; phylum Streptophyta; class Magnoliopsida; order Solanales; family Solanaceae; genus Solanum; species Solanum stenotomum. The sequence goes on from NC_064283.1 coordinate 63,366,505, forward strand.
CACTTCAAGTAAAAGAAGATTTCATATTCATGACTTAAACTCGAGATTTTTAATTACAGATAAAAGAGTACTTACTATTCCCCGCAACTCTCGTTGATTTTTTTTTTTTTTAGATATATATTTTTCTCTTGCTTTCTATGAGATAGTACCTTGATGAGGTTTTCAAGAAATTTTTTTCCAGCGTCCGAGAAAGGAAGAGAAAAAAAAGATGTAAATAACATACTTACAAGAATTTGTATTGTTATTATTATTATTATAAATAAATAAATACTATGGTTTGTTTTTTATTTTTGTATCTTAGATTTTTTTTTTGAGATTTTATTCTCAATTTTGAAGGAGAAAGGGTAATTTTTTAATGTTGGTAATGTTGAATCTATGTGTGTAATTTCATAGTTATTTTTTTTCCATTATCACATGAATATAATTGGTGAGATTTGTACAAGATGTGTATTGTTCAGATATTTCACACTATTATTAAGTGTTTTTTTTTTTTAATTTTATGTTTGAGCTTGAAAAATGAAATTTCTTATATTTTGTTCCAATTTGTTTTGAGACAATTTCATTTTGAAAAGAATCACATGTACATTTGAGTGAGATATTTGAAAATAACATCCTTTTTGGTTTCATTTCTTTTGACTCGAATTTATTAAAAATAATTTCTCTATCATTAAAATCGGCATAAGATTTGTGATATATCCTTACTATACTTTTGGTTATTTTGTTATTGTAAAAGTTTTACCGTTTCTTTGTCCGTTCAATCCAGGGATGGGGAAGCAAAGAAATTCATTCGAACCCTCTTTTAGATGAAAATAATAATGTGTATATAAGATCAAAATTATATTAAATTTCTCTTAACTATTTATAATTTCGACTAATCGGAACTCTCTTGTATCTTATATTCTCATGAATTGAAATCGAAATTATAATCCCTAATTCTTTCCGTACGAAAATAATTGATATTTTAAATTTGATTTATTCATTTTGGTTGATTTATTTGGGTGCAAATTTACCCTAATTGATCCTACTATTGGATGTTGATTAACTAAAAAGTAATATATATATTATTATTATTATTTTTATTTTATTTTTTTTCTGTAAGATTCGTGTGCTTGATGTAAGCTTGACAATTGAAGTGATTCCCACAGTCACCCATGTTTGCAGGTGCATCATATGTGCTAATTTTCTAATATAAATTATTGTTTTTAATTAAATATTAATTAATAGCATAATAGTATAATAACAATAAGATAATTTAAAAAATTTAGTATATGGTTGTTGAGGTTAGTGATACATAGTAGTTGTGGGTGCTGATTACAGTGGCAGTTAATAAAAGGTGTTAGAGATGGATAATTGTGACTAGTAGCTATCGGTAATGATGGTTGACGTTAATAATTTATGATAGTAATTGATGATATATGATATTTATAATAGATGGTAACATTAATTAATAATATAAAATGATGCTTCATATATTGATAATTGTCGATAACATCAGTGATAGTAATTATCAAGCCTGGTGATGAACTATCGTATGATTGTGATTAAGGATGATCGTTGTTGTTGATAGTAATTGATGATTGTGGACAATAGAAATGAATGGACTAGTTATAGATTGTTGTTATTTTGAATTTTTTTAGTGTTAATAACAATTTAATGATCTTAATATTTTATTATTAAAAAAAATTAAAATTAAGAATATAATTAATTATTAAAAAAACAAAGAAGCAAATAGGCTATAGCTGGAGAAGTAAATGGCTCGATGTTCACCGCTCTTCTGAATTCTTCAGGGATTTGACCATTAATGGACCACTTTGACCTTCCTCTTTTATATATTGGATAAAAATATTTAATTTTTTCTAGGCATATTTTTGTTTTTTGTTTTATTTATTGAGTTAATTACATGAATATTTAAGATGTCGAATATATAGATCTTGTTCATGAATTAACGAAAATATATAAAAGTTTTATTAATAATTGAGGTCTGCATACATTCATTCTCCGCAAATCTCACTTAAGAATCATTTTGAGTATGTTGTCATTATGTAAAAGCTCTTTTTGCATATTATTTGAAACTTAATTTAAAAATCATATTTTGAGTCGAAGTATATGAAAATATATTGTAATTCTACCCCTTGAACATTGAATATTTTGGTATACCACATACATAATTTTTACCTTTTATTTTGTATCTCCAAAATCTTTTTGATACGATATGTCTTGTTAGATCGAGAAATGAGATTTTGTAGGGGAAGTGAGTAGATAAAATATAAGTTTATTTAAATGCAAAATTATTATATATTTCTTGCTTTTAAATTTTTTAGTGCTATTTTTATTTATTGTTTCCTCTTAAGAAATTTTTTTACAATGAATCTTGTGGTTTGGGGTGATGCATCTTTTTTTTTAAAAATAAAAATAAATTAATAGGTGCAATGAATGAATTTATTTCCATGTAAAAATTTGTATTTTATACACATTCACAACAGATATACAAAAAAGTCTCAAATCTTATGTAACTAACTTTATCAGTTATACAAATATACGAAATATTCAACATGCATCCAAATTCAAAAAATATAGTTTATCAACTTAGTGGTTTAGTTTAAATAGGTCTTATTTTAGTAAAAATGTTACTGATTTAGTAAAGATTAACAACTAATCTATGTATTATTGTAAGTTAAATAACATTTATATATACTTACTTCGTTTTTAAAATACTAATCACATTTAACTTTTGATAAATCAAACACATAAACTTATGCGGACTTGACTCTCTAACATTTATTTCACATGACTAATTACCTTATTGATTAAATTTTGAAAATCTAAATATAATCACTATTTCTTTAAGAGTCCAGATAATTATTTAATAATAAAATAGTATTTAAGAAAAAACATAATTTACTAAATATTGACAAGTATTAAGAAAAATTGTATTTTTAGTATAAGAGTTAACTCAAATAAACACACAAAAAAAATATTAGTTAAATTGATTTTCTTAACGTAAAACATGACAAATATTTTAAAATGGAGAGTAATAAACTAATTGTATTGGGAAATGTACACACACTGTTTTTGGCTGACAAAGGTTCACGAGATCACAACATGGGATTCTTCATTCTTCTTCCCATCAATCCTCCCTTTAACCCTATTCAATGACCCCATATCCTATCTTTTTTGTCTCTTTTCTCTATACATAATACATATAAAATTTAATTTAACTGAACTTGTTATTTTCAACTCGATATAAAATTATATAGGAACTGGCTTGAATATATTATTGAGCTTTTAGAAAAAGTTTATCTGTGTCATTTGTTAAAAGTTTGACTTGTCTTATGTCTTACTGTTAAAGAAAATGCTTATTCATGCCTTTTTCTTAACTCCGATTTTATAAAATCATTTTTTACATTCCAAACAACTTTTAACACTTTTTTCAATTGGAGTTTTTGAATCAGATGTATTCTTTTTGTTTCTTCGTCCTTAAAGAACACCAAAGACAGATAAAGATCATTAACAATTTCCAAATTTTCAATATCTTCGTGAAGAATTGAAGATGTTGAAAATTTAGGAGTTGTTTATGTTCTTAATGTGTTCTTGGTGTTTTTAAGGAAGAAGAAGCAAAAAGAGTGTATTTGATCCAAACACTTCAATTGGAAAGCGTTAAAACGTTGTTTGGGGTGTCAAAAATGGTTGTGTAAAATTAGAGTTAAGAAAAAGGCATGGATGAGTCTTTTCTTTAACAACAATGACAGAGATGAGCCAAATTTTTAACGGATGACATAAATGAGTCTTTTCTGAAAGTGCAATGACATATTTGAGCCTTTTCCAAATTATATCGTCTATTACATATAAATAGTAGAATTCAATATCATTTGAACTAGAGAGTAAATGTTTCTTTTATGAAAATTAATTAAGATGTTAGCTAATTAAAAAAAATTAATAATTTAATTGATTGATTATTTTATTTTTTATGAATATTCGATTCATCACTTTATAGTTAATCCCATTCCCTAATTTTCTTTACTTTATCCTCAATTTTTATTTATATTTATTATAAAGACACTAGATGATTTTAACTAACACGCAATTACATAAAATAGAGTAAAAAGGAAGAAAATGATATGACAACTTTTAACAAGATTTCGTTGAGCGTACGTACTCGAAACAAGAGTTGTGAGAATTTCACACTACAACAAAACAAAAGATACGAGATATCGATCCAAGTTACAATCCTCTTTTAAAATCAAAAGCTAACAAAAAAATAAATTCAAATTTACGTCGTGTCACGTTGATAGTTATTTTTTGTCTGTATAGTAAAAATAACTTTTCTACCTTATACATAAAACAAATAAAATTTGTGTATATTTCTCTCTTCATAGACCTCACGTGTGAAATTAATTTCTATTGTAAAAATGAAATTTTTCGAAAACAATGAATGGTTAATAAGTGAACGTTCATTATTTTCGGGAAAATAAATTTCTTACTTTGAATAAAAAGAAAACACTATGAAAGTTTTCATTTTTTTAAGAAAGATTTCTATTCTTACCCTATGGAAAGTCGAATTTTCCAAAACCTTATTGAAACAGAGATTATTATTTTTTTATAAACAAAAAAATATAAATAGAAAAAAATGTTTCGAATAATACAAAAACTGATGACTCATTGACACCAACTAAATTTGGAATATCTTCACGAGTCATTTTTTGTGAAGACTTGCTATAGCTATCTTAATTTGGATTTGATTTTCTCAAAAATAAGATGGTTAGGAAGATATTAATTAATAATAAAAAATTAATTAGTTATTGGAAAAATTTATGCATTCTTTTATGTAGAGTTTAATTATTCAATTTCTTATTCTACATAAAATAATATATAAATTTCTTAATAACTTATAAGTTACAAATCAACTATTATATCAATTTCATATATAATACAAAAAAAAATTACTACCAAACATAATACAACATGTTTTTGACCTCTTGTCGTTTTCTTTAAAAACTAGCAAACATGATAACCATCACTTCTTGTTCTCTTTATTCATACTTTCATACATATAACTTGTTTCGCGAACTTCTTTTTTAAGCATGACTAACGTCTAATCAAATGCACTATTTAATATTTTTATAACGTGGATATCACTAGAGAGTAGATAATATCATATCAATTTTTAAAAATATATACATAAAATATCTAGTTTAATAAAGAGATCATAAGGTCACGTACTTCATTTTGAGTGTATAAATTAATTATTTCTCATATATAAATTGATGTTTAAGAATATTAGATTTTGAAAAATGATTTGGTAGATAAATAACTTATACTAATTAGGATAAAATATGTAAACGAATAATCATCTCTTTGTTGATATGTAAAAGTGAATCTATTTTTTGAAATAATGGACAAATAAAAGTAAACGAAAAACATAATTAACTATGAAATCGGTTGTTATATAGCTCATAGTTATTATTTAAAAAATAATAATTAATCGTCAAATAAAATCATCCATGAATTTTTATTACTTAGCAACACAAGTTGTTGGTCACTATTTCCTCTTCTTTTTCTTTCTTTTTTTCTTTCTTGGTGAGAAAATGAGATGTGACTCTTGATAAATTACTTAGGTATAAGAAAATTATGGGAAAAGAGCAAATAAAACTATAACCTAAAATGGGAAGTTTGATTTTAATTGAGCACATGCAACTCTCAATTCTTATTCATGTTTTATGCATTGTATTCATTAAAGACTTTGGGGTCAATGTATTGAAACCACCCCAACATGAATGGACTATGATGGGGGGCCAATTTTGCAATAAATATAGTTTGCTTTATTGACTAAGCATTTACTATTTCTTCCATCAGAATAGTTCTAATTTAAAATATATATATATCTTTTTATTTTTTTATTTGATATTCGATTTCTATCGTTATGCTTATTTTGTTATATAGAGTGTATACCAATAATGGTAATATATTATGATTGGGTAGGTGAATTTTTTTCTTTAGCCAACTTACTAAAAAATTGGTAGTAAAATCCATGAGTCACTCTCTACTGTTACTAGACCTTTATGTTCACATGGACAATGCCTTGTGGGTTTCATTTATGTTGAACTTCATCTATTCCGCGCATATAATATCTTATCTTAATTGAAAAAAATGCAAATATAGTATTTGATTGTAGTGATAGTATATTTGTGTGATCGATCGTATATATATGTTTGCGATGTTTACTTTTTAAAGTAGAGGTTGAACGGTATGTGTAGCCAACAATATGTATATCACTTATATGTATGTTGTGCGCAGTAATAACTAGGATTTTTAGATATACAAATACACATATATAAATATAAATATGTTATGAAATTATATATCTTCGATCTGTTCTGTAATTTTTGTAAAATATTAAATGTAATGTGTGGATCGAAATCGCGAGATCAAACAAGTTTATCCTTTATTTATAATGGATTATTATGGTTAGTGTGTAACATCCTTAATAAATGAGTTGGTGGGCTATTATTTGAGCCATGGTCCATTAAGTTGCTTTTTGTTGGACAAAAGGTGTTGGATGTGAGTCACCAAGTTGATTGGATCCAAAATGATATTGATTCCTCATTACCTAATTACCTTCTTGTAAAGCTCCTTGACCTAATATGTATTGGTTTCCAATGACCTATGACATTTGAACTTTTTTAATTTGGTTTTCTTTGATATTTAGTATTTCTATTGGAATTCGATTAAATAAAATTTATTTTTTGTTGTGCGGCTCTCGTGAAGCAAATGAAGGAAAGCTCTTTGAACTTTCGAGTGAGCATACACTTACTAAGTGTTGCTTTAAAGGCGGGTTAAGCCCTCTACTTGCACTATCTACCAATTTTGGGTTTGGGGGAGGGGGGATTTAAGAGCTTCCTAACAAAAGTGATGACATGTTAGTATTCAAATTCAAGACATCTAATTAAAAATAAATAAATAGTTATTATTTAACTACAACTCTTGTTGGTCATTTGAAACTTATTCATAATTTTTTTTCAAACGGTTGAAGGACTTCCGAAGCATTTACAAAGAATAATCTTAGTGAAAATATGGGACAAAATCCAAAAAATACCATGTTTAAGATATTATAGTTGACATATAAATACTATTTTTTTCCTCCAAGACAAATAAATAAATTCTATCTTGAAATTTCAAAAATTAAGTTTAATAGGGGATGCAAAAACACTCTCTGTGGAAATATTTTTTATTTTCAAAGATGGAAGAAAGATCCAAACTTAAGAATAGAAGGATCTTATCCCTTCCATAACAAATATTGGTGATTCTTAAGGGAAAATACATGGTTAATCAAACATATACTAGTTAATTAGTCACCATAGCTATAGGTTTAGTTAATTATCACTCACGACCAACATTCAGTGATAATTACATGAGTTTTGAGTTCGTATAATTCGCATATTTGTATAAATTTTGTATAATATAATTTGTATAACTGCTTAAAGTTCAGATGTTTGTGTTTGTATAAATTTGTTATTTCGAGTTTATACAAAAAATCTCAATTATACAAACGTACTCGCAAATTATACAAACCCGCGAATTGTACAAACGAGACAACTTAAACTGTAGCTACAACCCATAAATATGCAAATAGTAGCTATGTAGCATAATTAAGTTTATTATAGTAGGTATTTGCGAAAATTTCCATTTTTTAAAATAAATCTATACAATAGTAATTTGGGTAATTTTCCCTTGTTTGATAATATTGTGATTGGGCCTGTGAGTTGGGCTTATGGATTTCAAGCCCATAGTCCTCTTTTAGCTTGTTTGCGTTTACAACAAGCAATTGGATTCCAATTTGGGATCCGAATTCCGATTGATTTTGCCGTCCAATTTCAGATGACACCGGAGTAACTCTCCTCTGCCGTTTAATTTTTTTAATCTCCGGCGAAATTGAACTGTAAGTTATCTCTTTTTGTCTCCTGAGAAGGAAAACCTAACATTTTTTTGTGCATTATATTGTTAATGGTAGAATACAAATGGTTAATTTGATTGCAATTTTTTTTGCACTCTGAACTGGTAGAAGTTTTACTTTCGAATTCATCTGAACCTAGTAGAAGTTTACCAAATTGTAACCAATAGTAGGTCGAATCTCATAATTTTAGAAATACAATGAGTTCAATGCTAAGTATCTTAAAGGTTGAACTCATAAAGTTTGAATACTGGATTCGATTGTGTCTATGTTTACATGTTAACTTGCACTGCCAACTTTTGCTTCTGACAGTGTTCTAATCTGTTTTTTTAAAGGACGATTGATCAATTTTCAATCATCCGTTGACTATTAAAGATTTGATGTTTGGTTTCTCTATAAAAAGATAATTTTTTGGTATGTCAATGTTAGATTTAGATTAGAATGCATATGGACAATTCATATAGCCGACCTCAACCAATTGGGGATTGAGGCGTAGTAGTTATTGTTGTTGTATGTATTAATTTTATCATTAGAAAGTACATATTAGGTGTATAATTCGTACTTTGTAGAAATGAATTTATTAGGAGATTGAAAAAGATAAAAGGGTTTTTTTAGTAGGACATTTTGTGCAAGTCACTTGATAGCTCAAATAACGACATGGATAATTCCCAAATTATGTTTCAACAAAGGAAGGCATATGGCATGTTTGGTGAAATTCAGCTGGCAAAACACTTCCAGAGTTTTCATGTATCAAAGTAGATGCTTTAGATCTGTGTAATTATCTCTAGGTCTACTTGTTGAAGTAGAACCGTCCTTGGGAGTGGATAGAGAGCTGCCAAAAAACCTTCAGAAAGCTGCGTCTATGTGCCAAAATGGGGCAACTTAAGGCGCACTCTTCTAAAAGGAATGTTATGATATAAAGTGGGCTGATCATCCGGGGAAACGAGGCACATGCGCTCTCTTGGAGTCAGCATATTATTGGCCGCAAATGAGAGAGAATTCCAAAAGAAAAGAGAATGAAATTTCAGTTTCCCCATTGACTTGCGTAAAAGATTATTCAATATAATTAGCTGTCAGTAGTGATAAATTCTATTTATTTTGATTATATATTAATCATATAAACATTTCCCAGCTGTGAACTCCCCCCTTGTCTTCACTTATATGGCTAGCTATGAAGTGGGGGTCAGATTGTGGGATGTATGGGTGAGAAGGGGTCCATGTGATTGCAATCAAAAGCTAGGTATTTGAGTGGAGAAGGGTAGAGGGCGGGGATCATTACCCAGTGAATTTCGAATTGCGCATCACTGTCTCTCTGGAATTTGTCGGTTATCCAACAAGGAGTTCATGTGACTGCATGGACCTTGTGCACATTGAGAATTTATCCGCGGTCTGTTGCTAGGGTTGTGAGTTTCTTAGTAGGTCAGAAAGAATGATCTAAAATGAGAAATTCAAACAAAAAAGGAAAAAGAACTGTCATTACAGAACTTCCATGTTATAAATTTCTTTGTTTTTGATGACCGTGGTGTCCGGGCCAGCTTTCACGCACCTCGACTAATTCCACGTTATAATTATTAAAAGGGAAAAAGTTAAAAAATGCTGAAAGAAATAATTGTTGGTCAAACTAGTAGTTGAGTTGTTATAGGCTTTGCAAGAGAAATATGATAACTTTGCAGTTCAAAAGTTCCAGCCATGCCCATTAATCTTACATAAAGTGTTACGTAACTCTCTCTCTTTTGTCCTGCCATTCTTCATTATGCTGGTCTAGTTTCTGTTTGATGATTTAAAGCTGGTTGAGTTTTAGAACATTTGCATATTTAGTGAAAATACGTCTTTGATGTAGATAAATTCTCCCATAATGCCGTTTACGGGAAAAAAACTATTGTTCTTTAACTATTTCCTTCTCATAACATTCCCATTCATTTCCTTCCCCCTTTTTTGTGTGGTTTAAGCAGTTAGTTTCTTATATAATGTGAATAACTTCCTCTGCTCATGACTTGACTTGATGTTCTTTACCAGCCAGGTTGCTGAAAAGTTATATAACATGGGTGATGCAATTGATTTAACTGGAGATGGAGGTGTTATGAAGAAAATTGTGCAACGATCCAAACCTGATGCTATTGCTCCCTCAGAGAGTCTTCCTCTTGTTGATGGTATGGGTCACATAGCTTGCTTTTGACATTTAACATAAAACTTCTACATTCTTTCTGTTTTGTGTTGTCTGTCTCTGTTGCATTCACTTTTCTCATTTTCTTTTTGGCATGTCTCTTATTACAGGCTACTTGTACAGTTATTAGGATAACACTTGAATGCGTAATGAGCCTTTACCGTGTAACTGTAGCTCTCATGCCATTACATCCTTCACCCATGCTGTTTGACACTGTAAATACATGTTGTGTCTTCCTTCATTGGTATGCTCAATAATCACCTCTCTCAAACATTGTTTTAAATAATCCAACCTCTACAATCATAGAACCTTAAGAGAACAAGATGTGTATACCGTTACTTCATGGGTGTACAGATGTCAATACTTTGCAAGGGGAGAGTGTTGTAGTTACTGCCTCTTTGCAAGGCAAGGGTGCTCCTTGTAACATCAAAGAGGAAAGCAAAACATATTGCTTAATTTATTGGGGTAAGTGGAGAAAGTATAGCTATTCAAAATCTGGGATATGCTGATGTTGAAAAGCAAATAGGCCTTCTTTCTTCTTAAACTTGATGGTTAAAATACTTTAAGAATGTAGTTTATGGCAAAGAAAGAAAAATTGAGTGAGAGACTTGAATTGGATAAAAAGAGGTGTAAAGATCTGAATTTTGAAGCAATAATTCCTCAAAAGTCACTGTTAGTACGTTTAATACAGTTACTGCTATAAATTAGGCCTCAATTGGGAGCTCCAGCTATTCTGCATCCATCGTCATGAAGTTCAGCGGATAATTCAAATGCCGTAATAGTATTCCATCCCTAATTCAAGAGTGATCATTATTAGATTTTGACAAGTGTAACTGTTGAGGAAAGTTTTGTTTGAGATAACCTCATAATCTGAGGTCTTTTTTTACCTGGAGAAAGTCTCAAACTGTGCTCTTCTACTTATGAACTGGAAATTACATGTTTACATACATAAGCTTCTAAATTTTGTTACTCCTTAATGCTTGTGACTGAAATACTAGACACCGATCAATATTTTGTATTAGAAAACCAGGTAATTTTGTCCCTGGATTGACCTATGCACTACTAGTGTAGTCTCAGTGCCTGCACTAATTCTCTTCTGGCAACAATTAAAAGAAAAAGTTCAATTTAAGCTTAGTACTCTGTTTTGTGATCCCAATATTGAAAATGACCATTTTGTCCGTACCATCTATCTTGTTTCAGCGATCTCATCTTCAAAATCACATTTTCTTAGTTCCTAAATAGCGCATATTTCTTTTTAATAGTTCTTGAAATAGCTACATCTTAGTCAAGATTCAGCATATTAATCTTTTCCTGTTTTTTGGTAACAAAACAGTTCATTATGAAGGCACTCTTGCTGATACTGGTGAAGTATTTGATACTACCCGTGAAGATAATACAATTTTCTCCTTTGAGATAGGCACTGGTTCTGTTATTAAGGCTTGGGATCTTGCACTGAGGACCATGAAGGTCGATATGCTCTTTAACTTGCGGTGGTTGTACATTGATCTTCCAGGTTGCTCAACCTTTTTTAATTTGATCTTCCAGGTTGGGGAGGTAGCTGTAATTACCTGCAAGCCAGAGTATGCCTATGGAAGTGCTGGGTCCCCACCAGATATTCCCCCTGAGTAAGTTAACTCTGTAAATCTCTTTTACATGCTGCAAGCGTCTCTTGTCATGAAATAGCTGATAGTACCCTCAGGTGCGATTGACACCGAACATAGATATATTTATGCAAACCCACTAAAATGAACATATATTAAACTCCAATTCATAACTTTGGGAGTATGATAAGCTTAGTTCTAAGAACTTAAAAGTTAAAACCATTAAGTTTAAATATTGGATGTGTCTCCGTTATGAGGTTTTAACTGAAGAAGAGAATTCGTGCTCCTTCTCCTGATCCCAACATTCATATGTACTCTATTAAGCAAGGGGAATAAAAACAACAATGTTTCTATATTAGGAAAATGATCATGGGTCCACTTTGAACCATTCAAAATAAAGTCCCTCTACTAAATGGTGAAACTCTAAACCGGTCTGGGAGCCTAGGGTTCTGTAGATTGACTTCACCTTACCTGGGCATCCTTTTTAGCATTTCCATCTCATCAAGTCAGTAAGACCAACTTCCATGTAATTCCAGCACTCCCAGCATGTTAAAGCAACATGACGTTGATTGGTAGCAAGACAATCAATGTTTTGAGCTGGGCCGGACGGTGTTCTTTGTGGTAATCTAATTGCTGAGTTTGAAACATCTTAATACAGGGCAACCCTTGTTTTCGAGGTTGAGCTGGTGGCTTGTAGACCACGTAAAGGTTCTAGTGTCAGCAGCGCTTCAGATGAAAGGGCTAGGCTGGAGTAAGTGATCTCTCTCTTTCTGTTAGCTCGAAAAACATGGTTTCAATTGAATGGAATTTCGACAAAACAATTGTTGGCACTGTATTAAACAGGGAACTAAAGAAGCAAAGAGAAATGGCAGCTGCAGCTAAGGAGGAGGAGAAGAAGAAGAGAGAAGAAGCCAAGGCCGCAGCAGCTGCTCGTATCCAAGCCAAACTTGAAGCAAAGAAAGGAAAAGGGAAGGGCAAAGCGAAGTAAAAATCGCCATGTATTTATAATATATTTATACACTAGTAGCATATACTCGTAGACGTATAGAAATACCTGATGGTGTTGAATATGCTAACTCGTATTCTTTTTGCTGGATATTTCTAAGCTTTCATATTGTTATAAGTTACCATATGGTTGGGATGGGTTATCTCATTTTAACGGGCAAAGAAATTCCCTTTATTTTTGAATTATTTTATACAGATGCCTTGGAAGAGAGTACTTTTCGAATTAATTAGAGTCCAATGAGAATACTAAACACCATTTGGAAAACCACGAACAAAAATAAGAGTAATTGTAATTTTGTTGAAAAAAGGCAATGGACAAAATTTAATTCCCAGTACAAAGTTGATTTACTACTTTGATTGTATGTAGGAATAATTATCATTCTATCATTAAATTAGAGTAAGCTTTTGCTTTTCCTATTATTCATTGAAGCAAAAAAGTGGTGGTCCAAAAATATTAATTTAAAGATGCCAAAAATTAGCCACTTATTCTTGGGAATGTTTACTAAGAAGAGACAAATCCCATGATTTAAGGTCCTTAATTTCCATTTAATTAGCAAAAACAAGCTGTAAGAATCCAAAAGAAAACTAAATTTGTTGTCAGCACATGACACGTTCTCAACTTTTTGATATGATTTGTCATTCCATAGATGTTTAATTTATCCTCTTAATAATAACACGGATTATATAACCAAAATGAAGATTATAATGTCCAAAAAGATCTTTTATTTCTCACAAGAGTTTATTCACTAAATTATATAAATAACAATATGATTAGAAAGTCAATTTTTTTAATTTTTAAGTGGAATGTTAGATTCATGTCACCTAAGCAAAATTTGAATAGTCTTTCATCATTTATATGCCATTTTCCAACATCATTAATCAATTAACCACTTTTTAGTTTATAATAAACGAACCCCGTATGGGGAGTTGGGAATTATATTACAAAATACAAAAAAGTAAACGCAACAAAATATCAAATTTTTTTTGATGTCCACTACATAACATATAAATAATTTTAACCTTAGACGCAATGTAAATGTTCAATAAAGTAGAGTCAAATGAATCCCCTCACGTCCCATAGCTTCGCCCATGGTTGATGTCAAATCAGTTGAAGTCGACTAGATGAATCTTTACGAGTCACAATCATTTCATTGTAACACATCGCAATTCAATATTTGAAGATTTAAATTCTGTTAACCATAATCACAACTTATTGGTATCGCCTATATGAATTCTTTTTCCACCCAAGTACCAAAGGTGAGCTAAATTTTCACCAAAAATAGCTCCAATGCTAGCTTATTTTTCAACCGGAACATACTCAAATGCCAAGGCACACGATGCAGTTGATAGTGACGTATATACACAGATTTGCACCCCATCGTCCTCTTCCATATCAAGAAAACGAAACGACAATGTAGGAAACATCCAACGACAACTTTTGAATCTAAAGGAGATATAAAATCAAATGCTTAATGGCATCCATCCGGCCTTACGCTTCCCTTTCTTTATCAGAATTCTGGTCATCTCTGTCCTTTAGCAGAGAGCCTCAAATGATCTCCACTACTATAATTTGATTGTATACAATTAACCAAAGGTCCACACAGCTCATGGTCCACTATAATACATCAAACATACCATGACAATCTTATAGAAAATGAACAAACCTGAGTGTGTATTAGGACAATGGAGGCCACACATAATTGAGCTAAGCAGACAGCAGCTAGCAGGTCCCTCAGAATATGGAAATTCAGTTGCAAAAACTTTCCAAGTCAAGTCTGATTAGTTTAGTCCCACATCATTACCTGTCATCACAAACTATTAAACAACACCACCATGCTTAATGGAGTTACTTTAAAAAACAAAATATTGTATCAATCAGATACTCTTCACTTGAAACAAGAACTAGTTCTTATTCTTAGCAGACAGGGAATGCACCAAAACATACTCACTGCCCCACCAAAACACTTTTCCATAGAATATCTGTCACTTCCCACAAACAACGTGTATCAGGCAAATCCGTTCAATAAAGTCTGAGACATCATGGTGTTGAGTCGACTTTATTGATCCGCCACACTCTAAAGTGTGTACCCCACTAGACTAATAGGTCCCCTATCCTAAGAAATCACTAAAGTACTCTATAAACCAGCCTCTTTTCTTTTCTTAACCAAGAAGATTTGTCCCTAACAACTGGCTTCTTCTCAGAGGTTCTCAATGTCATCTTAAAAGCATTCATTCCACCATTAGAAACCACCTTTTTATTTATCACCACAGTACAATTTACAATCCCACTCAGCCTAGATGACCCCATATGTTATACAGGTCTAATTTAGTAAATTAAAAGAGCTTGCTGAGGTTCTCAAACTATAACTTTAAACAATCCAACTAGTGGTCCAAAAATCTCATCAGGCTGTTGTCAAATAGCCATGTATTCTTCTGAATGTTTCATTCAAAAGAGACAGATCCATTTGATGGCCAAATGCAAAGGTGTAAATGTCCCAAAAATCCCAGTTTCTTGTCATAACATGGCATAGTGCAAACTGTTAACACGAATGACAATTACATAAGCATTTAACTTACTAATGGAAGAGCCAAACACGTTTGGTTCTGTATACAAGCAAACGTTACACACCAGGAATAAGACGAGAACATCAATTAATAACCGGACAATCTGCCAGATAAGCGATAACTAATAGTACAAGATTTAGGCAGTCTATTTGCTACAAAACAGAATGTCTTTTGGAAGCCTCGTTTCTGCCAAGATGTATCATACGCTGAAATACGGCTAAGAATCTACTTGTCACTCTTGAGTTCATAACTAATCAAAGCAGCTCATGGTCCACATCTAGCCATACATGAAAACCTACCATTTCCACCTTAAGAAATTGAACAAAGGAGAACGTGAACAATCACTCGTATTATAAACTATATATAGGAAAATGGAGATATCACAGAGTTTAGCTATACCCTGTCATTACAAATTAGTACAAAACTCAGTTTTCTGCCACCATCCCAAATGGGATCACTTTACAGAACAGCAACAATAGCATATCCAGCATAATCCCACAAAGTGGGGTCTAAGGAGGGTAGAGCATATGAAGACCTTACCACTACCTTAGAGATAGAGAGGATGTTTCTGACAAACCCTTAGCTCAAGAAAAAACACTTCAAAGCAATATAGAGAAAGAAATAACGGAAATGATAACCACACCAGACTATTTTAGGTCCCATCCTAATAAAATGCTGCTAGGGCTCTTTCGACTTTGCTTCCTCTCTTTTTCAAAGTATTCTAATTGATACCCAGCTCCACTTATAATTCATATCCAGGAGGATTGAGCTAGAAACACTCTTCTGTCCTGAAAAGTTTCCTCATTGAATACACGTCTACAAAGTCTTAGCCAAGAAGGCTGGAGCTACATCAGGCCTGCATTTCACCACTGAAAGACACTTTTTTAATCAACATATGGATTCTTATGTAACACCTATCAAAAAGTTATTAGGTTCCCACTTTGCACAAGATTCATAGGCTCATTTTATCAATCAAAATCACTTTTAACTTATCGATAACCTGTAACTTTCAAAAAGCAAATCAACATATCTATCAGCCGGTTAATTGATGTTACCATCAGAGTATGCAATAACATGGCCTGCTAATTCGACCTCATTTCACCTTTCCAAGCTGTAACTGATGCTTACAAGAGTTTATCACCTATGAGTCGACACCACTTAAAAAACTTCCCTCCCAAACCGAAACACCAAGAATACAAACGTTCAACATTAATCATATTAAGCATATGTACAGAGTCTATCCTCTGCAGAAATCAATCAACGATAGTAGATAGCTTTCAAACTTCTAGAAATGACATCAAAATGTAGAGAACAAAGAGAATTCTGCTAAAAGGAACAACAATCTACAATTTATAAGCTTCAATGACCAATTTGATTACATGATCAAAAGTAAGTCTCTTAACTATCAAGACAAGACTAATTGCAGGGTCCCTATTGTGGGACGTACCTGAATTTCCAAGTAAAAAAGAAGCCATGATACAAGAAACTGAGAATTCATGTAAGCTTCATTAGTTCCAATAGAATTATCGAACAAGCGGGGGTGAATTTAAAAGACACTAAATCTTTAAAGGGGACAGATAAAAGAATAAAAAGGAAGAATTACACTGCAGGGAGCCAATTCTTACACTAATATATTCCAATGTCATCCACCCCTGCTATAGGATCTTCAACTCATTTGCATAAATATCATCTTAATAAATATCAAAAATAAATTCTTGCGTGCCATTGAAGAGCCAGCATTCACTTCCAGTGTATTTACAATGATGATAAACTTGTCGTGTCCACCGGTACTCAAGTTACCATCTTCTAACTCCATTATTAGCTTCGAAACCCCAGCCTCTGCGCCTTCTTGCTGTAGCAAGAAAGACAGATGACATTGAACTACTTCTGCTCTGATTTATCCTAGAATCTGAACTAGAGCTTGACCCTGATGAACCAACACCACCGAAACACGAAAACAAGTTACCAAAAAACCTCCTAAAGCCACCACTTTGTCGCGATTCGCTTCCTCTAGAACCCCATGAAATCCTCCTTGGAACTCCATTATTGTTATTATTATTAAAACCACCATCCATTTCAGTGAATACAACCGGAAGGGCTCTCTCTCCACCTCTCCTACCTAACCTCCCAACAGCAAATCCACCACCAGGTAATCTCCATATTGTCAATCCAACAGCTTCCTCCACCTCATTATTTGTTGCTACACTCTGTTCACTTGGTGCTCTATTCGGATCGACAACATCCCGACTCTCTGAAGGCAATTCATGCCTACAAACTGGACACGAATTGCGCAACGAAAGCCATGGGAGTATGCAATCTGAATGGTATAAATGCTTACAGGGCATTTCGCGGGCCTCAGTGCCTAACTCGAATGCCTCTTTACACACTGCACAACAAGATTCAGTAACAATATGAGAATGAATTATCTCAATTGTTGGCAACGACTCAATTGCAGCTTTTGAAGCTGGTGGATTCTCCATTCTTCCAATACCATTAGCTTCAATCTGTGCTAGCTGATCCAAAAGCCTATCGAAACCTGACCCGAGTAAAAACTCAGACATACTCGTAGGTAAAGGTCTCAAACCCGACCCGGTTCCATCATCATAATACAGTTCAAACCCCCCTCCACCGCCTCCACCACCTTCCCCTCCCGCGCCACCTCCATTGGTAGAACCACGAAGGACTATCACAGGATTAAACGGCGACCGGTCACCAGTATTCCTCCGGTTCCTACGAACACCCGGACTTGACCCGGAACCATAACCCGAAGCAGGAGACTGCTCCGTACTCCGCGCTGCCGTCTGCATCACCACCGGAGGGATACGCCGACGCCGTGACCCGGACAACGTGGATCGGGTCGGAGCCTCAATTTCTTCAACAAATCCCGTGTTACAATCAGGACAAGCAATCGATTCCTCGCTCCATACTCTGTAAAATCTATTGCATCTATAACACCAATACGTTGACGACATCGAAAAAAATCTGAACTTGAAATCCAAAAGTCAATCAATTCAAAATTCCCACAACCCCAGAAACAAATTCTTCAAAACCCACTTTCAGATCCAAAAATTTCACCAAATCAGCAACTCCTACAACCCCAAAAACAGATTCTTCCCAACCCAGTTACAGATCCGAAAATTTCAACAAATTAACCTCAAAAAAGTGAACTTTAGATCAAAACCCACCAAGAAAATAGCAAAAAACTTTGACTTAGAATTGAAATTGTTGAGCAAAATTTGAAAATGAGGGAATATTTTAGGATAGGGAGAGAGAGAGGGGGAAAATGGAGAGATGGAAGGAGAAAGAGTGGTGGTGAAGACAAATATAAGGAGAAGGGATATAGAGGCTATATTTTTGGGGGTGGAGGGTAAAATAGGAAAAAGATGTGCAATTGATGACTAGGAGTATGCCGTGTAATTGAAGCTGGCATTTATTGACACGTGTTAGTGGCGAAATAGTGTGTGGGAAATTTGGTCTCGAGTAAACTACTCTCCATCCCACTATTTCTATAGTCGGTAAAATTATCATTTTATTTATTATTTTTTAGTCTGAGAAGATTGATAATATTATCACACATTATATTAAGTTTTATAGAACGGTGGTTTGTGTAACAAAAAGGTACCATCGTTTTATAGTACGGTGATTTGATCAATTTTGTTATATAGGACAAAGTGTTGGTTAGAGGAAAACTCACAAGTTCATCAAGGTGTAAGTGGAGAAAATCAGGATGTTGAGATGGAAGTATGGGCATACTAAGAGCGGTAGAATTAGTTTGAGGTTATCCAGGACAATGTGTGGATGACCTCTGTGACAGACAAGATGAAGGAAGGGAGATTGAGATGGTTTGAATAGTGAAAATGAAAGGTGTGGATGCTCCAGACCCAAGCAAGGAGGTGAGAGAAGTTGGATATAGAGATTGATGACAGACAGAGGTAGGTTAAATAAGTATTGGGGAGAAATCATGATTAGGTAGGAATTACGATATGACACACAAACAAGATGAATGAAGGGAGATTGAGATAGTTTGGACAGTGAAAATGAAAGGTGTGGATGCTCCAGATCCCAGTAAAGAGGTGTGAGAGGTTGGATATAGAAAGATTGATAAAAGGCAGAGATGGGTTGAATAAGCATTAACGAGGAGAGATCATGATTAGGTAAGAATTAGGATATGCCACATTTTCACTTATCGATGATATGCCCTTAGATAGAAGGACATGAAAATCGTGAATAGAAATAGAAGATTAGTAGATAATAATTGAGACACTTATTACTTCTATGCCAGTCATAGTATTAGTATATTCATGTGATCTTTGACTTTTGATAACTGATTTCTATCTATAATTTACTATGTTTAAGTGACCATAACTTTGCATAAATGCATATCATGTTTTTCCTTTAATTGTTAATGTAATATATTGTCTTTCACAATATTATTCTTGCTTTGGAGATCAGAAAAAAGATTGCTTCTGTTCTGAGTGGATAATAACTTATGCAGTGGTNGTATTGGGGAGAAATCATGATTAGGTAGGAATTACGATATGACACACAAACAAGATGAAGGAAGGAAGATTGAGATAGTTTGAACAGTGAAAATGAAAGGTGTGAATGCTCCAGACCCCAGTAAAGAGGTGTGAGAGGTTGGATATAGAAAGATTGATAAAAGGCAGAGATAGGTTGAATAAGCATTAATGAGGAGAGATCATGATTATAGGATATCCCACATTTTCACTTATCAATGATATATGCCCTTAGATAGGAGGACATGAAAGTCGCAAATAGAAATAGAATATTAGTAGATAATAATTGAGAGTTGTCTTATTACTTCTATGCCAGTCATAGTATGCCAGTCATAGTATTAGTATTTTCATGTGATCTTTGACGATTTCTATCTATAATTTACTATGTTTAAGTGACCATATCTTTGCATAAATGCATATCATGTTTTTCCTTTAATTTTTAATGTAATATATTGTCTTTCACAATATTATTCTTGCTTTGGAGATCAGAAAAAAGATTGCTTCTGTTCTGAGTGGATAATAACTTATGCAGTGGTCGGCTTCTTTTCTATTTTTTGCCAGAAATCGTAGAACTTTATTATTTAAATTAAAACTGTATTTTATTTTAATTTAATTTAAGGCCTAAAGAGTAGCATTAAAAAGATTCTTTTTAAGTAGGAATATATATAGATTTAAGTGAGAATAAGAATATATGATCTTTTTTGAGAATTATCCAATTCTAGGATAGTCAATCTTAGATGGCGCCTTCTTTTCCTTTTTTCTTCTCTTTTTTTCCCACTAGATTTAAGTACACAAGTTTAGGGATATATATATATATATATACTAGTAAAGAAAGTCCGGGCATCAACATTAATAAAGTTATATTGTTACTCTCTCCGTCCCATATTAGATGAGAATCTTACTAAAAATATTTTTTTCATATTATTTGAGCACTTATTAAATTAGGATATAATTAATTAATTCTTTTCCATTTTATCCCTACAATTAATATGACCATTCCTATATTGTATGTGTATTTTTTGTAATTCATTTCAATGTGCATTGATATAAACAAAGGGCAAAATGGTAAAGTCTTCCAATGTATTAATGATTTCTTAATCACCGTATAAAGTTGGAAGTGCCCATCTAATATGGGACGGAGGGAGTACAATTTATGTATTGTTATAAAATTAGTAAAGATTGTTATAATATATTTTGCTCATAAGTGAGCTAATATAGAAACTTATTTGTCATTTGTCTTTTTAATTTCAATTTTAAATAGCAAATAAATGTAGCAATAAGATCGAGGGTAGAAATGAAGCATATCTTTCTAAATTTAAGTAAAAATAAACAGAGTAGAAGTAACATTAGGGTTATCGATAGGACGATTCATTGGGTTATTTTTAAAAAAATTATATCATTCAATTTTTCGGCTATTTTATAATGTATANATTTTTTTAGTACTACATAAATTGAGAACGAAGAAATGATCTATATTATTTGAAAATTGCGTAAAAGTATTACAAATCATACAATAAGAATTAACAATTTAAAATTTTAAAAGACTTTAATGCTTTATACTTATTCTATTTCCACTTTGGACAAAAATATCCTCCCAATATGCATATTTTTTTAAAACAAAAAGTGGGACCCATTATTGATGTATTGAAGGATGCTTTGGTAATTTTCCTATGATGAATTTGTTTTGTTTGTTGTTTATTTTTTTTTAAATAATTGTATAAAATATTATAAATCACAATAATTATTTACTTAAATATTCAAAAGATATAAAAATATGTAAAAGATCTGATTAACTCTTCAAATTTTATCGGTGACACATAAATTGGACAAATGAAATCATATATATTATTTGAAAATAACTTAGAAAGTACAATAATATACAATAATTAACAATAGAATATTTTAAAGACAAAAAATTTTGATTGAATCTCGAAATTTTATTAGTACCACATAAATTGAGAAAGATGAAATAACCTTTATTATTTGAAAATTGCGTAAAAGATATTACAAATCATACAACAATAATTAGCAATTTAGAATGTTAAAAGACATAAACAAATTTTTACCATAGTTAACAATAATTAAAAATTTAAACTATTTTAAATTAATATTGATTAACTCTTTAATTTTGTCTTTGTCACATAAATTGAAACAAAAAATGATACATATTGGGCCCGTGCTAGCACGGGCTCCGATATCTGGTATATATATATATATATATACACACACTTTATTTGAGATACTTTTAAAATTTATGTATAGCTAATACATATATTAGTTACTAGATACACGACCTTGTGTCAGCATGGGGCTCAATATCCATTTGTCTCATATTAATTGATTACTTTTCATTTTGCATGGTACTGAAAAAATTATAACTAAGAAAATAATTTTACTAATTCAACCCTTAAAAAATTTTGTGAGAATTTTACAAACAAATGTGACACTTTCAAAAGAAATTAACGGCAAGGGTAATATAGAAAAAATTTAAATAATGTTTTGTTGATTTAGTAAGATAATCAACTAATATGAGACAACTATTTTTATAATAATAGTCAATTAATATGGGACGAAGGGAGTGTCATATAACTTGAATAGTTAGCCAAATTTTAATATGATTTTAAAAAGATTTTAAGTTGTTAGTACTTTTTATATAATTTTAAAAATAATATATGTTACTCTCTTTGTTTCAATTTACGTGGCATATATAGAATTCCAAAAATTAATCATTTTTTTTACTATGTCTTTTAAATATTTAACGTAATTTTCAGATCATATATGTTACTTCTCCTATCCCAATTTATGTAGCACTGATAAGATTTTTTTAGAGTCAAGTGATTTTTTATATGTATTTTATACTTTTTAAATTGTTAATTATTGTGATGTATAAATTGATACCAATAGAATTTCGAGAGTCAATTAAATTTTTATATAACTTTTAAATATTTTAGTTGTTAATTATTATGATTTATAGTGTTATTTATATTTATACAGTTTTTAGATATATAACAAACTAAAAAAAAGACATAATTTTTCCATATTTGGTAAACAAATAAAGTAATTAGCATTTAAAAAAATGATTGCCATAAAAAATAAAATGAAAAAAGTTATGAGGTATAAATAAAGAAAAGGAAATAAAAAGTGGGACCTATATTATATGCATTAATTAATAGAAGGAAAGTGAAGAAAAAGAATGGCCCACATGCATGGAAAGTAGACAATTTTTTTTGCGCCGGTAAAGTAAAATGTGAAAGGGCTTTTATGTCAAATTTTAAAAGTACAACTACAAAAAAGTAAAGTACAATATTATTCATTAGAAAAGTATTAAAACTTGGACCAAATTGCCCTTAAGCTTTCCTAAATATGGCAAAAAACTGTCATGTTGAAAATTGAAAAACTATCTCTTCTATATAAGAGAAAAATAAAAATAAATATACAAAATATTTAATATTATGATATGCATTATTAATACATGAGAAATTATAATATCAACTTAATGCAAGAGATTTTAGTGCATGTATGAGTATATGGATAGACATAATTGTCCCTCAAAACTTTTTTCATATTCTTTTCACCGTATTTTCACACTCTATTTGACATTTATATTTAGAAAATATGTAATGTATGTTAATTTTAATACACCAAACAAAACACTTCAAAATAAATAATCTCAATACAATTAACTAATACAAACATAACTAATATCATCATCACTAATATACCTTATTTAATAGTATTATTCTTATACACTGTGTCAAAACGACTCCTTACTCATATTTAAACTTAAAGAGGAGAAGTTCTCCAATGTATATTATTTTATTTATTATATATATGAGTTTATCAAATAGTTTAAAGGGTGTATTTAATTAAGAAAACTACAGTACCATAATAAATATAATATGAATATTTTTCATGTTTTTATTAATTAATAATCACGCGAATTCAATGTGTTAACTTTGTTTTACTCCTTTAATCATGATGTTGGTTGAGTTTTACAAACTTAGTAAAAATACAATGTATTTGAAAATTTTCTACATATATAAATTTTGAGTTGAAAATAATGAGTGTGACTATTTTTTGTAATATATACATATAGCTTTTACTACCTTGTTATCTTAATGGGGAGGTTTGATTTTTTATTTTTTATTTTGTGTAAAGTAGGAAAGAAGTTTGAAAGCAACTACACATATATTAAGCAAATTATTAATTAATGGATTGATTTCATAGGCTACCTATATACAACTTTTTGCATATTAGCTTGGGTAGTTTGGTTTAGAAGTAAACTATCCTGAAATTAGTGATATCCGAATTAGTTGTGCGGTGATTAATAAAGGGAAAATTATGTGGAAACATAGCTATAATTTAAATTAATTACGATTTGCAGCTTAATTTTAGTTGTAATTATGTGCGTACCTCTCCTCACTTTTTCTCTGTCTCCTCTCTTGTCGCTTATACATATACAAATACAATTATATGATATATATACAAATGCAATCGTCTCTCTTCACTCTCTGCTCTCTCTCACTCATCTCTCTCATCCCTCTCCCAATCACGCTCGCCAGATATACAAATACATATGTATACCAGTTACATATATGAAATTATCTGATAGATATACATATACAACTCACATCTCTTCACTCTCTGTCCTCTCTCATTCGCCTCTCTCCTCCCTCTAACATGTAGCTATGAATCGTAATTAACAAACTATAGCTATGAAACCTAATTAAAATTATTTTAGTGAATATTTGTGAAAGTTTCCCATTAATAATAAATATAAATTGACAAAATGGCACAGCATAACACCCTTTTCTCTAAAGAATGTATTTTTTCAACTTTTGAAAACTATTTCTATTACTACTCAAATATAACTGCCTATTTTCTTTTAAAAATTGGTCAATCAACTCAACTCTTTAAAATAAAATATTTTTGACTTTTTAAAAAATTGATCAAGTAGGTCGAAATGCGTTTCGACACTCTTTAGATGCTCTAAGAAAATATCTCTTCTCAAATATTAAGTTTGAGGCCTTAGAAAAGACTATAAAGCTCATTCAATTGGTTAAATTATATTACTAAAATCTATCTATAATCATATCTATTGATACTTATAATATTTTAAAGGGAAAAATGTCTGAAATATATCCGAATTTTGATTGAATTTGCTATAACAATATCGAACTTTGGAAAGGACCTTTTACCCCCCTACACTATTTAATAGTGTACTTTAAAGGTATATATGTGTCCACGTGGATATCATAAATATTGCATCATTATAAATAGTAATGTGTCCACGTGGTACATATATACCTTTAAAATACACTATTAAATAGTGCAGGGATAAAAGGTTCTCCATAAAGTTTGGTATCGTAACAGCAATTTCGGCCAAAGCTGAAGTATTTTTCAGACCCAGCAAAATCTTAAAAATTAGATTAATAAAATATTCTTTAAAAAATTAATGGATCTAAGTACTTTTTTTAAAATCTAAAAGTAAAATAAGAACTTATTTGTATGATTCAAGGTTTGAAGCGTATAAATTTTTTTCAGGAAAGTTATTCGATAAATTTTCAAAAATTCTTATACAAATTAAAATAATAAATGCGCATGTGATATAATCGTTCGAGTGAATATCTACTAAAAAAAGTTATAAAAATAATCCAATTTATCCTTATATTTTTGTTACGATCCAGACCGTCGTGATTGACACCTACACTAACCCTCCGGTGGGAGAATCATTAATACTAATTAGCTAACTCAAGAACTACACATTTAAAGATATGGAAGCAGATTTAAATGCAGAAATAAAGTAGAGTTCCCATAAACTCCAAAAGTCTAACAATGACTATCAAAACATTGCGGAAATATTCCCTAGAAACTGAAAGTCAATGTACCAAAACTCTGAAGATACTAATTAGCTAACTCAAGAACTACACATTTAAAGATACAGAAGCAGGTTTAAATGAAGAAATAAAGTAGAGTTCCCATAAACTCCAAAAGTCTAACAACGACTATCAAAACATTGCGGAAATATTCCCTAGAAACTGAAAGTCAATGTACCAAAACTCTAACAAAGAACCATAAGTCTAAAGAAAATAGGTACAACCCAATTAAACATACGAATATCTAACTAGAAAGTCTGAGTCCGAAAGAGCGGCCTAAAATATAGAGAACTCGTGGCGGCCTGGAAGAACTAGCTCACCCTTGAATTCGAATCGATCACTAATCTCTTAGATGAGGTCTGTCAGTAGACGCCTGAAGATGTCATGTACTCAACAAAGAAAGAGCAAGTGCAGTATCAGTACGTACTACACAACCACAATGTACTGGTAGAATCACGCGGCTATCCCAGTAAGTGAACATATACAACATAGTAAACATGCATATACAAAATATAACACATATATCGATTATCAATCATGAACAACTTACAATTCCACATTCTCTTTAACAAGTAATCACGACAATTCAATGGTCCTCTCATGGAACCTATACCCAAACTGTTAGTGCACCGGAACGTGGTACCCGATCCAAGTTAGTGTGTCGGAACGTGACATCCGTTCCAATATGTATGTTGGCACGTGATATCCGTTCCAATATGTATGTCGGCACGTGACATTCGATCCCAGTTAGTGTGTTAGAACGTAACATCAGATCCATCCAACAAGCAATAATCACAATCAAAATGTACATTCTCAAAATCATACAATTAAGTGTTGATTCATGACATATATACAATCATTCATTCATTCTCATTTGCATTAGGTGTGATCAATATTGCAACATTCGTATACATACATACATTATAATGAAACAATTGCTAGCATACATAACACAAACAAGAAATCAAACCATCACCTACCTCAAAAACAAGCTTGAATCCTCATAAGAAACTTGATTCTTCCATTTCTGGATTCGTTCTGCTTGCTCTAGGTCTACAAACAATCAATTCATAACGAAGATCAATAATTAAGGTCTAATTTACCTGGATTATGACAGACCCAAACCCAAGACCCNCATATATACAATCATTCATTCATTCTCATTTGCATTAGGTGTGATCAATAATGCAACATTCGTATACATACATACATTATAATGAAACAATTGCTAGCATACATAACACAAACAAGAAATCAAACCATCACCTACCTCAAAAACAAGCTTGAATCCTCCTAAGAAACTTGATTCTTCCCTTTCTGGATTCGTTCCGCTTGCTCTAGGTCTACAAACAATCAAATCATAACGAGGATCAATAATTAAGGTCTAATTTACCCGGATTATGACAAACCCAAACCCAAGACCCAAATTATGAACCTAAGGTGCCGTTGGGGCTTTTTCCCACCATAAAAAACCAGTCCAAAACCCTCCCCCAACAATATTTAACCAAGATTCTACGATTTACGGATCGAAAGACGGATTAGGGGAGTAAAATTCTTACCTTTTGCACCAAAAGTAGAGGAAAACTGCCAAGAAATCGCCTAGGGTCGTCTCCTAACTCTTAAGAACGAAGTTTGCAGAATAATGATGTTTTTGGGGTTTATTTCCGACTTAAGTCGCGATTGTCCCGCTATGGCGGCTTTCATCCCTCCACAGTGACCCTGCCCTGGTGGCTTGCACGGAAACAGTGAGTCGAATTAAGAGTTCCAAACCCCCACTTCACAACACACCTTCATCCCATGACATTTAGAAACAACCCGTTCACGCTAAGATCAGTTTCGGGAAATCTACTCGCCCGAATTCGATTGCGTAAAGTTGTACCGGTTCCTTAACGTCTTAGCTATCTACTCATGTGATCAAATTCATTATCAGGTCTCTCATTCACTACTAGATCTTCCTAGAATTCACTGACTCCGATTTCGTCCAAATCTGAACTAGGCTAGGTATTCTCAAGTAACTACGAAAAAGTATTCTGACCCGATTTCTTTCCCCGATGACTTTTATATAACGACGGAAACAAGTCGTTACAATTTTTCTATTAGAGGGGCTGAATCTCGAGTTTGTCATAATTATTGTGAATGTTGATAATATGAGTATTATTGAAATTCATGTAAAACTTTCAAAAATAGTAGATTGTTATAAAGAAAGAATTTAAAATGAAATATCTTGGAAAAATAAGATTTTGCGTTGGTTTATAAATTGAAAAAATGAGATAAGCTTTTCCCCCATCTATCAACGTACATTGAAAATCTATTAAGGCAATTTTAATAGATTAAATATATCCATTGAGTACCTTAATAATTGTGCGATCACATAATAAAGATATATTTAAGCCTCGAAATAATAATTTTTTTTTTGATGTAGCTCCTCTTCAATATGAAGACATTAGAATGCCATTAAACGTGCATTCAAATACCTCTGAGAAACAATTAATATAAATTTGTTTTATTCAATTTAGTATTAATTGGTTAGTTGTCTAACTCACATCTAGAGCACAAACATGTTATTTATTTACATTTGGGGTTATAAATTTATAATCATATCATGTCGATCAACTAAATAAATTATACTGCTAATTTTTTAAATTATAATGTTGCTTAATAGATTGGGGATAGAACAAATCATACTTTCACCAATATGTTTTTATATTTATGATCTTCAGAAGAAAAGTGAAATAGATGCTCAATAGTTCACACAAACAAAAATTAAGTTAATCCGTTCAATAATATATTATCAATCTCAACATTTAAAAGTTTGGTACACAAGATAGAAATATAATGTCTCTAACATATCAACCGATGATTTCATTAGATGGGGTACTAAAATGAGAGCTTTATTTTTTTTCTTAATCAAGATTTTGTCCCAATTGAATTTTACTAGTGAGATTTTAATGTGAAAGTTAGAAATGTACATTATTAAATATGTGAGCTATTTTTTTTTTTACTTGAATTTGTTTTTCATAGATTTTTTTCTAATATATAATATTTAAGGAGATATATTATCTATTAATGAACATCCAAGGGGAGAAATACTCCTACAACTCTTTGAATAACTTTGCAATCATTTTCTGAAACATACAATCAAGCAAACAACTTTCAAGCAGTTTTTATAGCGATACATGACATAGCAACCATGCAAAGTGGATACTTGACAGGCCGACAAAAAGGACACTTGGTAGTCGTGCAAGAGCAACACGTGTTAGGTCACTTAACTTACAACGTAACATGTGTCACACCTAAATTCACCCTCACATTTCCTTACCTCTAAAATAAACTTTATTCCAACTTTTCATATATACATCAAATTGGAAAACAATAATAGTTCATTCTTTCCCTTCTCAACTTCTTTTAAGCCAAGCCATACTACTTACAGTACAATTTTGTCATTGCATAACATTATTCAGAATAAAAATGCAGATTTTAAGATACATTGGACCTAACCTCTGCATGGTTCAATATAGAAATATAGTTAGTTAAATCCTATATTTAGCTTAATATCTTTTATATAGTGGAACTTTGGTTTTTGCAATAGGTCTGCTCCACTAAAACTATATATGATACTTTTTAGTTCATAAATAGTGCATGAACTTTTTATTATTGCATTTTGGACCACATATATAATGAAAAAAAACTTTAATATAATTTCCTTTCTCAGTATGAAATCTAATTCAACTGAAATTAGAGAATCTGTTACTTACTTCTCTTTTGATAAAAGATCAAAAAATCAAAATGAATTAATCAGAAAATTCTGTTTCCCTTTATGAGAGACAGGAAAACTGAAAAAAGATTTCATTTTTCCCCACTCAAATAAAAGGTAGTGCAATAAGCTACCAAAATTGAGGGGTTATTTATCGAATTATTCGATCAAATTCACCGTTTATTTTTTTTAATTGACAAAATAAATTTAAGATGCAAGTTTTATGGGTTTAATTTTTAAATCTTTTAGTATTGAATTCATTATATTCTTAAAATTATAAGCTCATTTTATACTATTATTGTAATTTTAGAAATATTTTACACATGCATAAATTTATGATATGTCTGAAAAGTATTAGGTTTAGATGAACTTGACACCAATACTCTACACTGTACACACTACTAAAATGATCACTATTGTCCCACTGGAAAATAAATTTCTCATCCTTATTTACGATTGAAAAAATCTTTTTTTAATAGTAACATTCCCCTATGTTAGTCTGTATACCTAACTTATATACTGATTATACATATATTATATATGAATTACATGTATTATATACTTATCGATTATTTTTAATTTAAGTTGTTGAGGGGATATATTGGTAAAATTAAAAGGCTGTGTGAGTCATTGACAGGAAAAAAAGAAAAAAGTCTTCTCAAATTTGTGTGTGATGCTTTACAGTAAGTCATTCTTGTCATTTTGCTAACTGTTGCTCTTAAAAGTTGGTACTAAATGTGAGGGCTTTAAAGATTATTAGACCTTTTCTTTTTCTTCTTTTGAAAGATGCATCACTTTCATAGTGTGCCAAGCTAGGATTAGAGCTTTTAAAAGTATATTATATGCAAATAAGAAGAGAAGTATATATGACTAAGTTATAACTAACTTTTGAAATGGATTCAAGATTTAAATTTTTTTCATAATTTATTATTTGTGTTTATCCACATACCATAGATAATGTTGTTTGGTTAGAATGAATCAACTGTGCTCCTGCTTTAACAAATGAGAGTTTTCAATGAAATTGGTGAATCATGTGAGGTAATAAGATGTGTGGACAGATGACTCGTATAGTACCTGCTAGCGTTGCTATATAGTGAAAGGAAATGAGTTTAAATCGACATTTAAAAAAAAAAAACTAATAGAAGATATTAAACTCTCGAATGAAACTAATTATAAGTAACTATTGGTCATTCTGACGTGTCCTTAATTCATGAGCTAGTTTGATTAAGACCAAAAGTTTATTTTTAAAGTGAATTCTAGTTTAAATTGTCAAACAAATGATGATTCAATGAAAGAAGGACCACTACTATTGATATGGTTGAAGTCCCGATCACTAAAGAGAGCTTGTAGATTCATAAAAATAGGAGAAGAACCTTTATTTTCTTGCACGAAATCAAATTGTTGCATGCACGAGTGAAATAATTGTTTCGTACGAATTTACAATTTATAATATTGTTATAGATTAGTTACGAGCTCTGTGTATGCATATAAGATTACAATCATGCCTACCACCAATGAATTCGGTGAAATGATTAAAATTCCTCCATTTTTAAGTAATCATCACAAATTTCAATTTGGATCTCCGTTTAGAATAAATGATCATTGGATCGAATTATTCAACTTCAAAAATTTATTAGCTATGAAGTTAGAATTTTTCAAAGATGTTGTATAAGGAGACAACATTTAATTTCCTCCACATAACACTTCCCGACACATCCATGAGACAGTGACTAGCTATGTGGAGTGTGAATAGTATAATATGAAAGTCTAAATTATAACACCGAGAGAGTAAATCAATAATTAAAACAGGTCTAACTCTAATAATATTATATTATAATTTTACTATCAGTATCTTGAAGCTATTAGGTAATCACACTTTATTTACTTAAAGTATTTGGTAAAGTCTTGTATTTTTTGTATTTGTATTTCTTATGAATGATATGTAATATTGATCTTAAAGTTATGAAATTATGAAGAATTTAAAAACTATAGTTATTACTTTTGCTAGGTGCATCTCACTTTATTCTTTGGTGGAAAAAGTATAATATATATTAACCTTTATTAGTTGGAAGTGAACGCTATGTGTATCTAGTTTTATAAATTTAGGGTTGTAGAAAATTATGATCATTGACTTTTAACGATTGTTTCTATTTTAATACAGATGATCGAGTTTGATTGTTTATTAAATTTTGTCATAATTGCTAATTGTTTGGCCAATAAATGAATTCTATTTATTATCTAGGATTCATGGTTGAAAAAAAATAACTTTTTTAGATTAGAGAAGAATTTAAGAGGGCATAGATTTATGGCTAGGATCGACTAGAAATATACTTAGTTATCCTATTCAATTTCATAAACTCAATGCATTGTTAATATATTAATTCCATAAGAAAATTTTGATGGACTTAATTAACAATTAAGAATAAAAATAGTGATTATAAGAGGATCACTTCCTAGAAATCATTCACAATTTATGTAACATGTATATACCCCATAACCTTTTGTTGTAATTAAATGGATCTAATTAAGTACTTAATATTTAAATGTTTCATTATAAGAAAAGGCAAAAATTAGAAAATAAAATCACAAATAAAACCTTGTGATGTACATAAATGGAGTTAGAGATTTGAATTTTAGAAAATATAATTTACTATGTTCTGATTAATTATTTGTATATAATAAGTGAAAAAATTGCTACAAATTCAAATTTTATGTCAAAATTATTAAATTCTACTAAAATCGTATATTGCATTGTGGTATCCATGCACCAATAGTTTTTTAAAAAAAGTTTATCCAAGAAAATCTCTTATAAAATTATATAAGAATATCAACTAAGATAAATTAACATGTTATAATATACTTCTTCATATAAAATTCTCATATGTTGTACCAATACATATAATTTTAAATCCAAAAGATACCTTATGGAAACAAGGAACATGAATGATTAAAAAAGGCTTCAAGCCTGCAACCAATTTTTTTAACCATTCATATTTGAGACCCCACCCCACCCCCACTCCCACCCCATCCAAACAAAAAAGAAAAAGAAGAAGAAAGTCATAGAAATCTTTTAATTATATTAATTATGACCTAATTATTTGAAACCCTAATCAAATTCCATTTGTAATTCCATCAACTTTAATTAACTCTATACTTAGTTTTCTATTACTAATATAATATAATTATTGGTTCTTTTATTTTAATTTTTCTTGCCATCTTAATCTCGTTATAGTGTATGTTTTTCTAAATACTGTGTTTATGCTTTTGCTTGAATCTTAAATTGAGGATTTATCATAAATAATATTTTTATTACATAATGTAAGAATAAAATTAGTGTACACACGATCTTTTTTATAATACACTTTTAAAATTACGTTGTTAGTCCCACCAACTTAAGAAATAACTTAATTCAACAATCACAAATGGACATTTTTAATCCATGTTTTTTAAATCTTCTTTTGGGTTGACTTCAACAATTAATTAAATGAAGCCTATATGGTTGAAGATTTATTTTTTTGTTATAATAAGTACTGACAGTTGAGGACTATGACTTTTGATCTTTAATTACTAAGTACTACTAATACTATTTATTTATTTTTTCAAAAAACTTCTAGACACATTTAGTCTCTATAGTTTTTTTTTAAAAAAAAAAAGAAGAAGAAGAAGGAAGAGAAGTCAAAATTTACTTCAACCTTCACAAGAGAATGTTATAATTCTACATATTATTAAAAAAAAATTTAGAAAAATTTTGCAAGAAATTAAAGGAGTTGATTAAATTATTGCGTACAAATACATAGTAAATCTCGCTCGCCTCCCTCGTCACTCTCTCATCTCGCTTGCCACTTTCTCATGTATCTGGTATCCCAAATACATGTGAATCACTTCAAATACATATATATACATGTATCTAATATGATTCACATGTAACTGTGATACATACGAATCTCGCTGACTCCCTCCCTTATCTCGCTCGCCTCTCTCCTTATTCTTGTGTATCTTGTAGCAAAGATATATATATAAGTGTAAGATACGTAAAATACTCTTAATTAATAATAAGATACATAATATTTTTAAAATATAGATAGTAATAATATATATCATAATAAAATATGTAATTATGTAGTATAGTTTTTTCTAAATTATTTGTCTACAATTTTCGAGAAAAAACTAAACATAACACATGAAATACCTACAAAGCCCATTCTTAAAGTGGGCCCAAAGTGGATACTGCTACCGAAAATTGGATCAGCAAAAGGTGATCGAAGTCTACATATACCTAACTTTGATGTCACTATTTTTTCAGTCATATTTACTTCGATTTTTTTTTTTATATTTATGGTATATGAAATTAGTTTTGATATAATTAAAAATAAAATTTTTATCATGGATCAGTGAAAAATTTGTATCATAAATCACGAGTTTCTTACACATTTTTCATTGAACCAGTTCACTGATAAAATATATGGTAAGTAACGTCTTATTACTGAAATAGTGAAAAAATTTCTAAGTTTTTTCATATGAATACATTACTATTTTTTTTCTTGTTCTCATTCAATCAAAATATTTATGAAAATAATCACTGAACATTTTATTCAGTGAGAAATTTCAGAGAAAAAATAGTGATATTTTAGTAGTAATAGATATGATTGAAGTTCAAATATTTCTATTTCAAAATATATGAATGAAGTTCAACCATTTTCCTTTTAAACTTTATCACATGTTTCAAATTATTTTTGTTTGACTTCAATTTTTTTTTACCTGAAGTTCATACGTACACATGTGATAAAAGTTAAATCATTTTTGTCCACATTTAATGCATTTAAACTTTTATCGTATGAAATTTCAAACAAAATATATCTAAAATTAAGTCAAATAACAATATCCAAATAAAATACCAGTAAATTTCTTAATGCAAAAAAGTCAGTCTACATCTCATGCTATTTCTTTCTTCCATGGCCAACATTTGCTTTTAGTGATTTTATCATAAAAACTTTTATTACTTATTAAAATAAAAGATATGCAAAAAAATTAAATCCTTATCCGATAGCTTATCAACTTTAAAAATAAAGAAAATCCCTTAGAGTTTTCTTCTTCAAGTAATGTTTCTTTCCTTTTTTCTTCCTTTTTAGACAAGTGAAAATGATATAATTCTGATATTTGACAAGACCATATGCATGATTAAAGTATATGTAATTTAATTTCATATGATATCTAAAAGAAATGGCAAAAGTAGAAAGGTAGTGATTAGTGAATCTCAATTAGGAAAAAAAAAGTTATAAGTAATGTATATTATATTGTATAGTGAGTTTGAAAAAGTTTGTCATTTTCATGTGTTTAATCAAACAAACACCACACTTTTCTTAATCTTGAAAATTGGAGTTTTCAAGCGTGGATAATACATAAGTGAAACATTAGAAAATGATACAAATATATTGGGTGTGTTTGGTACGACGGAAAATATTTTTTAGAAAAATAAGTGAATTTCTTATGTTCAGAATGTAAGCAAAAAAAAAAAATTATCCTAAAAATATTTGTATATAATCTAGACAATTTCTATAGGAGGTGACAGCGAGGCTAGGGGGGTGGGGTTTACGGGTAAGTGGATATTTGAAGATGAGGTATCATTTGTGAAACTTATTTTTCGTATTTTAACAAGTTATAATCAATGTGAAATATCATTTGTGAAACTTATTTTTTGTATTTCAACAAGATAAAATCCTTTTCTTATTTAAGAACATATTTTCTTAAAAATAATATTCTCTAAATATTTTGACCAACTTATCAAACATAAGAAAATTAGAAATCATTTCCGAACACATCCTATATATTGGCATGTAGTTCATGCAGTTGGGTCCTCTACACAACAAGTATATTTATTATTATTGCATGGTGACTTCATGGGGAAAATATAATGACTTTTAGAATGTTTCCTTCTTCAATAAGAAAGTATAGTTTTTTTTTCCTTCATTTTTTCAGTAATAAGAAAGAATAGTTTAATTGAAATGAGAATTGATTAAAGATTAGTCACCAAAATCTGATTCAGTCAAAAAGCTAGTTCAATAAGTGAGAATTATCTAAGATCATATAATGGGATCGAATATCCATATCCACCTAATTTGAGACAATTCAACACTACACATGCATCTAGCTAGGTTTGCCAATTGGATCATGTACAACATGGTATATAGGTTCAACATAGAATAAAGCAAGAATTAGAATAAGTATAACTTATAACATGAAAAGAAAATAAATATTGAGTTTAACTCAACCATCAAAATTAACTTATAAAGTGTTGAGCGTCCACAATCACATAATAAGACCAAATATCAATATCTTGCCCCACACCCTATATAGGACAATTCAACAAATGCTTAAATCAAGTTTGAATAAGTCGGATTAATATCACAATATAACTATTTTATTATACTGAATAAATAAAAATGAACGGAGATAGAAGTAAATAAAAAAGGTGAAGAAAAGCTAGGCTTTAAATTGGTCAATCTTGTAAGGAACAAATTGGTCGTGCGTTACAACTGGTCATTTCTTGTCATTTTGTTTATGTTAATTCTTAAAGTTGGTGTGAGAGCTTTTGAAGATTATTTTAAAAAAAAAGTAGATGCAAATAGCTTTATGTCTTTGACCAAAAAAGTATGAAAATAAAAAGAAATTAATGTTTAAAATTAAATGTGTAAAGCTTTAACGACCATACTCCACTTTATAACACATTTATTAAACTGTGGGGGTACCAACAAAGAAAAAAAAAAGTTTTATGTTTTGTCAATAGAAATAGCGTTTATTGATTATTTTTGGCCTTTTTTTTTTGAAAAATCGCCTATTATGGAGTTTCAAACTCCACGAAAAAGTTTTATAATAATACGGTATAGATTCAGCAATTGAATTTGAAATTCTATCATAATGATTA
The DNA here is from genome assembly GCF_019186545.1 of Solanum stenotomum. Taxonomy (NCBI): domain Eukaryota; kingdom Viridiplantae; phylum Streptophyta; class Magnoliopsida; order Solanales; family Solanaceae; genus Solanum; species Solanum stenotomum. The sequence goes on from NC_064283.1 coordinate 63,402,857, forward strand.
TTTTTTCATTATAAGAACTTAAAACTTAAAAGTGATTATTTATACAAATTTACCTTGCGTAGCACGCTAATCACCTTTATCTTTTGAAAAATAATTATTATTATAGACTATTAAATTTAACTGTTAAATTTGTAGACATTGTTATACAATTTCACTTGTGGATTGGAATTTGAGACTTCAAAACGATAACTATTTTTCAATACAAGAACTAAAAGTGGTTATTTGTGTGAATTTTACCTAGATGTACGTGGTTAGAAAGCCCATTAATGAGCCCACACATACTTGTAGTAAGGCCCAAACTGATTTATGTCAATCAAAAAACCAATATCTTGATTTTGTGCAAAAGATTCATCTCTATACCTTATTATATTCACTTGCTAAATCGCTCGTAGCTAATAGAAATTTATTGCTAATTCGTTGCAAAATAGAATTAGTGATCAATTTTACTATTTAGCTACGAAATATGTTAGTGGCTATTCTATTTTTTTTAGTAGTCGGGAAGCAGTAGCCCACATCGCATTCAGGAGTAATTTTTTTTCCTTGCATTGTAAGTTACTTGACTTTTTTTTTATGTCAAATTTGACTGAACTCAACTTGAACAACCCTTAATATGATTTTCCCCTTTTTTTGGGGCAAAATTATGGATTTCTTTGCATAGAAGTTAGTAGAGTATTTTACTGAATTTGATAAATTGACTAATGTTATAGATTTATGGTTGCTTGTATGTTAAATAATATGAAAATCTCATATTTTTTTTATAATTTGTTTATCAATGAAATTTAATTCAACTCTTACAAGTAAATTAAATTTCTTAACCATATAACCTTTTTATTTGAATTATCTTTGTATTAAGTTTTAGGCATTGCAAGGCATAAGTTTATGAGCAACTTTCATATATATCAAACATAAAAATCATATTTGTATGTTATAGCTATAGTTTGCATAACTGTGCTCCATAACAAATTTTATGTTTGCTATGAAACTTTTGATTTGTATAATTCGCTAGATACATCCAATTTTATACAAATTGTTCAGTTTTGTATAAATTCATTTATACACTGTAATTTGTATAATAAGATCTGTATTTGTATAATTATAAGTGTATAAGACGAAAATATATGTATTTGTATTTGTATATACATTTTTCTCTCACTTTATACAAACACAAACACATTTTATACATTCTATACATTTGTATACCGAATGGGTAATTGTATACCGAAAATGACTAATTGTATACCGAACCAGATGGCAAAAAAATGGGATGTTTGCTGCGAATTACAAATAAAATAAACTATGGCTATAATATTTAATTTGAATTAATAATTTGCTATTTCATACAATTTTCCCTAAATTTATCCTTTTGTGTCATAATGTCTACAAGTTATGCCCCGCGCTTTAAAAAAAAAGACCTATTTAAAGGACAAATCGTGCATTACGTTCTGTCTCCACTACTTATTTTAGCACTATATACTGTTGTAACAACTTTTGCTATTTTACCGTCTTTTTTTTCCCTTCATTCGATGTTCAACACATGTATTAAAACTCGATTAATTTGGATCCATACCTATAGGATCTGTTCGGAAAGTACTCCCTACTAAGAATATTTTTATATCTAAAACTCAAAATTGAGATCTTTGATTAAAAAAAGGAGCAATCCTATCTATCGCACCGCATGCATGCTTTGTGCTATTTACAATCCAACTATACTTTACACCATTTAATGTAAAATATTCTGTTTTGTATAGTATTTTTTGAAATTGATATTTTGAGATATATATATTTATTATGGATCCTTCTGATTAAATAGATAATAATTCTGTTTTGGATTTTGGTAGAAAAGAGATGATATTATAGATTATAATGTATCATTAGAGGATATTGGCAGCGAGCGGCAAGCTCTATAGTAGTCCACAGATACATTTGACGTTTTTCGCCTAACAAAAAGAGTTTCTACTTTGTCTACTTTTAATTTTGTGGCAACGAACAATGGAGGAACTGAATGGATCACATGCACACGAGTTAGCATTAGGTGAAGTAGCCCCTTCCCTTGACAATATTATTAGTATCGCAATAGCAAATTCAACCAAAGTTGGGGTATTTTTCAGACCCTTATCCCAATTAGAAAACCTACTTTAACTAATAAATCTTAATTAAACATACTTACCAAAATTAACAAATCCTAATTTAAGTAGACTAGAAAACCTTTTTAACTAACTAATCCTAATTAAATATAATTACCAAAAATTACAAATCATTAACTACTATATATGGATTCCTAATCTTGTTTTATTTCCTTCAAAAAATTGAGACGAGGCTGAGTCTTTTCATAGAAGTTAGTAGAGTATTTTACTGAATTTGTGGTTGCTTGTAAATTAAAGATGAAAATCAGATTATTAATTATTATTTTTACAATTGTATATTAATGAGATTAAATTCAACTCTACAAGTAATTTAAATTTCTTAACCACATAACTTGTTTATTTGAGTTATCTTTCCACAGAAGTTTTTGGGGTTTGTTTGGTTTATTGCTTGCCTTTATTTTGTTTCGATTTTTAATTTTTGTCTTTCAGGATAAAAAAAATAATAATTCGCAAGGAGTAATACCTATTGATGCCCGTGGCTTTAAAGAACAACCCATTTAAAGGGAAAATTGTGCAAATGAATCCTGGTTTCTACGTTGTTGTATACTATTGTTGCAACTATTTTTGCTATTTACAATTTTTTATATATCCAATGTCCAATACATGTATTACAATTTGATTAATCTATACTCGCGCTTCATAGGATTCATTCTGGGAAGTACTCTCTACTACAAATTATTTCATATTTAAAATTTAAACTCGAGATTTTTGATTAAAAGGAGACTAAGAGGAGTTCATTCGCTATAACAACTCTTTGATGATGTTATTTAGTATTTACTATCCAACTATACATGACACCATTATATTATTATTTTTTGGATATATATTTATTACGATTCAATCTGATTAAATAGAGAAATTTGTTTTGGACAGTCGAGAAAATACAGTAAATTAAATAAAACCCTAGTTCAATAGAGTATAAATATGTCTTAATATATCAATGAATAACTCTAGTAATGTTAGAAATTAATTATCATCATCATGAAAAAGAATGTAAGGATGATATATATAAAAAAAACAAAGAATACAACCTCTGCCTTTTTTTTTTTATCTATCTGTTTTTTTAATATATATATACACAAAGACATGAAGAATAAAACAAAAATACAAGTAAAACATATAACCAAAAAAAAATTTAAATAACTCATAATCTATTTTTTAGTGAATAAAAAGCTTGAAAGTGTCCACCACTTTGTTAGCTAAATTTGTCCCAGAATTTTGTGACACAATTCCATCATTTCCAGCAAGAACTCTATATTTGTCTTTTCTTGTAAAATTAGTACATTCAAATCCTAATGTTGCAGCCAAAATTCTCTGGACATAATTTGCAACATCATGTGGACTTTTCCCTGATGAACACGTGGCTTCCACTGGTAGTTGATTCAAGAATGTTACCTGTTGAAAGAAAAAAATAATATATGAATCAACAATACATAGTATATAATAACTCACGGCAGAGTCAGGATCGAGGGGTTCATCTGAATCTCCCTTTGATGAAAAATTACACTATATTTAAAAGGAATTCTAAACATTACCTCATACATTGGCCTAGGGTTCATGAAGAAGAAAATTGGATCCAGTCCTTTCCATCCTCTAGCTGTTGTTGCATGAAAAAACCCTACTCTATAATTCATTGCCACTGGTACGATTCGATCGGTTAATTCAGCGAAAAGCGCGCTGAACCTCAGTAAAAACGGTTCCCTACATGTCGTTCCTTCGGGGCAGACAACTAAATCTCCTTTCTCGAGTTGACGTTTGATTTTTTGTGCGTCCACTTCTCGAATCCTCGTTAGCCGGACGGTCGGGATCGGGGACAAAATCTCCGATAATCGGGAGATTGAGTACGTAACGGCCGGTATCCTACGTTGAAGTACGGTGGATAGGACCACAGGGTCAAGTAGGGTTCGGTGTGTGCACACAAAGAGCACACCCGAGTTGGTGGTTGATGCTGGTGGTGGTGGTTTGCCCTTGACAATGACTTTACCACCAAATAGTGGAGCTAAATAGGGTACAATCCATAATGGTAGCATTAACCCTATTATAATACGTATTGTTGCTAATATAACACCAAATGGTATCCATAAAAGAATTAATAGAGCAATTGATGGTGTTGGACGTTTAACAAGACGTCCATCATGGAAAATTACTGGTAAAGGCTTGATAATATGATCTTGATTTTTGTTTATCATAAATGGTGGATGTGATTGTTCCTGTTTCAATTTACATTTGTAACAAAAAATAAAATAAAAATTAGTGTCAATGTTATAAAAAAATAATAATATAATCTATATAGTTCTTTCTAATACAATTACCATATGGAATTAATCTCATAAACTACCTTGCTACATATATATAAATGTGACAATTGTTTCGACAATATAAAATTGAGACATTTGTAACAAACTTTTTGGCAAGAATATTATGTCAATGTCATAACAAAATACTAGATTTTTCATTTTTAGTATTGAAGTAAATAATAAAGTTTAAGTTATATGTACTAACGATATAATATTTTTTTTTAATTCTTGAACATCTATTTGTCAAAAAATTTAGGTGCCTTGAACATAAAAAGTATATCTATTAATTCCTTGTATATTTTATCGGTCGGAATCTCATCAAATAGCTCTTTGATTTCCAATGATAACATATATATAGTTCGAATTCTAACAAACGACAAAAGTTAAATAAAAAATTTAAGTTATATATACTAATATCATACCTTGCATAGTGAAAGGAATGAAGAACCATTTTGAGGCCTTCCAAGGCCTAAGCTAGGTTGTGTTTCACCATCAAACAAAGCACCAACTTTTTCAAAAATCGAGTCAAAATCATCTTTAATAAATCCAGTGGCGAAGCCAGAATTGTTCACCACGAGTTCACTCCCAATAACATCATCAGCTCTCAAATGTTCCTTAACAAATCTCTCCACCATAATTCTTGGAATTTTTGTCACAACAATTCTCTTATCAAATGAACTAAAAATCCTCCAAGAATTCATATCAATATCATCAAAATAAAACTTAGGTAAAACAGCTCTAGCCACAACTTCAATTTCAGAAATTTTTACACCTATAGTAGCCACAAATATCATTAATTTTAACCCTTTATCCTTTTGGCCACAAATTTCAAGAAATTTAATTAATGGCCATAACATGAGTAAAATTGCAAATCTTATAAGACTAGATGCTTCAAATGCAACTAACATAAAGTAACTAAAAGGATCTTGATCTTTTAAGAGAGTTCCTTCAAGCTCACAAACAATTGATGAATCCATTTGGAAAACTTTTTTTTTGGGCAAAAAAATGAATGTTTTTTTGTTGTTGTGTTAGATAATTGAAATCAAGAATTGGGTTTTAAGGAGTATGAGAATTGTAAGATGAAAGTAGATTTGACTTTACTCTAAGGAAAGAATGGAATTGGTTTAACTAATTTACAACTACCAAGTATATGAAAAGAAGGTACATATAAATTTTTATATTAAGATGTAAGACCCCATTTGTTTGTACGTAGATATATCTACATGAAATAATAAAGAACTCAATAATAAATATCTTAAGAATATTTGACATGTCAACATGCAAAACTAGGTTACTTAACTCAACCAACTAACTTTTTCTTTTTTTAAAAATAAAAAATATTATAGAGTTAATGTTGAAAAATATTATTGAATCGGATCCATTCATAAAGGGGGTTAGCCCGTAAGTTACGAACGTTCTACTTAAATCTTATCTGATTACCTTGTATATGTGTACCGTATCATTATAAGTATAGGGAAATAAAGATTTTTCCGAACGTTTCTTTAGAAATACCAGGCAACAATTATAATTAGTTAAATATATAAATATTTTATGTGTTACCTTGTAATTTACTGTTAACTTGCACTGATAATATAAATAATATTTCATGTGCTGTTAGTGTTATTAGATTTATTTTGGGAGTCAAGAGAATAGCGTCCACGTCTCTACCAAAAAAAAAAAAACCATTGTTCGTATGTAGGTAACTTACTAAGATCACTTAACTATAAATTATTTTATTTTCGAGTTATGTTATTATCAAATTCATTCAAAAACATATGTATTGTATCAAATTTTATCATCTATCTTATAAAAAATTTCAATTTAATTTTTTATTCCAAAGTGAAATTCTCATATGTCCCATTTTCGTTAAGTTTTGCTCATTTTTTTCTTTAACCTGTTTTTTTATTCGTCCTCTATTATAGACGTCATGTAAATTATACAACCCGCATATATACGTTTTTCATTGCTCGTATAATTTAATACGATTATCTCATCTTTGTCTAGAAGCTACACCTATATATATCTCAAGTCAAAGATATTTTTGTCACCACAACTTCTATTTTTTTTTGAAGTGTTTAATGTCTTATATCTTTACAATTGCATAACGTGTATAAAATCGTGGAAATAATCAATTTGTAGAGTTACTTTTAAAAAAAAAAGAAAAGAAAAGAAGAAGGCCAGAACAAGAAGATATTTTAGATCATTTATTATATTAATAAACAAAACGTGTAGAATTTGTGGTTAGAGTCAAAGTAGTGAAATCTCAAAGAGGGGATGGTTATATTAAGGAAGATATACTTAGATATATGTATTTTTTTTGTCAATATATACATTAAAATAGGGAAAGGCGAGTGGGGTGGGGAGAGAGATTCGTGTATCCCAGATACATTGAATTACACTAGATACAACATGTATCTACATGTGTCTGGAGTGATTCGTATGTATCTGGAATACAAACACATAGGAGTGTGGTGTGCGTGATGTGAGGGAGGCAAAGGATGTGAGTTTGTCTTTGTTTCCCAGATACATATGAATCCACTTAGATACAATGTATCGAGAACAAATTACACCTAATTTTGATCCTATATTTTCTGAGATGAACGTTCCAAAATCTAGTAATATTGCAAACTAGAGTACATTTAAGTAATTAGCTCCTAAATGTAAAATAGTGAAATTTCTATAAATTACCTTTTATTTATTTTTTTATATTTGTTTATTATATGTTGATTTTTTTTTAATTTCAACGTGTGTATACTTTATATATTTTAAATCATCTTACTAAAAAATTTTATCCAACACTACACCATGGAATTTCAAATTAGTGGAGCTAATAAATTTAGCAAAAGCAATACTCTAACGTGATCTAATTACATCATACTTACGTCTCGATTGATGCATTAAATTGAGTCCTAATTATGGTAAATATTTACCCACATACAATGTTTAATTTATTGTAGCAAAGTAATTAAATGTACTTTGATCAACTTTTAAGATGTCTTTTTTTTTAAAACCATATTGATATTAGAAAAAAATACAATTTGTAATATTTTTCATGAAGTTCTTGAACATCTAAAGATAAAATTTAAAAATATCATATTAATTTAATTTAATTTAGCTTCAAAATTTAGTTAAATTAATTAACTTTCAAGAAATGAAACATGAATAAGTATTTTGAGAAGTATTAGTTAAATAATGCAATAGTGTGAAATTATCAACCACTTAATTAATATAGTTGACCGGCTTTGACCATTTATGAAGGTTTTGAATTTGTTAAATTCTACCCTTTTATTTAAATTATATATATAGATTACTTACAAGTTATCGTATAATAAAATAACACTTTCTGAATACATTATCTACTTGCAAATTAGTTGGTAAGAAAAAGTAAAAAGAGTGTCATAATCAAATGTTTTAACTACTAAACTTAAAGATTGTAGTTTGTACTTGTTCCTTTTTAATTATAGACTGCGGATTTGAGTATTAAAAATAGCTACGATATCATAACATTATACGATATGCTTACATTGATGTGTGTTATAAGAAATTTTGACACTAGCTATATATAGGAGCGGATCTAGGGCCTCATCACTCATGAAGGTGTATCTGAACCTCATCTACAAAAAATTACACTATAAATGAAGATAATTTTTTGATTTTTATGTATATGTAGCGATCAATTCTGAATTATGTGAACACATGAATTGGCTCAGTTGCTTAAGTGTTAAAATGCACCTTGAAGTTTCAAATTTCAAGCACTATATTTTATTTTTATGTTTCGAACTCCTTCAATTAAAATTATGGATCCACCACTGACTATTTATAGGCAAGCTTAGAACTATATCTTTCTTTTTCGCTTCAGAGTTTAGACCACAAAATGTTGCGATGAAGTGGTCGATAAGTACTCCTTTCTTACCTAGAAGATTTAAGTTTGTGCCCTAAGATTATAATCGTTTTTTATAAGAAATGTTTTACCCTTAAAATTTAATCAATTAAAGTGAGTATCGAATGTCAAAAGAGAAATATAATATCAAATGTTTACACTTTTACTATCTATATCTGTTTTTTGTACAAACTTGCAAGAAATTTATAAAGTTTTGCAAATTTTTTGTTCCATTTGCGGCGCATCGATATATATACAGTTGTGGTTGCTCAACTAAATTTTCATCACCTTTTCATTATCTTTTTTGGCCTTCATTAATTCATTATTAAATAAACATAGTAAAACTCAAATACAAATATTCATAAAAAAAAAATATATTGTGTAATGGTGCATGGCCATAACTTCATGGGAAAAGACTATAAGTGTTTGTCATTTTTTACATTCACATCTTTTCTAATTTTACATACTTTGTTTATAGTATCTAAATAAGATCTAAACGTTAAATACTAATATACATATATAGCAATATCTCACTACAATATAATCATAAAACTTTTACACAAATGCTGCTATTATAGAAAGATTTGACCCTAATTGCCTTTTAGGTAATTTGTACACAAACACATGATGAGCAACAAAAATATACAAAACGATCCACCATAAATATAAAGTAAACTCTGTGGGAGTGAAGATTTGGTGCGGTTGGAGAGTAAGGAGGACACTGTCAATATAAAATATTTTTTGTAAAACTTGTTTGTTGGGATCGAAATAAAAAGATGTCCTACACAGATCAATAATTATAAACTTTAAAATACAATAAATCATATAATAAAAATATATACTAAAAATGCATAAAACATAATAGGATTTGGTCAAAATTGACCTATATATATATGAAACTAATATAAAAAAAATATTAAACTATAAGAGTATAATCTCTTCATAACAAAAACTCGTAATAATTACATTGTGGATATTGCTATTAAAAAATCGACCTCTAAAGGTTTTTTTTTAAACTCTGAAGGTCAATTTTATTAAGAAAATATTTTTTCAAAACCTGACCTCCGAATGACCATTTTTATTTTTATTTTTTTCTTGTAGGGATTGTTTTTTTACTGTTTTCCTTTAAGAGTTTGCTTGCAGTTAACTACTTCTCTATACATGAAAAATTAATTTTACAAGGCTATAAGTATAACACTTATTCATTTAATTATGACAAATTCAAATTGTTCTTCGATGTAGGATAATTAAAAATCAACGGTGTGAATATTTTGTTAGTTAGTTTTTTGATTTTTTTTATTACCAAAACAACAGATTTTGAATAAAAGTTGGAAAAGAGAGTGATGGCGACAAATCCTTAATTTATTTTTGACCAAGAACGAGATATGATTTCTTGGTGAAAACCAAATTTAGGACATGTTGCCATCACTTCCCTTTTACAACTTTTTATTTAAACTCTATTTATGTAATAAAATAAAATAAAAATTAACTAACAAAATATCTACACTATTGCTTTTTAATTGTCCTACATTTGGGTATGAAAAAGGAACAATTTTAACTATCATAATACATCAATATGTGCCATGCCTGTAGCCTTCTACAATTTATTTTTCATGAATCAAATAAAAAATGCATTAAAAAAATAGTAATCAAAATTAAAGGGATTCAATATCTACTATTTGGTCTTCCAATCTATTATCGGATACCTAACAACACACTTATACTTTACAGGGGACTGACTATTCTAAAGTGGAATAAATAACCCCTTAAGTTTTATTAAAATAGAAGGCCTTAGAAATCGATGGAAATTTCTTCATCAATCAATTTTAACTTGTAATGCATGATGTGTTATATAAACTTAAACAAAACTTTCCGTCTTTAAAAATGAGAAGACCTCAAAAATCGACAGAGAGATCTTTTTCATTGGTCATTTGTACAAATCGACGGAAACAATTGATAAATAACATTAAAAATTTCAAAAATTAAAACTAAAAAATAGAGCAACAATGATGAAGTAATGAACAAATAGTAGCCAAACATATTAAAGATCTAAAAATTGCCAAAAATATAAACACATTCATCAAAAAATAACAACAATCATTAAAATTTAACCAAAAACATTAAGACAACAAATCAGCAATTAATTAAACGAAGCCAAAATATATATATGGTTAGGTTGTGGTTTTGGGCTCTTGTTGGTTTGGTTACTGGTAGCAGCGAACAAGGAGAGGAGGGGGGCGGGGGAGGTGGTGTTTGGGTGGTGGAGCTCACCGGAAAAATATGAAGAAAGGGATATCTGTGGCTGTTTTAGAAAAGGAAAAAATGAGAGTTTTTAGGGTTTTACTGAAATTCTTCTCTTGCTCTGAAAATTGTTCACAATCCTCTCTACTTATATAGATAACTAAAAACCACTTTTTGTACAAAACAATGGGCTAAAACCATGGGTTATCAAAACCATTGGCTAATTAAATAGCGCGAAAATCATTTATACCCCAACTTTATTTTAAAGATCAAACTCCCCCTTCAACTTTGAGAAACATTTATTCTCCCCCATTTTCAATATTATTGACTTTATTAAATGTTTATTCTACGCTACATTATCAATCTTTATATTTTTTTTTAATACTTTTTTTAAAATCACAATATCATTATTTTTTCATTTGTATAATAAATATCCTATAATAAAATATTAATCTAAAAAAATAAAAAAATATTGATTGAGTATATAAGCTAATGTCATTCTCGAATGAACAAAAATGAAATTTTTTTTTATTAATTTTAAAAATATCTATAATATGATAGCCTTATAAACATATTTTGATGCATTAATATTAAAAAATAATTAATAAAATTAAATTATATTTCATAAAAAATCTTGAAAGATTATTTATTTAAATTCTATATAAATTTTAAACTTTTTTTTATTAATGACAATCAAAATTCATTTATCTACATTGATAGTAGAGAAAAAAAGAAAGACATAATACATAATGTGCCATTTCACTTTGCTTCAACTAACATTTATGTTTTCAACTATGGGTATGCACAAGTAGCTAGACACATGTGTCTTATGTGTCAATTAACATGTGAATTGTGTAATGACCCACAAGGACATTTTTGGATTTTTAAAAAATAAAATTATCGGTTTACTCCTCCCTATAGTTGCTCCAAGTCATTTAATGATCTGTCGGTGAAGTTGGTTTGGAAATTCCGAGTGTGTGGTGGTTGGTTCAGATTCACTTCTGGTTGTAGCCGATATTGAATAGAGTTATGGTATTTGTTAAGAAGTAATGAGATTTGATGATGAGTTGATTTGTTCATATTGAATGATCCTAATGTTGAAAATGGGGTAATAAAAGGTAACTTGATCATATATTGATGTGTGATGTGTTGAGAACGATTTAAAAGGATTATTGATTCATTATTGATGTTGTATCATGAATTTGTTGTTGTGAATTGTGCATTGATATTGAAATAGTCATTTTCTCATTATTTGAGTGAACAAGTCATTTGCATTGGTTCTGAGACATGATTGTGACAAGTGTTATATGAATTGAGGAAGAAGAAGAAGAAATTAAAAGGATGTACCAATTTGAGGGACGTGTCGCAATCGATATCATGATTTGAAGTATGTATCGTATGTCACGGTGGATTTTATTATCGAGAGTCGTGTCGTACGCCGAAATGAATGCATGGACAGATATGTCTCCTATGAGTCCCAGACTAAGAGACGATAGTTGTGTATCACTAGGTTAGATATGCATCACTATACTTGACATTGCATTGTATCATTTTCTTCTTACTACTTAGACTTGCCGTGCACCGTCATTCTTGGGTGGTGCTCTGTCACGGCCCAGACCGTCGTGATTGACACCCACACTAACACTCATGTGAGAGAAATAGGGAGTTTCCATAAACTCCAAAAAAATCTAACAACGAACTAAATAATGTGAAAGAAATAACCTAGAACCTGAAAGTCGATGTACCAAAACATTTAAAGTTCAACAAGTCTAAACAAGAAGGGATGCAACCCCAATCTAATGAACTAATCAACTAACTAGAACATAGTCTAACTCCAAAAATGGTGGACATAGACGAAAGAGAACCCATGGCAGCCCGAAAGAATTGGCTCACCCTTGAATTCAAACAATCACTGATCTCCTAAGCGAGGTCTGTCAGTAGCCGCTTGAAGATGCCCTGTACTCAACAAAAATAAGAGCAAGTTCAGTATCAGTACACAACCACAATGTACTGGTAGGATCACGCGGCTATCCCACTAAGTACAACATACATAAGTCATCACAACAATATAATCACATGCATATATCAAACATATACAATATTATCAACATTTACTAACAACGAACAACTTCACATTTCTCAAGATATACAATTATATCAAATCATTGGTCCTCTCATAGAACCCAAACCCAAACAGTTAGCATATCGAAACGTGGTACCCGACCCAATAATTATGTCGAAATGTGGAAACCGATCCCATTGTTATGCTGGAACATGGCAATTGGTCCAAGTTAGTTATGCCGAAACGTGGTAACCGATCCATTCAACATACCACAATCATAATCACAAGTACATTGTTAAGATCATACATTTAAGTCATGATTTCATGGCAATCATCATTCATCTATCTCATTTACAACAAGTGTGATCAATAATGCAACATTGATATATATACATGTATCATAATGAAGCAAGAACAAACATACATCACACAATCATAGAATCACAACCATCACCTACCTCAAAATAATCTTGAAATCCTAAGAAACTTGATCCTTCCCTTTCTGGATTCGTTCCGCTTGTTCTTGGTCTACAAACAATCATAATAATACGGAAATCAATAAACAATCACTAATTATCCAAATCGATAACAATTCTATGAACCTTAGATCATACCCATGATCCCAATTAAGGATGTTTCCACCATGAAATCTAGATCAAAACCCTCCCCCATTATTAATTACCCATTCTATTACGTTCTACGGATCGAAAAATAGATTCGGGGAGTGAAAAACTTACCTTTAGCCTCAAGAATGGTGAAAAACGAGTAGGAATCGTCTGAAGTTCGTTCCTTAACTCTAAAAGTCAAAAAGTACATAATAAGGTTGTTTAGGAGTTTATTAACGACCTTAAGTCACGTCGAGACCGCCACAACGCCTCTCACCCCTTTGTAGCGTCCCCGCCAAGGTGGCTTGCACGAACTAGTGAGCTATTTTAATAATTCCAAAATTCCCATTTCACAACACACCTCTAACCAACGACGCTCAGAAAATACCCTTCACGCTAAGATCGATTCCGCGAGTTCTACTCACACGAATTCAATTCCATAAAGTCATACAGATTCCTTAACGAGTTATCTATCTCCTCATGTAATCAGAATTATAAATAAATCACCTGATTGTTACTAGATTTCCCTATACCTTAATGACTCTGATTTCGTCCAAATCTGGACTAGGTTGGGAAAATCTAAATTACTACAAAAAAGTTTTCCGACCCAAAAATTTTCCCCATTGGTTTTTCTATAACGACGGAACCCGGTCATTACAATAGATACCAATTTACCCATCACTCGTCCCCGAGTAACAACTTAGGAAAAAAATAGGCTAAGAAAGGAATGAAATAGTACCTGAATCGACGAATAATTGGGGATACTTGTCTCCCACATCCCTCTCGATTTCCCAAGTAGCTTCCTCAACTGGACGATGCTTCCATAGAACCTTCACAAACTTAATCTCCTTGGTCCTCAACTTGCGCACATCACGATCAAGAATTGCAATCGGTTCCTCTTCATATTGAAGGTCTTTGTCTAACACAATTGAGTCCCACTTAATGATATAATCCCCGTCACCATGATACTTCTTCAATATGGACACATGACATACCGGATGAACATTCGATAGATTAGGAAGTAAGGTCAATCTATACGCTATCGGTCCCACACATTCAAGAACCTCAAAGGGACCAATGTATCACAGACTTAGCTTACTTTTCTTACCAAATCTCATCACCCCTTTCATAGGTGATACCTTATGAAGAATATTTTCACCGGATTGAAACACCATGTCTCTTACCTTATGATCTGCATACTTCTTTTGTCTTCTCTGGGCTGCTAGAAGCTTAGCTTGAATACTCATCACCTTATCTTGAGTATCTTTCATTAAATTGACCCCCAATAGTTTCACATCTCCAGCCTCAAACCATCCAATGGGTGATCTACATCCCCTCCCATAGAGTGCCTCAAATGGTGTCATATCAATGCTGGAGTGATAACTATTATTATAAGAAAATTCACACAAAGGTAAAAATTTATCCCAATGCCCTCCAAAATCAATCACACATGCCCTCAACATGTCTTCTAACACTTGAATAGTCCTCTCTAACTGCTCGTCTGTCTGTGGATGGAAGGTTGTACTAAAAGTGAGTTGTGTGCCTAATTTATCATGTAATTTCCTCTAAAACTTGGAGGTGAATTGGGTACCACGGTCTGAGATGATAGAGAGGGGTACCCCATGCAACCTCACTATCTCTTTCACATAAACTTTAGCCAATTGTTCAACATTATAATTTATCATTACCGGAATAAAATGGGCTGACTTAATCAATCTATCAACCACTACCCAAATAGAATCGAACTTCCCCAAAGTCTTCAGAAGACTAACCTCAAAATCCATGTCTATCATTTCCCACTTCCACTATGGAATTGACATTCTTTGAAGCAAAACTGCCGGCAGTTGACAATTTTGACACTCCGCTATGTCCTTCTTCATGCCCGACCACCAATAAATTCACTTCAAATATCGATACATCTTGGTCACACCCGAATGGATAGAATATCGTGAACCATGAGACTCTGCAAATAATTTATCAATCAAGTCATCTACTCTAGGAACACATATTCTCCCTTTAAAATTGAGCACACCATCCGCATCAAGAGTGGTCTCTCAAATTGTTTAGCATTGATCTCATCTATGAATGTGGCCCGTACTTCAATGCTAGCTAACATTCCACCTCTTTCTAAGATGCCCAACTACATGAACTTAGACTTTAAGGTCTGAATTTCCTTAGCCAAGGGTCGCTTGAATACATTCAAGCAAGCTAAACTACCTATACTCACTGTTTTTCAACTCAAAGCGTCTTCCACCACATTAGCCTTTCTCGAATGATATTGAATGGTCACATCATAATCTTTAAGTAACTACATCCACCTTCTTTGTCTTAAATTCAGATCTTTTTTAGTGAACACATGTTGCAAACTACGATAATAGGTAAATACCTTATACTTAACACCATAGAGGTAATATCGCCAGATCTTAAGATCAAACACTATCACTGCCAACTCCAAATCATGTGTGGGATAATTTCTCTCATGCACCTTCAATTGACGCGAGGCATACTCTATAACATTCTTATCCTCCATCAACACAACACCCAAACCATAATGTGAAGCATCACAATAAATAATAAAATCCTTACCTTCCACTGGTAATACTAGGATAGGTGCGGTGGTCAAGAGAGTCTTGAGTTTTTGAAAGCTCTCTTCGCATTTTTCAGTCCATTCAAATGGTATCTCCTTTTTGGTCAAATTAGTTAAGTGAGTGGCAATAAAAGCAAAATTCTTTACAAATCGACGATAATAGCTGGCGAGCTCCACAAAACTCCTAACTTCCATCACAGAGCTAGGCCGAACCCATTTCTTAATCGTCTCAATCTTTTGAGGATCTACCATTACCCCTTCTTTTGAAATTACATGTCCCAAAAATGCAACCTAAGTCAACCAAAATTCACACTTAAAAAATTTAGCATATAATTTTTACTTCCTAAGAATACCCAAAACAATATGAAGATGGTTGGCATGCTCTTCCTTACTTTTCAAAAAAACTAACCTATCATCAATAAAAACTATGACGAAAGAATCAAGAAATGGCTTGAACACCTCATTTATTAAACTTATGAAAGCTGCAAGTGCATTGGCCAAACCAAAAGACATAACCAAAAACTCATAGTGCCCATAGCGAGTTCTAAACACCGTTTTGGGCACATCCTCAGGCCTAATTTTCAATTGATGGTAACCGACTCTTAGATAAATCTTAGAGAAAACTGTTGCATTTTGCAATTGGTCAAAAAAAAAAATCTATACGAGGCAAAGGGCACCTGTTTCAAATATTGACCCTATTTAATTATTGGTAATCTATACACATTCTCATACTACTATCATTTTTCTTAACAAACAAAACTGGAGCACCCAATGGGGAAGCACTAGGTCGAATAAATCCCTTATCAAAAAGCTCTTGGATTGAGCCTTAAGCTCTCTTAACTCTGTCGGAGCCATGCGATATGGATGGATGGATGGAAATGGGACGAGTATCAAGCTCTAAATCAATGCAAAAATTTATATCTCTATCCGGAGGCATACGATGCAAGTCATTAGGAAACACTTCTCTAAATTCTGACACCATAGGAATAGACCTAATGGATGGAGCCTTAATCTCAACATCCATAATATGAGTCAAATTAGACAAAAATCATGCTCTACTAATTTACTAGCCCAAATGGAAGATATAATCTTAGCTTGCTTAGGTTTGTACACCCCTTCCCACTCTGATTTTTCCTTTCCTAAAATTTCTAGAGTTACAGACTTAGTATTACAATTAAGCACAACATAATAGGAGGACAATCAAGTCATGCCTAAGATTATATCAAAATCAGTCATATCAAAAATCACCAAATCAGCCCAAGTCTGAAAACCCATAAACAAAATAGAACAAGCATGATAGTCATGGGTAACTATGACTGACTCTCCAACTAGGGTAGAAACATGAATAGGGGCATCAAGAATATCACAACTTGTATCAAAATTTGAGGCAAATCTCATGAATACATATAAATAAGTAGAACTCGGATCAAATAACACATTAGCCATCCAGTCAAAGACAAGAATAGGATATGTGATCACCGCGTCAGACGTCTTTACCTCATTCTTGCCCAAAAAAACATAACATTGAGCCCTATCATCTTGACGAGCCACTTCCCTGCCTGGTTGCGCATTACCTCTGCCTGCATTACCATTTCCTCTACCTCCACGGCCTCGCTGATTATCTCCTCGCCCACCTTGTGATGTCCTATACCATTATTACCATTCCCTGTGGATACCACTGCTCTAGAGGGCTGCTGCGCGGCATTTAATACACGTGGATGGGGACAATCTCTTCTCATATGCCCAGGTTCTCCATAATTGTAGCAAGTACGATCAAAAGATGGTATGCCGCCCGTCGAAGGCGCGACTCCCTGTCTATCCTGAAAATGATGAGATGGAGTTCCTAAGTAATTACCTGTAGAGGTGGGCATGACATACTGAATTGGCTTGGCTGCAAGCGTTGGCCTCCTCCCTGAACCTCTGAAATAAGAACCTTAAAAGTTGCCTGAAATCTTTGCCCTTTTTGCCAATGCCTTAGCCTGACTGTCTCGCCTCACCCCCTCCACTTTCTTAACGTAATTTGTTACCTCATTAAAGCTCCTCCCTGCATAAGTCAGATGAACAGATAATACTTGCAACTCAGAATTCAGTCACCAATTGAGTAGTATATCTAAACAAAGCGTGAAACATGGTCTCATAAGCAGCCATAGACATACCACCTTGTTCTAATGCCGTAAATTTATCTTTCTTATGATCTCTCAAAGTTCTAGGCACATATTTTTCCAAGAACAAAACATGAAACTGGGTCCAAGTAAGTAGAGGTAAAGTAGAAGATTTGCATTCCATATAAGCTCTCTACCATTGTTTGGCATCACCTTGAAGTTGGAAAGACGCAAACTCAACCCTATGTTGATGAACAATGCCCAATTTATCAAGCCTCTCATAGCAATCTAAGATGAACTAAGAAACACATGAGGCTTTAGCTTCAAAAACTTAGTGAACATTTCATGCTCATTACCATTTATAACAGAACCTAACAAAGGACGAAAAAAAACATCATTACCTCCTGTTCCACCCGTCTTGGGCTCAGTGCTAGCAACATGAGGATTAGTAGGAACTTGAGTTGCTTGAGCAAAAGGAAGCACTCCAGGACCAACCAACCCTTTCAAGAATGACATGATCTGTCGAGCTAACACTGGGTCTATGAAAGAAACATTGGTAGTATCAGCCTGCACCTCTTCCTCTTGTCCAACCTTCTCAACATTATCAACCTCAATATCCTCTTCTAACTCTTCATGATGCACCAGAGGGTTCTCATTCACAGGGGCATTCTCAACCGGTACCTCATTTCCAGCAGGAGCCATTCTTTTTCGGCCTCGGCCTCGGCCTCTACCCCTAGCTTTTCCTCTACCCCTGCCTCGACCGCAACCTTTCGTTGTAGATTCCTCAGTTGAAGCATTGATGGGAGCTACGGGCCTGACGTCCTTAGACCTAGTGTTAACCATCTACGGACAGAAGTGTGAAAAAGGTTAGATACTTATTCGAATCGACAAATACCAATTGGAATCAAGTTATAGCACGAAAGGAGACAAGAGAAAGTATAGAGATTTCCTAAAGTCCTATAGTCTCTCAAAGAAAAGTAAAGGCGTCCATGTACCGTTCGCGAGACTCTATTAGACTTGTTTTGGTACGTCGACATCAACGAACCTAGGATCTGATACCAACTTTGTCACGACCCAGACCGTCGTGATTGGCACCCACACTAACACTCCGGTGGGAGAACCAGTACTACAACTCAAACCAAGTAACTAATCTAAAACTAAGGCATTTAAGGATACGAAAACAATTTAAATACTAAGGAAAGAAATAAGAAGTTCCCATAAACTCCAACAAAAGTCTAATAACGAACTAAACAATGCAGAATAAATAACCTAGAACCTGAAAGTTAATGTACCAAAACATCTAAAGTTCAACAAGTCAAAACAAAAAAGGATGCAACCCCAATCTAATGAACTAATCAACTTATTAGAACATAGTCTAAGTCAGAAAATGGTAGACATAGACGAAAGAAAACCTATGGTATCCTGGAAGAATTGACTCACCCTTGAATTTGAACGATCACTGATCTCATAAGCGAGGTCTGTCAGTAGCCGCTTGAAGATGTCTTGTACTCAACAAAAATAAGAGCAAGTGTAGTATCAGTACACAACCATAGTGTACTGGTAGGGTCACGCGGCTATCCCACTAAGTGCAACATACAGATGTCATCACAACAATATAATCACATGCATATATCAAACATATACAATATTACCAACATTTACTAACAATGAACAACTTCACATTTCTCAAGATACACAATTATATCAAATCATTAGTCCTCTCATGGAACCCAAACTCAAACTGTTAGCATACCGAAACGTGGTACCCGATCCAATATTATACCGAAATATGGTAACCGATCCCATTGTTATGCCGAAACTTGATAATCGATCCAAGTTAGTTATGTTGGAACGTGGCAACCGATCCATTCAACACACCATAATCACAATCACAAGTACATCCTCAAGATCATACATTTAAGTCATGACAATCATCATTCATCTATCTCATTTATATCAAGTGTGATCAATAATGAAACATTCAAATATATGCAAGTATCATAATGAAGCAAGAACAAACATGCATCAAAGAATCACAACCATCACATACCTCGAAACAATCTTGAAACCCTAAGAAACTTGATCCTTCCCTTTCCAGATTCGTTTCGCTTGTTCTTGGTTTACAAACAATCATAATAACACGGGAATCAATAAACAATCACTAATTACCCGAATCACTAACAATTCTTTGAACCCTATAGCATACCTATGATCCCAATTAGGGTTGTTTCTACTATAGAATCTTGATCAAAACCCTCCCCCATCATTAATTACCCATTCAATTACGTTCTACGGATCGAAAAACAGATTCGGGGAGTGAAAAACTTATCTTTAGTCTCAAGAATGGTGAAAAACGAGTAGAAGTCGCCTGGGGTTCGTGTCTTAATTAGCTCTAAAAGTTGAAAAGTGCATAATAAGGTCGTTTAGGGGTTTATTAACGACCTTAAGTCGCGTCAACCCCACTACAACGACCCTCACCCCGTTGTAGCGGCCCCACCAGAGCGACAAAAATCCCCGCCGAGGCGGCTTGCACGAACCAGTGAGCTATTTTAATAATTCCAAAATCCCCATTTCACAACACACCTCTAATCAACAGCACTCAGAAAATACCCTTCATGCTAAGATCGATTTCGGGAGTTCTACTCACCCGAATTCAATTTCGTAAAGTTGTACGAATTCCTTAATGAGTTATCTATCTCCTCATGTGATCAAATTTATAAATAAATCACCCAATTGTTACCAAATTTCCCTACACCTTAATGACTCCGATTCCGTCCAAATCTGTATTAGGTTGGAAAAATCCAAATTACTACGAAAAAGTTTTCGACCCAAAATTTTCCCGTTGGCTTCTCTATAACGACGGAACCCAATCGTTACATGCTCTTTGTACTTGATCTTCAATGCTTCCCACAAATATTATATGGTTGCTTTGCAAGTCATTTTGATCCACATGGACCGATTTACAATGATTGTAAGAGGCTATAAATCTATAATTCATATATATGATATTGCAACTATTTAAGTGTAATATCGCACTATATGTGGTGAAAATAAAGTTTTTATTAAGGGATTCAAAATATGAAGAAATAAATATGTGAAAATTACAGATGACAAACAAAGTGGAACAGAAAGAAAAAGACTAACCTTAATTCACTAAATTTAACATGCCTTGTCATGCCTCGTTAAGTGTTTTGCTTCATCAAGCTTTCTTAATTATAATCTTTTGTGTTTTTTTCCTTTTTGCTTTACAATATTCTTCTTTATTTTACTTCTATGTTTGTTTATTCTGAATCTGTTTACATTCAATCATATATTATTTTAAAAATTGTCAAGATTCTTTAAAAAAAGTATAAAGATTGAGTTACTAATATTACACTACATATTTAGAATATTATAAATAACGTCGTCGATTTTTGAATTTACTTAGTTCAATTTACTAGAAAAGATAAATAATAAACCAATCAAATAAGATTATTTTCTCAAAGATTTTACAGAAAATCAAGAAGACAAGTTTGGGATATTTTATGTATTTTTCTCTCTGAATAAAATTGTACAAAGAATTGCTTATTTAAGCAAGTAAACTGAGGATTAAATTACTAAAAACAAACTACATAGTTGGGTTAAGGATGTCATAATTGGGCTATCGTTGTTTTAGTCCCAAGGACTTGAATATTGGCTAGAATTAGTTTGGGAAAATTGTATATAATAGCAAACTATTAATTCAAATTAAATGATATAAATATAGTTTGATTTAATTGTACCTCATAGCAAACTGTTGTTATTTCACCTCTCTCCTGGTGAATCTCGCTCACCACTCTCGTTCTCTCCCTCGCCTCTCTCGTTTTTTATACAAACGCAAGTGTATAAAGTGTGTTTGTGTTTATATAAAGCGAGAGAAAATTGTATATATACATATATTTTCGTTCTCCCCTCTCCCAAATCTCGCTCGCCACTCTCCCAGATCTCGCTCTATCACTCGCCTCGCTCACTTTATACAAAAAACGCAAATTGTATAAAATGTGTTTGTGTTTGTATAAAGCGAGAGAAAATTGTATATATACATATATTTTCGTTCCCCTCTCCCAGATCTCGCTCGCCACTCTCCCTGATCTCGCTCTCTCACTCGCCTCTCTCACTTTATAGAAAAACGCAAATGTATAAAATGCGTGAAAATTGTATATATACATATATTTTCGTTCCCCTCTCTCCCCTCTCCCAGATCTCGCTCACTCACTTGCCTCTCTCACTTTATACAATTGATCTTTTTGTATATGTATACCAAAGCAGATTATACAACTGCTTTCTTTTGTATATGTATAGCGAAATATACATATTTATGTTTGCTATGGAGCGCAATTATGCAAACTTTGTTAAAGCATACAAATATGAATTTTGTGTTTGCTATATGTGAAA